>NW_017728909.1:1797587-1839545 GCF_001723895.1 Crocodylus porosus | reverse complement strand
AGGGCAGAGAGCAAAGGAGTTACCTGACCTCTCACACTTACTTTCCCCACTGCAGGAGTGAAAGGGGGACAAATTCAACGCAAGCTTCCAATATTAGATTCTATATCTGGAAAATTATAATATGTATACATTTTTAATATAGAGAATCTAATTATTGGGGCAGTTGTCTTATCATCAGGGTCAACTTCTATTTGAATGAATATGGTAACTATCTGATGCACTACTCCCCAAGTATAAGATCAGGTATTACATTACACTAACTAGAATATGCTGTTTATTTGGAGCTAGCTCTACACTACACTGATATATGCAGTGTAGAGTAACTCCTTGACTTGTAACTAACCACATAGAGACAAATGGTGGAATAATGTGTAATGCAATGTACAATTACACCTGTAATGCAGTGATGGTACTGGCTAGAAATATGAATCCAAGTTCTGGTATTGATTATCAACATCCACCTTTAACTGAGAGGTGAGATATCAAGAATAATTACCATTACAAATATTTAAAATTTAGGATTAAAGTGATTATAAGTGATTAAAATTAAAGCATAGAAGCACTTAATATGGAACCTAATAACTTGTGAAATGTTGTGTAGAGCACAGCAACATTTTGTACAGGTTGAGTAGAGGAGGCATGCAGTAATCTGAATGGAGACTAGTAGGACAGGCTACAGACGAGGGTTCAATAGTAAAAACTGGAAAGTTTTGTGGGTATATTGTAGAGGCATGGATATGAAGGAGCAGGATAATTAAATTAAAGGACAGAGAGCTAGTGGAAGAGGGAGTAGATGACTGTCACAAGTCAGAGAGGAGAATGCGGCACAAGGAGTCAGTAAAGAGGGTGGGAGACTTCTTAGTGAGAGGAGTTACCCACAGTGCCTGAATCTGGGGTAGATGCTAGAGGTCAGTTGAGGCTGTAATAGGGCATAACCTCAAACTTTTGAGAGAAAACCATGGAGGCAGCCAAAAAAGATCAAATGAGGTGAGTTTTAAGCATGCTGAGTACAAGAGCATGCATTAAGCCTGAGGAAAAGGAGCCAAATGAAGAGAGAAGGTTGAGATAAGGAATGATGCATGTGTACATTATTAATTACATAATAAGAGCTGTCTCCAAATTGTCACACAATATTCAGTAGGGATTGTTGCAAATTATTTGCAGGCTCTAGCCAACATCACAAACAGCAAGTCACTAATGAGCAGCACTATGATAAGAGGCTGCTTGGATTTATCAAGAGAAAATACAAAATATTACACCTGACTTGTCAGGGCTGCTGCACTTATGTACGTGAAACAGTTAGAAAGGCAAGCTTTGCTACCCTTAGAGTGGTTTCTGCCATCTATTTCTGTAGAACTGGAGCAGGAGCCCAGATATGCCTATGCCTCAGTTCAGGTAGAGGAAATGTAGATCTTTCCTGTAAATCTCACAAGAAGCAAGGATTTCTTAGTGTGATATCTTTTACTAGGCCACCTGCATAGTTGGGATAGTGTTCGACAAGCTTTCAAATGCAAGCTATTCTTCAGGCCTACAGAGAAAAGCCAGCACAGTGACAACCGATCCGAAGAAATCCCTGCCTCTCGCATAAGTCCTGGACCATCGTGGCTGCATCACACTAACATAACTTTTAACATGATTTGAAATCTTACAAATTCATAGGGTGAAAGTCTGGCCCAATGAAGTCAATGGCAAAACTTCCATTGACTTCAGAATGAGCAGAGATTTCACCCGTGGTTTGTGTTAAATACCCTCTTCAATAACCCGTCAGTCACACTTGAAAATAAAGCTATTTGAAAATGCAAACTACTGAAGTCAGGGGAAGCTAAATTGCATCAAATGTATTGATCAATGATTTTGCCAAACAGCGTAATAGCACAGTTTTACATTGTCTGTGTTTCTTGAAGACAATGAACATTCCTCACAGCTGACTCAGATGCATTTTAATACATCTTGCTCTCTTTAGTTAAACATTAAGGGCTATATTCTCATCTGTGTGCTGACTTAATTCCCCAGACATTAAGATAAAAATATACCCATTAAAGCACAATCAAAACTTTCAAGCAAATATCAATAGGTACAGTGTGTACTTCACAAGGGGGTGAAGCAAAAATCATTTTAAAGATGTTCAAAAAGGGCTTGCAAGGCACTCCACAGTTCACAAACTGGATATGCAAACCCTAAAGAACCAATTTAGAAATGGGCAGAATTTGGTTTTATGGAGTGTTTTTTAGGGCTCGCTGGCTTGATGACTATTTTGGTTACAAGTTAGGGAAGTACTTTCAAGTAAATGAAGAAGCTTTATACGCGGAGCAGTCTCTTTCACATTTGGAACCTGATTTCTTAACCAATACTAGCCCAGACCCCTACTGTCTTTGGTAAATGCTGTAGGAGCTTTAATTATCAACTGATAATCAGCAGAACAGTCCCTACTTAAATATTCATCTTTGATAGATAGCACCTCTGGCAGTGTCATATTCTCCAGATGCTTCACTGCAGCAAGAATATGGAATATAAACCTGAATCCTACGGGCAACAAATTGCCCTGGATATAGCTATGAACTCAGCTATGCTTGCTTTCCCTTTATATTCTCCCCAGGGGGTTATCTCATTCCCTGTTTAGATCATCTTGACAATGCCTTGTAATATAACTGTGAGACAATTCTCTGGTTTAGATCAAGATCTGTTAGTTATGACCCTCTAATTAATATCACTTGGGATCTCAGGTTAGATTTTAAGTGCTGGTCAAAAACTCTTACTCTTCACAACTCAGCATGTAGTTTTGAACATTTGTGGGTGCAGACAAGGTGGGTAAAGCAGCCAGGGATAACACGGTTGTCAAAATCAGCTGCACATACAACACACTCTGCTTAATTTACCACTGGAAGGGGAATACAAATACTGGTGAACTATCCCATAGTTACTGTTTGAGGAAGATGAGCGTGGAGGGAGGCCGGGAGTAGGGGTGGCTGCTGCCAGGGAATGTGAACAACAGTGAACTAAGCCACAGTGGCAGATTATCTCATAGGCTTATTAATAGCTTTTGTCACGTTACCTTCCTGCTACCTTCCAGCATTTAAAGATGCATATCCTTCATCACCTGGGTCTATCAAGCCCCAATCTAGCATCTTTCCATGTCCGCCTAGGAAACAATCAATGCAAGATTATGGCTCTGTTTTGTTCGGTCTTCCCCTCTACACTGGAATAGCAAATGTGTTGATTCATCCTCTGCTGCCTTTGGAAGGAGGGTGCAGTGAAGCTTGGTGAGTGGGGAAACAAGACAAACGGAAACAAAAAGCAGCAACAAACCCAAAGAAAAAAAATTGAAATTGTTCCTTGACAGTCCCAGCAAAGAACTTAGTCAAGTCTGAATTCAAAGAAGGCAAAACTGTCATCAGCCAATGTGAGCAGCAGGCACAGCCAGGGGCTGCCCATCTGCCATATAAAAAATGTACAATGCTCTTACCTTGTAAATTAAATCTTGCGCTCAGTCTTACCTACATTTGTATTTTTTACTCCAAAGAGGGCACATTTAACAGTGTGTGCCCTTGTTTCATTACCTTCACAATTAACATGTTACTGGCAGATGAAATCAGAACAATTGGTCTAATTGGGTGAGGTAGGCCCACAGTAAATTAATTCTGTGCTCTAAAGGACTAGAAGCCAAAGCTGAAGCAAAGTTTAAAACAATTGCTACAGGGACTTTTCATGCTAGCTCCATACAAACAGCTCTGTTAGTGTCTGGCTTTTAGCAAAGCACCAGGGCTTTAAAATAGTAATAAACATATCTGGAGAAAAATAGCATTAAAATTATGTGCCATGCAGTTTGAGCCTTCAGCGTGATAAATTAACACTTGATGGCAACAGTTGTCCAAGGAGTGCTCTTTGAACAGCAAGCCTCATGGGGAATGTCCCCTGATCTCTGATGTCTGGAAATTAAATATTAATCTTGTATGAAAAATTAAAAGGTGAAACTTTCTTCTGGAGCAGCATTGCTTTTTTAATGGTGATTTTCTTTTTCAAAGAAAGCTGAGCAGTATCTTCAACATCGTTGCTGTATGTTTACCAGCACAATATGATTTTCAGTGTAAGCCATTCTGCAGTTTGGCAATAGTTCTGAAAAGGACACCAGCAGCTTAAAAAAGAAGATAGATAGATAGATAGATATTTTGAGCCTTGGTTTTCCTGTCACTGAGGTATTTCTCCTGACTCAGTGGGGTTACTTAGGAGTTACGCCAGAGTAAAGAAAAAGGAGATATGATGGGAGAAATAGGCCTTATGTTAGTGGTTCTCAACTTGTTTAGATTGGGGACCTCTCAATAGATTCAAGGCTCCCCTTAGAAACAGCTGGCTTTTAGTTTTCACTTTTTTTACTACAAAAAATAATAAAGCAATTCTTTCAGGTCTGTTGCACACAACTCCAAAAGACCATGAAGAATGTTTTTCAACACGGTGGATTCCTATTTGAAAACTGGGATTATCTCGTGAATCATGTTTGCCCACTTAACAGTGCTAACATTGAGTGTTACCATGTGGCACCCTTGAAAGGACTGCTGTCCTATATGAATGCCTACAGGCTTTTCTTTCATGCTGGTCACAACAAGAGCAGGGGCAATACATTCGCTATACAAAAATGATACGAAGTCAACAAAAAAGTACTAAACACAACTGGTTCCTTTGTCCATTAGCCCTGCAGGTAAAATCCTTTCTTAGCTTCTTTCTCATTGTGGACTTTGCTACCTTGACTTTGCTATGTTCATGTGGGAAAGGCACTGGGGAAAAAAGCGCCTGGCATTTCTTTCATCCTGAAGGAGGTAAGATTCAAGCTTGCTCTAATCCCTTGTAGAACACAGTTCAATTGTGAGCACCAGCAACTCAGAGGCCCCCCAGCTCCTAGGCATCTAGCTTTTCTCATGGACAAATCTGTTGTTCTTGATCAAAACAATAGGTGTGATAGACTTAGCCCTGATGGTGGGAAGACCCAGTGCACTTGTGCTCCCTGGACTCAGTTTTGATAATCCAGATTTTGAATGTGCTTCAGGAGTTGATGAGAAGCTGCATAGCAGGAATAAGGACTCCAGCACTACATAATTATCACTCAAGCCCAGAAGTGAACGATCCAGTCCCCCAGCTCTGCAGTCCCATCTCCGTGGGCAGGAGAGAGGGGAAGATTCTCATCTTCTCCGAAACTTCTGCAGCCTCATGGCTGAAGCAACCCCCATTTTCCTAGCTTTCTTCATTTACAGGGAGGGAGAGCCACAAGAGCCTTCCCCCCTCCCCCCGATTTACAGAAGTTTAGGGCTGTGAGGGACCTTGTGAGATCATCAGGCTGGGGTCAAAGACTGCTGAGGACATGGGAGGGGAGGGGAGATCCTCCTACATGGACTCTATCCATCAGGGCCTAAAAGCATTCCAGCAAATAGCCAAACTGAGGGCTCTCACAGACCTGAGCTTCCTTTCCAAATGGTGCACATCTATTGCACCAACCCCCTTGTGCAGCAAGAACTTCATTGGTTCTGCTCCCTGGGGGCCCTGGCAGTAAACTCAACATCTTTCCTTTCAGCCTCTTGAACACTTCCAGCCATTCGCCAGCTCTAGCACTACTACACCGGTAAGCATGTTGTCCACATACTAAAGCCACCAGAAACAACATACGTCTTCTCCTCAGTTCTCGTTCAGCAAGGAAATCTAGTCTCAGTGGTCTGGGAAGGTAGATCCCAGACTTCCTGGGATCTATGCTTAGGATACTGTGGGATTTGTACTTGTGCAACTGACATCAGGATCAGACCCAAGAGCCTCTCTAATTAAAATGCCTACCCCCGCTCCCACCCCAGAGTACATGCATAGGTGCCCACGCTATGTAGTTGGACACACCAGAATATGACCGTCCATATCCTATCATTCTACCTGTGGTATGGATCTAAAGTGCTGAGTCTCAAATTAATAGAATTAATGATCTTGCCAACTTTTAATTTATACTTGTCTCTGAAAGGAAGACATAACTAATTTTGTCCAGCTTGAGTTACTCCTACTTGGTATTAATATGATAGTTGACAAGGATCAAAGGAGACCATATTGCAATTTTCCCCCTACCTTACTGCTTTTATACCATGTATTCTGAAGCATTATATTTCTTATTAAATAATGACACTTAAAATAATTTAAACCTACAGGGCCAAGTCCCACCCTGCTGTAATTCCACTGAAGGCAAAGGAGTGACGCCACTGATAAATTTAGCCCTGATAATATTATGAAAGATATATTTTTTCATTTAGTTTTCATTAAAAGATAAAGTGTTCCCTGGCAACCCACATGATCCCAATGAGGATTGAAATTAATAGTGAGCCATTAGGTCCAATTTCATGGTAATCTCAGTTCATAAATATACCTAACTAGTCATTTCATTGACATATCAGCATTGCTAGTTAGAGACTTGGATTCAAGTCACCTTGAGACATCCCATAGTGGAAGGTAAGAAAGAGAATTCATGTCATTAAAGTGACCTTTGGAGGAGGGGGCAACTTCATTGCTGTATGGACTACCTTTTACCCTGCAGGTCATCTATCAATTTGGAGCGCCTTGGAAGAAGGTGCTTTCCATCTTCCTGACTTGGACAGTAAGTGATAATGATAATGATGCCACAGTTTTTAATAATCTTTTTCATTTAGGAGGATCTCAAAGCACTTTGCTTTTCTAATGTGCCAAGTTGCTGAATATGAAAGGATGACTTCCAGTGAAATCTAGTGAACTGTGTTGTGAAAGAGAGCAACTGTTTAACAGCGTGCGGCACCGCTATGCAATAGTTTGAAAGGAAATAAAAAATGTTACTTTCAACTGAAACTGCAAAGGGATTAAGAAAGGTGAGTGTCATCACTCCAATTGAAAGTGGATTAAACGCCCTCCTGTAACAATTGCCTAATTGTTACCACATCGTCTTAGTAGAGGTAGAGCCTTCAGCTGCCTTCGGGTTTTGAGGAGATCACAAGTAGCCTTGATAGTACAATATGTATGAAGAACATTTCCATGGATCTTTACTGATTTGGATAAAGAAGTGGCACAATAGGCTTCTGCTCCAAGCATGCCCTTTCAGTGTAAAACCTGTTATATATGCGGTGGAGGTTGAAAGTGTGCACTTGGACCTGAAACAACTCTGAGACATAATTATTAGTTTTGTTTCCTTGAGGTGCCAGTAATTGTCAATAGAATGCAAATAGGATGATGATTAAACCTTTAGTGAGAACAATACATCCAGATATAGAGCAAGTGGGTTTGGAAGCAGTAAATGAGTCAGGCCCTCTACCTGAATTTCTGACAATAGGAATAATCTTTGGTAAAATCAAAGATTTTACAGGTCTCTTATTCCTGTGCACAGACAAGGTCAATATGAAATTAAAAAGAAGCCTGTTCTCTATGGTTGTGATGTGCTTATTATTTGTATGGCACTTGTACCTATGAGCCCAGTCATGGACCAGAACACTTTATGCTGGATGCTGTTCAAACACAGGAAGAATAGATTGGCCCCTGCCAGTATCGTACCATTGAAAGGTTTGGTGTGGTTTATGTTTTCTTAGGTTGATGACTTGGAGCTGGTTTTAGCACTTGATGTATTTGAGCTAGTTTTGCCCAACTTTGAACCCACTTGCCATTTTGTGGTACTTGGAAGTTAAGGTTTGAATACTACTGTGTATGATTTTGCCTAGGAGGATTGTGTGGAAAAAATGGTGATAGGGGAAAAGGATAAACATCTGATCAGAAAATAGTGTAAAAATTGAACAGAGAGGATGAGCAAATCAGAAAGCAAATGTAGAGAGAAAGTATTAGATGGAAGAGAAACAAAAAAATCTACTGTAAATACATGTATATATAATAAGGTATGTCACAAATATAGCAGAGTGTCTTCTGCAGGCTTCTTTCAAATAGAGAAAAATTCCCCAAAAAGTGACTCGAGTTAAAAAAGACGATGGGGAGGGAAGATCTATTTACAGCAGAAACTATAGCTTGTGATTCTGGCATCTTTTATCCCACCTGACAATGATCTGAAAAGCCTGAACTCCATGAGAACTGCCTCTCCTACTGCCAACAGCATGTAGATTTCTGATTCTCAGGTTATTGACTGTAGGATAAGAGAGGTGAGAGTCCATGCTGGGATTTCCCTATTACTGTCAGACAGAAAAAGGTTTTAGTAATGAAATCTACATTTGTCATCTGTAACTAACACACTGGAACTCTCATGGTTGGCAAAATCCTGTTCTCTTCCTTCTGTGTGCTTGTAGAGAAGGAATAAAATATGTCATATTGAATGCAAGCTTGGGTACATGAAAGGAAAAGGTATTATAGAAAGATAAAAGGCCAGATTCCCCAGGCTGCCCAGGCCACTTTGCATCATTTGGATGACTCAAAGTAAAAGCAAATGGAGTAGAAACAGCCAGGAGATAAGTCAGGGAACTCCTCAATGACAGAGGAAGTATGACCAGCTCTCTCAATTCTTGGTATAGAGCAAGAGGGGATTCTGCAAGGGGAGAGAGGCAGATCTGAACTCTGCCGTGTCCATGGGACACCTGACACCAGTGACACCTGTATCAGTACAGACTGGGGACTGATTGGTTAAACAGCAGCTCTGCAGAAAAGGACTTGGGGATTATGGTAGACGAGAGGCTGAATATGAGCCAACAGTGCGTCCTTGTTGTAAAGAATGCTGGGCTGTATTCATAGGAGCATTGCCAACAGATCAAGGGAAGTGATTATACCTCTCTATTTGGCACTGGTGAGGCCACATCTGCAGTACTGTGTCCAGTTTGGGGCCCCCACTACAGAAATGATGTGGACAAATTGGAGAGGGTCCAGCAGAGGGCAATGAAAATAGTTCGGGGGCTGGGACACATGACTTTATGAGGAGAGGCTGAGAGACAACTGGGCATATTTAGTGTGATGAAGACAGGACTGAGAGGGGATTTAATGCCAGTCTTCAACTACCTGAAGGGTGGTTGCAAAGAGGATGGAGGTGGATTGTTCTCAGTGGTGGCAGATGACAGGACAAGGAGCAAAGGTCTCAAGTTGCAGCAAGGGAAGTTTATGTTAGTTATGAGGAAAAACTCTCGCTAGGAGAGTAGTAAAGCACTGAAACAGGTTACCCAGAGAGGCTGTGGAATCTCCATCCTTGGAGGTTTTTATGACCCAGGTAGACAAAGCCTTGTCAATTTTAGGGCTAGATTTGCAAAAGGACTTGGTAGTTGGTTTCCCCATAGCCCAGTAGTTGGAATACTCATCTGACGTAGAAAAACCTGGGTCACATTCCCTGCCTGTTTTATTATAGAAGAGTTGTGAATTGAGGTACCCTGCTTCTCAGTGCAGTGCCCTACTTGATGGGATATCAAATTGGTTATTCTGGATCAATGAATGTTTAAGTAAATATTTTATATACAGAAGGGTAGGAGGAGACCTTGGGAAAAAACAACTCTGGAACATCCTTTTGTGCTGTGTTCATGCCACAAACGTGAAAAGTAAAAGACCCTACCTAAAGTTTCTGCTCTGAATTAGATGGAGAAGGGATCACTAAGTTATAGTCACCTAGGCTAGGAAAAGAAGTTACACGTATGCTGGTTTAAGTGATCAGAAACTAGTTTAAACGTATAACAGAACAGAAGTTCAGTGCACATAAACCAGTTTCAAAATGGCTGAAACTGGTTTAAGATAAACCTGGTTGAACGTAGTATCAGATTTAGCTGATTTTGGTTAAACCAGTTTATGAAACTTCTGTCCCAGACCGCTTCCTGGTTCAAGTTAAATCACAGTTCCCTAACATCCTAGCATGCTTTTCAGCCCTGGACTGGGCTGTGCTGTCTGCTCCAGAGAACAGGGCTGGCTCTGCCCCTTTGCTCTCTACCTGGAGCAGTGAGGACTGGCTGACAAGGGGGTGAGGGGGGTCAGCCCAGCTGAGAATGCAGCCTAGTCTTCAGGGTGGGGAGTACGCCCTCCAGGCAAACCCTGGCTAGGGTTTGGGGCCAGGGAGTGGTGGGGTTAAACACCCCTTCCCCCACTCAAACTTATTGCTGGCTGTGATTGTGGACTACAAATCCCAGAGGCACCTGGAAGCAGGAAGAGGAAGTGATGAGCAACCCTGCAGAGTCCTGCTGCTGTAATTCTGGACTGCAAATCCCAGAAACCTTGGGGCAGCAGGAAAAGGAAGTGAACACACAGCCAGAGAGCCATGCTGTAGCACCCCTCTGGCTTTTGGCATGATCCACTGCAGGCACGTGGCTGCATTTCCTGAATCAAAGGTAAATGTCTGTTCACTTCTGTTTGAATTTAATCTGTGCAGTTTAAACTAACCTGCAAAGACTGAATTGATTCAGTCTCAGGCATTTTGACTGTCTGTACTTAGCCCTATAGATTACAGCCTCTATCACAGCTCTACTAAACTCCCAGAAATATTGGACAAGCCCTGGAACTTCTGGAGGAAGAGAGGCAGAAACCTTATGGTTTCTCTTTTGAGTCATGGCTTCTCACATCAGCTACAGGTGAAGGAGAAAAGAAGGGCAAGCAAACACCTCCAACATGAATCCAAGTCTCTGCTCATGGAGCTTCTTCCTAAACTATGAACTACTAGCTCTAGCCTAGTGCCTATACTGATGGCTCTGAAGAAGAAGGTGAAGAACTGAGCACCACGTGGGGCTGCAAACAATGTGGTGGGAGATAATCAGGAATTCAGGCTGGCAGCTGTGAGACAATATAGTTGTAGTAGGAAAGGAAAAAGAAAGTTTAATTCTACTGAACAGAAAAGAAGAAAGGATACTGGCTTAACAAGAGTATATATGGTACATGGCTCTGATTTTCTCTGTGCTTGGGAATTTCAGCTATAAAGAATCTCAAGCCATGTTAAAGCGTAATGAAGATGTAAGTGAAATATAATTATGAATCAGTGTATGTGACCATCTATAAAGCCATTGCATTAGTAGGACCCACCAGATTGAGATTCCCTAAGGTTATGCCAGCAGGTTGATGCAGCTGTTTCTATGACTGCAGCCAGTGTCCAGTTTAGAGAGAACAAGCTATAGATTAGATTTCAAGGTGATAGTCACCTTTGACCTTTCTGAAGTCCTGTGCCACTGGTCATCCATCTTACAGCCACTCACCAGCAACCTCTTAACCATTTTTACAGCTAGCAAACATTAGCCATTGATTTCATTGATTCAAATCTGCATTTGCCCTGAAGTAAAGGAAGCTATCATCACTTCCAGGAATTTTCAGCGTGGATTTTCTGCTCCCTCCTCCGAGTCACCCCA
This sequence comes from Crocodylus porosus, assembly GCF_001723895.1. Taxonomy (NCBI): domain Eukaryota; kingdom Metazoa; phylum Chordata; order Crocodylia; family Crocodylidae; genus Crocodylus; species Crocodylus porosus. The sequence continues at coordinate 1,828,266 of NW_017728909.1, read as the reverse complement.
GCCCGTGTTCTTTTCCTTCTCAGATGTGAATCTAAATGGATTTCCAGTGGGGATTTCAAAGGTGTGTCCAATCGAGAGGAATTTGTCAGATAAGCAAAAGAGATACTCGTACATCGGCATGCATAAATGCCCTCAGAGAGAGAGAGCGGACCTGGCTTAAGCCCACATCTGTAATGGAATTGAACTGGAATTTAAGCCATACCATCCTTCAGCTGTGGATGCCAACACCCGTCTCCAACAAAGACTGTGATGCAGTTACAGGAGCTCTGACAATGTGCAAGCGGCAGAATCTAGCTAGTCTGTCACAGCTGCTGGTACAGCTGCAAACACTGTACATCGCAATGTGTGATCAGCAGAGTTTCCCAGAAATGCTGCACTGGTGGCCTGGTCAGTAACTGTGCATCCCGTCTGGAACACAGAAAATGCAGGGAAAACTGCGGACAGCCTCTTGCGCCCGTGTCACATCCTGTAAATGGAACGGGAGCCACTTCATAATATCGTCCTGCTTTACTCACAAAGGGGCAGAAAAAGCAACCCCCAAGAACCCAGACTTAAGAGCCACAGGTCCCTGAGCACTTGGCTTTTTGACAAGAAATAGTCTGGGAGTGAATCCTTTGTTAAAGCCATTCTCAGGGCTTGACTCTGCCAAACTGAAGGCGCCCCTTGACAGGCTCGGGCTAGAAGTGTAGATCAAGTCGCAGACATCTTGTTGAGGTTCTTTTGATCTGCTGTTGCTTTCTGACCAGACCCAAAGCACAGATACAAGGTTGTAGGACAGTTGTTCTCAATCACAATAGACTCAAGGCACCCCTAGGAAAATGCAGGAACTTGGCACTTGTTTGTGTTTGGAGTTGTTGTTGTTTTTTTGACTACAGGAAAATGATAGAGAAATTCTTCTGTCACAAGGAAAATAGACAAGCCACAACAGATCAGAATGGTTTTGACACCACGGATTCTTACTTGAAATCTCTGGTTTACCTTGTACATCATTTTTGCACACCTAACAGTGTAACATTGTGTGGCACCCTTGAATGGACCTCAAGGCACCCTAGGTTGCTGTGGCAACCCAGAAAATCGCCGCTCTGAGTTGTCATCCACGCAAGATGGGCTCTCCCAATTTGTGATAGGAAAGCATCTCAACAGATTGATGACAGCTATATATTTGCATAGAGATGTCTTGTTTCCTTATGAAGATCTACACGAGGGTGAAATGGGGGTAAGTTACAGCAATTGTGTTCGTTTCTTAAATACGCTGCATGCTCAGTGTATGTACTTCTAAAAGTCCAAATGATTTTATCTAATATTTCCAAGATAAAACTGCCTCACCAGTATCTGTCTCTCACCGCATTTTCTTAACAAGCTGGCAAGGGTGGAAATGTCCTGCATATGCTTAAATCAGGCAGAAACAAATTGAAGCCTGACATGCAGCTTTGGTGCAGTGTAGCCTGGACTGTTTCTCAAAAAACATGTTTTCTGAAATGCCAACATTGTTTTATCACATGTATTGTTTTTCTACATACACTCACCATTTTTGCCTGTTGACATTTAAAAATTCCAGTGCTAGGAGGTTCTGTAAGCCTCAGAAGGGAACACGTCAGGCGTGATAGTTGTTTGGTAAAAAGAAGTTGTTCCTTTGGGACATTAAACCAGCTTCTAGCTGAATGAGAAAGCTGTGAAATAACCCCTCCTTGTATAAATATCCTTCCTTTCAATTTCAGGAACTTGAAAACTAAGTTAGGTTCCTCTCTCTCGATATGTAGTGATTGGAGATGACATATAAGTATTTGTGAACAGTCTCAATTCATATTACCAATATGATGGGGGGCACACAGGCTCAGGGGTCTGGCAATGGGATACAATTTTTTTTTCAGTGTGCAGTTGGATCGAATAACGAGAGCAGGGGACCAACCTTCATTGCTGCTTTGGCCAAAAATTGCTGCTAGGACAGATATTGGTGTCACATCTCCAGTAACGTCTCTCCATCCTTAGTAGACTCAGGAGATGAGCAGAGGACAGAATGGGAATAATACTTGGCAGTTCTACAACACATTGTCAAAGCTTTGTAGAAATGTGATCAAATTAATACAGCTGTGACATGAGGCAAGAATGTGTAGTAGAACTTGGCTAATTCATACTAATGACCCAGGGGGATTGGAACAAGGATTAGTCCTTAAGCGACCTGGTTATTCATTACGAATATTTATTTTCTCATAATTTAATTTTAGTGCTTCCAGCAACATTGTGCGTTTAAAATAGCGAACTGAAAAGAAGACATTCTTTACTATATCTCATCTGATTACCAGAGATAAATGAAAGTTAATGATAAGCATCTACATGCCTTTTATCTGCTTACGGTATTGGTTTATTTTTTGCATTTCTTAAACAGTGAAAGCAAGTTGGGTTTCACTTCTGTTAGGTCAATTCCTCAGCATTTGGCAAGCTGGAAAGTTCAGAAAAGAACTGCAAGCTCTGGAAAATCAGCTTTACAGTGAGAAACTAAACAAACTTTGTCTGTTTAGTTTGTCCAAGAGAAGGTTAAGAGGCAACTTGATCATTATCTGTAAGTGTGGAGCAGGGAGTTCTTGACAGGAAACGGCTCTTTCATTTACTAGACAAAGGCATAACAATATGCAGTGCCTGGAAGCTGATCTAGACAAATTCAGACTAGAAAAAAGGGGCAAATTTGTAATAGTGCTGGTAATTAACTATGGGAGCCATTTCCCTAGAGATGAGGAAGAATCTTTATCTCTATAAACTACAAATGCGGCCTGGAATATATTTCATCATGGGGCAAAATGAATCCCAAACTCTGTAAGTGCCCAAAGCTGTAGTTCCACTGCAGTGTAAGTGCTATTTTGGTGAGGGAATGTTAAATAGGATCTGGCTCTGGCTCTTTAAATGCCATACTGTAGCTCAAGTGTCAAATATTTGGCACATGGGCCTGGTCTGTCCCACGGAGCTGTGTCACCCAGCCCATGGGGCTGCTGGAAAGGCTGGGAATCCCAGAAGTCTGAATCTGGTTCAGGAGGCCAGACAGGTTTGACACCCCACTTTAGCTCAACCTCTTCTAGCTTTCTGTATGTGATGCACATCTATACCAAGGGCCATGCTAGAGTGCCCTGCACTGAAGCACACCATGTCCACTTCATGTACGCATACCCCCTGAAATAAATGCAACATGGTCACGCTAGCAAGGGCCAGTGAGCCTTTTCTTTTGGAAGAATTTGGTGTATATGCCTGGTACCTGAGGGGACAGCATGTGCAGATCAGGCCCGCAGTGCCTCGTGGTGGGTACTGCCACCAAGAACAGTTCTAAGATGGTGCAGACATCATCCTTAGGGAAACTGTAGCAAACTGTGTTGGCTTGTGATCCTCTATGGCAGAAGATAGGGCTGCTGATAGGAATGATTCTTTCCAGTTCATGAGTCTATGAGCTTCCCTTTCAAGTGCTCTTTCACTAGTACAAAGCCAGAATGCTGAAAATGGCTTTTTTAGCAAACAGATGAATCTTTAAATGTCATGGAAATATTGGTATTGGTTGGAGGTTTTTGTAAAGCGTTGCTTTTAAAGAGCCTGCTTTTCTAAAGGCCACATTTCAACAGGATCGTCTATTCCACTTGAAAGTCTACCTTTATCTGCAAATTTCCTTTTGAGATCTGTTATGACAAAAGAGAGAGGCTTTGAATTTCCAAGGGATGCTGCTTACCAAAAAGTATACAGGTAAATAGTCTGCTTCACAGTTCATAAAAATGAATCGGATTTAATAACTGCTGACGGGAGGCTCAGTTTGGCTTAATGGAATATGTGATCTCAGCTGTCCAACTAGCAGTATGTTACCCCAAATAAGCAGCATAGCATACATCTTGTAAGGTCTAAAGAAATCTGCTCTAAATACTGTGAACTCTGCTTATAAAGCTGTGCCATGACCTGCAAAAGATAGCAGCACCAAAGCAGATTTATCCATCTTTATCAGCAATAGCAGAGCAACCTGCATTAACCTCAGAGTGCTTTACAACGTGAGCTTGTTAGTGGTGGTTGTTTACATGTATGAAAACTAGGGGCCTGTTCCAAAGCCCCTGAAGTTGGGGGGCTTCAACACAAAACACCTGGCATTCAGATTAGCCTCAGAGACCGTGGCTCTGGCATTGGCAGGCAGCCTCTGTCCCAGCTTCTCCATGTTCCTGTGAACATTGGTTCTGAGAATAGGAGGTAAGACTGTACGAACTGCCATTTAATGGGTCACACCATCTAGCCCAGTAACCTATGCCACAGTGGCAAAAAGCGTATGCTGGGGGCAAGGGTTAACAGCATGGCCAGAATTGTCCACCCTTTGTTTCTGAAGCACTTTCAGTTCTAAGACTAAAAAGTCCTTGGCATGTACAAAGCATCACGAACATTTGTTTTGCTTTGGTAGAGAGATCCTACACATTAGCGGGGGCAAGGGAAGGAAGATGCACACCTAGATGTACACCTTGCGGCTAGATGTACACCTTGTTGGGGTCATTTGTACTCTTTCCTGCCATGGCAGGAGGTCGGACTAGATGTCTACTCAGGTCCCTTCCAACCCTAGAAACTATGAAACTATGATGGTCCAATGGTCTGGGTGTTGGCCTGGGTCTTGGAACCCTGTTTCAAATTCTTGCTGAAGCACAGCTTTCCTTGGCACCTGGGGATAAGACTCATTGCATCTACACATTGTCAGGGGTACGGTTCTTCGGGGTAACCACTGCCTCCCCGCGTCGGGACTGCTTCCCGCCTGCCAAAGGGGTCGCTCACCTGAGGTTTGCACGCGTCTGACTCGCCTGCCACAACTTTGATTGTAATTCCAGTTCAGTTTAGATTGTCCAGCGCATGTCAGTCCAAAAGTGAGACTCCTTGAGTTCTCGGGGTCCCACATTGATGAGGGCTCCGCCACCCCTACACCCTTGTCCGTTCCACCGGGTGATGACAGCCAATCTGGGCAGTCAATGTGTTAACATAACAGTCCCAAAGGTCCACAAATGAAATGCAAAGGAAAACACAAAAATTACGGCCAGGGCTTCCCTGGATCATGTAGACTGCTTTGATCCTCCGCAGACATCCTCCAATATTACCCTGTCTGCCATGGGTTGACCCCTTCCCTAACTTCCCTTGTGCTCTTCCGTCCTTACTAGGGCTTCCTGAAGCCGCTCACCCTTTACGGCTTTACAGTCAGGGATTGCCCTTATATTACAGTTTATATGGTACCTGGCTCCTGCCGGGTGCCAGTCACTCCTGGCAGCTTCAAATAGTTCGCGGCCTTGCCGGGCACGCTGCCCGGGCTCAAAAACCTTGCCGGGGCTTACCCTTACCCTAGAAGGTCCTGCCGCGCTGCAGGACAGCTCGCATCCGTCCAAGTGTACTCCTGCCGGCTTCAGCTCCTCCGCTGTCTGCTTCTGCTTCCGCTTCTGCCCCCTCCTGTCCAATGCCGGTGCCTCCTTTATGCTGGCCCCGGCCATCTCAGCTCCTCCCTCCTCCGTACTCCTGGAAGAGGGGAGTTTCCGCCCAGAGTTCTGGTCTCGTGGGTGAGGTATTAGCGCAACTGCGCCGGGGCAGGAAGCCTTGGAGCCCGCCGGCTCCTTCTCTCCCTCACACACATGCATTAATGCACTTTAGGTAATGAGCATTACATCTACTACCTCCATTGGGCATTTTTATACATGTAAGTGCCACAAAAAGCACCTGGCACAGTGACACTTGCAGTTGTATAAGCAGTAAAATGTGCATCAGCGCTGAGAAAATGGCAGCGACGTACTTTTGAACTAAGACACATCAGAGATGCTTGAGTTCAAAAGCACATTGCTACCATTTTCTGCACGTGCATTTCTCCATTTATACAACTGCACATGCTGCAGTGCAGCACAGTGTGCATCAGCTTGCGTGTAAAGCAGACTCGATTATTCAAGTCTGCTCTGAAGTGATGGATCTCTGGCACATCGTGGGACAAAAAAGTATGTGTATAAATGCTCATTGTGAGGCACTAGAAAAATGCACATTAGCCTATTTTACTGCACATTAACTAAAAAGCGTGGGCTCCTATACAAGTGTAGGGAGCTGCTCCGATGTGCTGCAATTACAACATGTTGGAGCAGTCTTAATTAAGCAAGTCTGCTGAAGCATGGTAATTACCGTACTATAACAGACTCCAGCGTCATGTATATCAGCATCCCCGTACTAAAAAGTGGCAGTGGGGTACACTTTAAGCTAAAGCTTGTTCAACGAGCTTTAGTTCAAAGCACCCTGCCACCATTTTTTAGCGTACGGATGCTGATGCACATGATTCTCCAGATGCTTTTAATTAGCACGGCTCTCAGAACTACACTAATTAAAAAGCCCCTCCTTCCCCCCCCCCCACCTCCTGGAGCACGTTTATAAATGCCCTATGGTTTTTATGTGATGCTTTAATGAGTATTATCCTATTTTAATGCGCATTAGCAAAAACACACAGGTTTTTTATGTGCTTCAATGCACATTTAAATAGGCTAATATGCATTAAAGTGTACATGTAAATGTACCCAGAGTGTCTCAGAGTATATCTACACCACATTTGGTCTTGCCAACCCACTTCCACTTGCATGCACCAAAATCACATGTTTGAGGAGGGATTTCTAGCAGCTGGTCCCAAGAGAGGGATTTCAAGACTGCCTGGGGAGGACAACCCTGGAATGGATTCACTGGTACATTTCCAGTCAGGAGACAGGGGATGGTCATGCTCCAAGACACCCATCCCCAAGTGGGCCAGGGAGGCAGGGCAGATGCTTCTTTAGCACTTCCATTCCATTTGCAAAAGGGAACTGCTACCACCCCCCTCTCTGAAAGCAGTGGTGCAGACATCTGTGAAAGATCACAAGGTGCTCAGTACAGTGGTTGTATTTCATCATGTATGAATGCTCCCCAGCAGATAATGTCATGTTGTTTAAAACAGTGACTTTTTTGCTTTTGTTTCTGAGTCATGCAAGCAGAGAAGTGGTATTTAAAAATGGTTTTCAACAACTAATGCTTAAATCTCCTGTGCCCTATCATGCCCTGTTAAGAAAGAAATAGTTAAGTCAAATGTTTTTGACAGATCTCTCAGTTCCGTGAGGGCTACACAATTTCGATCAAATCCTGTCTTTTCACAAGCCCTTCTCTAGCTCTACAAATCTCCCAGGGCTTACCTCCCACTGAATCAGTTTTCAGCTAGAGTCTCTAAGGCTGGATTTAGTCTTTAGGAAACCAGACAATCCATCAACCAAAACAGAAGCAAGAGTTTCCAATACCAGAGAGATGGTTTGGGTCAAGACTAGGGATGAATGAGCCCTACTGGTTCCAGTTCACATGGATTGCAAATGTTTGGTCTATGATGAATTCCATTTGATATCTGGGTTATATGCAAGGTAGCAGCATGGGGAACACTTGCATGTGCAGTGTGTGGCACCATGTACTGTACATCCATACTTGCCTGGATGCAGCCTTAGCTTGGGTGAATCCTCCTACACATACTTCTTCCAATCCTTCAGCCTCAGTTTCACACTAACTTGTCTTCACTCTTTGTGGGGAATAGTACTGAAATTAGGAACTAGAGAAATGAGATAGGAGTCAGAGGGGTGCCATTTATCTGCTAGAGCAGGCTTGTCCAACATGCGGCCCTCCAAGCTGTTTTCTGAGGCCCAAGGTGCTGCGACGGGAAATGAAAGTAAACACTGTACTTTCGTTTCAAGGGGGTGATGTGATACTGCTTCCTGTGAGGTCTTTGAATATGGCTCGCCAGCCCTCTGCGTGATAAAAAGTTCATGATCCGGTCCCATGTTCAAAAAGGTTGGACACCCCTGTGCTAGAGGTTTGACCCCACAAAGGAGAAGTGCTGGAGTCCCTCTAAAGTCCCCTAGGGACTGCACTATTGCTGTTGATTTTCACATAGAAGCTCCTCAGATACTCTGCTGATGGGCCTTGAAACCCCAGAAAAGAGAGAGAGAACTTCATTGGAAATGCCAAGCCACCCAAACTAGAACAAAGTGCACATGTTAAGACACAACTATACTAAACCCTTTTTATTATTTTTAACTTAATGAAAGTTACAAAACCCTGCATTTCCCCATTTATTTCAATGATCTATTTTGTCTTTTTACTTTAGGCTTTTTATTAGGAAAATAGCAGCTTCCATGGAGTAAATTCAGACACATCATGGAAGTACTAAAACTTCCAGAGGTAATTCTTAAAATGCATTGCTTTTCTGATTGTTTTCTGGAGACCTTATTTGTCTATATATACAGTGTTTGATGAGAAAACACTGGAGTTCTCTTCACTTTACTCTTTGAATCATTTTCTGTCAAAATGCACTTTTTAGTTAGAATCATAGAAAAACAGAGCTGGAAGAGTCTGTCTAGTCCAACATCTGCCTTAAGGATCATTGCTGTCTAAAGCACATCAGGTAATATAATGTAGTTTGTATAGCACTATCATAGTATAATAGTAATAAAATTATATAATATATTAGTATAGTTAGCATAATGCAGATTCAATGTTTTTTTATTATTATCCACTCACTTTTGGTCACACTGACCACGTCTACACAAAATGATGATTGCAAGTCGTTGCTGCACAGTGGCATTGACGCGCGTCTTTTTTTGTGACACTACTGAGCACTACCCTGTTTCAAACCTTTGGCACTCGACTTGTAACTGCATTTTTATTTATGTGGAGCTGACTGACAATCACTTCAGGCTAGACATAAGGAAAAACTTCTCTACAAGTTGAGTGCCGAGGGTTTGGAACAGGCTCCCCCCAGAGGCGATACAGTCATTCACCCTGGTGATCTTCAAAAAGCGGCTTGATGCCCATCATGCTGGAGTCATCAAATCCCTGCAGTCTTTCCTGCCCAAATGCAGGTGGGGCTGGACCCGATAATCTGTAAGGTCCTTTCCAACCTTTAACAACTGTGAAACTATTAAACTACTGCACTGTAGTGTCACGTTGTGGTTGTTGCCACATGATGCTACTGCACAGTAGTATTGGACTACTGTGCAGTCAGCTTCTTCTGTAAATGTGGCCACTGGGTGCATCTACATGTGCAATCAATGCAACACAGTAAATTCTGGAGATGGAAGAAAGTGCTTCTCAGCACAGTGCCTGCACACGTGCCCAGGACAGCAGCAATTTGAGCTGGGGCAGTGCAGGCCCCCAGCTTACTGGGCTGATCAGGAGCAATTTATGCCTGCAAGCAATGTCCACACATGCATTTCAGCACAGTAAACTACTTTGCCTTAAGGTAGCACTGTGCCCAAAAGCACTATCTTACAACAGAGCTAATTAATTTACTGTGCCCTAATACCAGTGCATGTGTAGACAGTGATGCTTTTCTGCAGAGCTAATTAGTCTGCTCCGCAGTAAAGCGCACGTGTAGATGCACCCACTATACACCATTTCTAGACCTCTCCCATGGGTCATTCAGGACAAGAGGCCAGATAAAGGGGTCATAGCAAATCAGAATAGCTCCAACAAAGTTAGTGCCTTTCTGCTTTTTATAGTAGCATCATGAAAAAGGAAGCAATACTAGATATGGGAAACTTTTTGATCCTCAAACTAATGCACATGATAGAAGTCTATAATGCAGCTTCCCTGGGATTCTCTGAGTATTTCTACTGGGTTGCTGCCATCATTCTATGCTTGTTGCTAATTAATTGCTCATTGAACAAAGTTGGAATAGCAGGACTGCCCGTCACAGGCTTCTGGGCAGATGCCTTATCTTCTTTCAAGCCAGTCCACTCTGTTTGTCCAAAGGCATCACCTTTCCCGAGATTCAGCTTCAGTTCTCTGGGCTTGGCTGTTCCTTGGGATTTTCCTTTCAGAGGGTTCAACCCATGCCCTACATCTCTGCTCTCTAGAGAGCCATTCCCACCTCCCTTATGTCCAGGGGAGGAATTACCTCGCCTGCCTCAGAGATTCAGCAACCGATCAGGTTCAACATTAGCTACTAGGGTGGTTGAAACATTACCAACCAAAGGAAGTTTTATTAGCTCATAAGGTAAAGGTACTTTTGTATTGTTGGAGCACAGACAGTCAAACTTCACCCTGCAACATTGCTCTGAAATTCTGAGCAACCATATGCAACATCATTATAACTGTTAGGTGGTCACTGATCCTTGCAATATATGTGATGTGACTTTCTGAATGTTCAAACTTGCCCATAATTCTTGTACATAATCCTGTACATGTAGTATGCATAGGATTTTTAGGGAAGAGACAGAATGTATACATCTGGGTATTCATTATTCACAGTGGTACCGTGCATGGAAACTGTTAAGTTGTTGTGGTCTTCTGTGATGCTAAAATCTTTGTATTTCATTATCTAATGCTCATTCTTCACTGGGCACAGCATGAGTCACTGTATTAAAAAAAAAAGGCTTTGCCAGACTAAAGGATTATGGGTTGAGGACTGGTGTGGCAGATGGTAATGCTTATAGCTAAACTGTGCTCAGATGCTTTGTACATCTTGAAGAGATTTCTTTGGAAGTTAAACTTGGCTTGGGAGTGACAATAAGGTTCAGCCTGTGGTTTTGAAAAGCAAAGCAAATTTCAGTTTTATATTTCCTCCTTCATTTCTGTCCTTTCCCACCAAAAACAAACCATAACTCTGTTGCTTCCTGAGTTCCAAAAAATTTCCTTCTTTACAAGACTCAAAACAGGCACAGGTTACAGCTGAAAACACAATGAACCTGTCTTTCCAACGGCTGCCCACCAGATACATATTCCGGTACAAAACATATTGACACTGAGTGGTCACAACGATATGAAGTTCCCATGCACGGTGGAACTTCATGTTTTCCATTATTAGACCATTCAATATTTTCCTAGTTATTATGCTGAACACTGCACTAAGCAATTCATTCGGATATAAACTCTTTCTGAAACCAGGCATTTGGTAAATCTGTAGCAAAGTGCATACTTCTGTGTAAGCCAAGGAAAGTAATGCAAGGCACGTTCTTTATTTCAAAGTCCTCATGTTAAGAAATTAAGAAAACCTTCCAATTTTCATAGATTAGCACATGCTGGTATCTTGTATGGGCTAACATGCATTTTGCTATCTGTTCTTGGTAAATGACAACGTATAAAGAGCAAAGCCCTCATATCAACAGAATGCAAACTGAAACGCTGTGGGTTTCGTCTGTGCTGGTCACTGCAATGCCCTGCTTTCTTGAGAGTCCCTGTGTAAGCTCCATTGATCATTCATAGGATGTCAGGTGGCTTACAGATGGGAACACAAGTCTATTGATTTTTACTAGCTTGCTAAAAATTGAAGAGGGGGGGACTTTAAAAAAGCTCACGTTTAAGCATTGTTTCCTAAATGACAATCCCGCAACCTCAACTCTGTCTAAAGAAAACACAATATATTAGTCTGTATGTTTGGTGAGACTAGAGAATTGCATGTAACATTCTGAACTTGACTTTGCAGTCAGGGTGTTCTGGTTGGCAGCAGAAAAGGAAGATAAAATAAAGCAAATCTTTTGAAAGCTCTATAAGTGAAATGAATTCAACCGACCCTAAATTGGCAACAGTTCCACAACTAAAGATCTACAGGGTATGTAATCAAAGAGGGGGCAGAAAGATGAGTTCCCATCAAGTGCATTGACTTGGAAAATGGGGAAAGTTTAGGGTCAGGCATATGTGTTCTCAGGGGAATGCTTACTATGGAAAATTGGAAGCAGAAGAGAGCTTCTACAATGCCACCATGATTACTTATTTCAATGTCAATTCTCTGTACTTTTCAGTTTTCTGAAAATATCCACCTGCTCATAAACCAGGGGAGATCCAAAGCAGGGGATTTTTCATGAACTAAGCATTAATTATTAATGCCTGCACAGCCTTAGCCACACCAAATGTTCCATCCCCTGGTTAATATAAGCACATAGCAATATCCATGGATAAATTAAATTAAACCATCGCTCAATATTCTCATTTTTGTTACTTGTAGCTTGGTATTGTATTTCCTGCCGAAGAGATACTTTGACTATGTACAGTAATTCATCTTCACGTATAAGGCTGCAGGTAAGGCTAATATCAACTCCCTAATGGTCTGCTGTCTTACAGATGATATAAGATATTTGTAGGAAGCATAAATGGGAATCATAAACTTAGAACCACAAACCACATATTGGGGACATCTTATTTATTTGATCCTCAATGACTAGTAATTATTCTGTTTGGATGGAAAAATCATTTGGTTTCTGGCACCTGCCTTTCATATACCTTGCAAACATTTAGCAGCAAGATTTAGACATGACTAACTTTCTTACATAGCACCTAACAATGAAATCTGCTTTTCTGTGGCTTCAGATAACTCTTCTGGTATCAGAAGTGTCCACGGAAATTAATATATGGAAAAGGAATTGCATCAAGCTATCTTTTATTATTTTAGAAGTAATAAGTTAAAGCGATGAATAGTTATTGCAGATACACAGTGTATTTTTTCCATTATAGATGATCATTCATCAAGGATTATTTTCATGTGAAATTAAAACAGTCCATATTTATTTACATATGCAGAAGGCAGGCAAAGAGTGGTGCTACAGAATATTCAGCCACCCCCACTGAAGTGTAACCAGTTTCCATTTTGCACAAGGTAGTGTCAACTTTGAATTATGTAGGAGAGAGATAATACATGTAATTAGAATTGATGTCAATAATACAGTTGGTAGTATGCCGCAAGCAAGGTATATGCAGTACCATATAATCACCTTCCAAATTCTATCATTGCTGGATTGGAGGGAGAATTGACTTTGATGACTAAAGGCAAAATGTTTGGTTAGGTTCTTCTCTGTAATGCAGACTTTCAGGCCATTCTTTAATAGTGACCATGGTAGCATGTACGGAGAATCTGTGGCTTTATACAAATTAGACTGCCAAAATCTAGTTTCTCCAATGGTATATTTTATAAAGAAGAAACCTCTTGAGAAGAGTGACAACAAAGCTGTCTTAAGCAACAGTCAGAAAGATTTATGAAAGTACTGTTTATAAAACAATGGTCCTGTATTTAGTTGCATCCTAAGGGATGCAAGGTGTGAAGCCAAAGGTTGTGACTTTGAGGTCAAAGGTCTGAGTCATGAAGGATTACAGGAGATTAAATATCTTCCTTTCCAAATCTGTGGATTTAGGTAATTAATTGCTCCCTAAACATGAAGGCTTTAAATTATTTCTATATATGCCATATACACTTTTTTTTACTATGTCATGTCTTTCTTCTCCATAAGCACAAGCAGATATTAAAAGTATTTGATTTAATATAAAATGTTACTAGAATATTTTAGAACTAAAATCTAGTCAAGGTATGCCAGAAAAACCCCATTTTGCTAATTATATTAATTTAATCACATGGACAAACAAATGCATTCTCAAACTCTTACACTTTTTCATTTTACTGCAAACCATATATCCTGGGCAAGCTATTTCACACTTGTAATCTTACAGTCTTTGATAGAAACGCAGTTGTTTACTCTTAATTTTCTGGGCAGGAGTAGTGCAGCTAGATATCCTTGGTAGATTAAAGGAGTTTATCCCTTTCTCCTTTTCCAAAAGTGTGGGCAAGAAGAGGTTGTTAAAAAGAAGCTTTTAAAGAGGAGTAGGAACCACTGGGAAAAAAAATTGGAGAGAAATGTAGCTGTGGGATTTAGGGGCTGTTAGGTAAGTGGAAATGGGGGAAAACGCTGTAGTTGTCTGCCTGTCTGCTGAACCAAAGCTCTGGAGCAACAGCTGAAAATCTAGATCCGTGACTGTCAACCAAGGGGCTATGGCAACCTGGGGTTTCACCTTGTAATAGTGCTGGGGGCAGGGGGGAGGCACAATATTATCACTGTCAGGTTTACAAATGCCTACACACAATTCACTAGGTAAATCCATACATTTCAAACAGATCCACAGTGTCAAAAATATTTCTGACCTATTGTGCTCCTTCTGAGTTCTTGGTGACAAAAGATTTGCTCTATGGTTTTTCCATTGTCAAAAAATGGGTCAAAACTAAGAGTTGGCATTTTCCAATGTGTTCCTTGAGTCTAAAAAAGGTTGAGTACGAATGCTCTAGATCCTGATTAGCACTTCAGAAAATCTTCTACTGTTATGAATCCAATGAAATTTAAGCCTCTACTTTAATGTGTTCCTGATAATGACCCAAGTATGTCACAGGTGTCATTTTGTCTTGCTGTGGGAAAGGTAGTAGATCTCAGATCTCAAATCTCATTGAAAAACAACAAGACAATACATGATGCTTGTCTGTGACTTTCTTCTTGAGATAGTCCTATAGTATGTTGCTGAGCAATGCCAAGCCAATTAAACCAGGAAAACCACCTAGTCTATAGCAATAGCAGAATCAGTCTGGAAATTAAGAGTCTGATCCAAAGCCCATTGAAATCATGCTCGATTTGGTTCAAACCACAGAAATATATATAATCCTAATTTCATGGTTGATACAATACCTATTGAAGTTAATGGACAGACTCCCATTAACTTTAATATGAATTGAATTAGGCTTTAAGTAATTCCCAAATATGAATTGCAGTCAAATACTTTTAAAGTTGGCATTTATGGTGATGTTTTGTCTTTTTGGCTACATACAGACATTCAGTTTTTCCTGGGAGAGTCACTGCTCTCCCGGGAAAAAAAGTAAGTGTACGGATGTTCAGGATTTTTCTCTGAGAGGAAAAATGGCCACTCCAGGAGAGAAATAACCTAAGAAGAACCAGGGTTAAATCGCTCCCAGGAGAGTTTCCCCTGGGAGAGTGAATGCCTATACACATTCTTTACTTTCTTGATGCAGAACCATCATATTTATAGATGTTCTGACTAGAAGTAATTCCTTTGAAGATCAATGGTGTGGGTGGTGCCATTACAGCAATGGAAGCCTGAATTCTCAAATACGATACCCTTGTGTCTTGCCTATAACTTAATACTTGTGGATAGAATTGCAGCAGTATGTCAGAAAGGAAATTATGATGTTGGGTCAAGTTCATCCCTGAGTGTAACTTTCCCTGAATTTAATCAGGCAACCAGAGATGAATCCTGTCCACTCTCATAAGGTCACACTCTGTGGCTCAAGTATTTGGCAGTTTTCTCTCTCTGTGTCTTTATCCAGCAATAGGATTAATAGGATCACCTGTTTGGCAGGTTGTTAGTTATTCCTGTAGCAGGGGATGGGTTTAGTTATCTGACAAATGGCAGGCCAATTCCAACACCAGTTCTGACAGCATGATCCTAGAAGGGCAAATTCATGATATTGTAACGAATGGAATCAGAAAGAGAATCAGGTTCTAGGAGGAACCAATATTGCTAACACCCATGGAAGAAGAAGCTTGCTGATTAGCAAAATAATTGATTGTGGCCCATAAGAGGAAGAAGTGTGGTTCTTCCTAAGAAGTGCTGAGGGCGTTTCTTCCCCTACCACTGCACAACACAGCCACAGGCTCACCTTCAGCTCCCCTAGCCATGCTGTGCTGCAGTGCCCTACCCTCAGGGGCAGAGGTGGGAAACAAAAGCCATAGGAAGGAGGGGTGCCTGGAGCTGCTGCTGTTACAGTCCAAGCAATGCAAGGAGCCTGGGGGCCACATCTTATGCCTCTGCAGGCTGCATGGGGTCCATAGGCCACCTTCCAGTTATGGATGTGGTGTTTTGAAGGTGTTGGGGTTTGGCATCCTCTTTGGATTAAATTAGAGAAACACTACATCCCTGAACATATAGGAGTTAGTCTAAGCAGTTTGGAGATGTTGCTGAAAATAACAATAACTAAATAAAAGTCCATAATAAAAAGTCACCAATGAAAAAAGAGCAATCAAGGATTTTTTTTAAAGTATTTGAACTTGTTTTCCTCCCTTTCCTATCTCCTACACCCACAAACAAACCTCCACAGTAAAAAATTCCCTGTAAAAGCAACGAGGATTCTTTAAGGATGAACTTCTCAGGAGATAATCATATCCTTCAGGGATTAGTCACACTTGACTGCATTCTGGGGTGTGAATTATCCACTGATAACTGCTCTCCATGTGTGTTACTCCAACACAATATAAGCCTGAGCTCTTTAACCATTGTAATACTGAAGCTTATACATGTGACAGTTGCAAGGTATTTCAAGCTATGGTTATAATATAGGTAGAGAGTTCCAGGTTCATAGATTGGTTCAATATTTTTTCCTCCATCAGTTCTTTTCAAAAGTGGATTTAAGTGAGTTAAAAACATGAGGATTCTGCAAAGAAACATGTAGTGCCCATAGTGCAGCCAGATGAATACAAGATGCATTTTGAGTCCATCCCTGGGCTGGGGCTTCTCATGCCAGGTATTACCTTAGAATCTCGGCATGTTTCCACTGTCTTAATAGTAGGCTTCTAGCCTTCATACTTAACATGAATAGCTTGAAAACCTGATCTGAGGGGAACTAATTAGGGACAACTCCCTGAGCCTGCAGAGAGGCTGAAACATTTCCCATGAGTGCTTCAATGACCATGTCTGAACTGCTGGTCGGAGGTGATCTTAAGACCACGCTCAAGCCCACACTTGTCTGTAGCACGTTTGGAACTCACCCAGATCGTGCAAGTCACAAGTGCAAGGAATTCCCCCAGCAGCAAGGTCACAATTCCCTCTTCTGGACTCAGAGAATTGTGGGAGCAGCCCTTCTACACCCTACTTCCTGTCTCTATTGCCTTCAGTTAGAGCAAAACAGAGAGAACAGTCTGCAGATTCATTCCTAAAAGGAATAGGCAGCACAATGTTGGATAGATCTGGTGCAGACTTCAACGTAAGATACAGAAGGTGGTTCATGTTGTTTGGGCTGAATGAGAGCAATTTGAAATATCAGCATGGACATACCCCAAATGGGTTGTTAGCACACACCAACCAGCACTCCAAGACCAGCAGAGGACTCTACAGCAGGAGAAAAAAATGCAGTTGGCTTTAGCTAACCCCCAATCTGATGCACCACAGGTCCCAGCTGCTGCCATCTCTCCTCTCCAGCTTTATCTTCCTGCTATCTTGGCACCTCTGCTATTGGTGTTGGTGGGAAGTAAGTCTTCCTCTGCTGGTTAAGGAGGGAGAGAGGGGTGCTCGCTAATACTGGTTTAAGGGGTGGAGGACACAGCATAAAGGCCTTAATTCAACCCTGATTTTAGGCAATGTAGTACCGCTCTTATGTAAGTATCTCAAAGAACTGTCCACCTATGAACTGGCTACTCTCCTGACACCACCATTAAGGCCGATGAATTCAAATACATCAGCTTTAGTGAGGATATAGAAAGGTCAAATGATATGTGTGAGTCTATGCAGTGAATCAGTAGCAAAACCAGAAGTGGAACTTGGGAGTTTTGTTTCCCAGTCCTCGGCACTAGCCATTAGCTAGCATTTTGCCACACATGTTAGCACTTTGAAATAAGCCTCCATGTACAGTTCAGGTCCCTTGAGAAACCATATCTCTTGCTGGAAAGGTCTGTTACAAAATCTGAATTTTCTACAAACAAAAAGAAATTCTAACTCCCCTCACATACCATAGAATTCACTTCTAAGGAGCTCTGTTGTTTAAGACTTTAACAAAAGCTTTGCAATAAATAGAGTCTATCCTCTGGGTCTGGTTGGTCTCTCAAAGAAATCTAATAGTTTGAAGAGCCATGTTTTTTATTCAGAGACTTGGTAGGGCTTGTTCCTGTCATAGCTTCTTAATCAATATGTTTAAAGACTCTGACTTGACATCAGCATCAGGATAACTGTAGTCTTCTCTTGTGGTTGAAAATTTTGTGATTGCACCAAAGTCACTTTTTGGAAACACAATTTTTCAAAAAGTAAAAGAAGAAAGGCCAAATTCAACCAAAGTAAAAATCTGAGCTGCCACTTGTTGAAATGTTTTTTTAAATATTTGCCTAACTCTCCTAATTAGGGAGACTATTAAACATATTTTAAACATTAATTTGGTGAATGAATATTTTTATTTATGCTCTCATTTATGTCCCATTCATCCCATATGTCTTCGTAAGAGGGTGGGTCTTAAATCAAATGTGGTTTTGTGGGATTACTTTTGTGCTCTATATATTCATTCCCTTGCTCTGGTAGAAAGAGAGGGAGAGATGGGACTCATATAACTTCTGGATGTTGTGTCAGTGTCAAAATTCTTTCTGCAAAGTAATTGCTACGGAGTAGATGGCTTTGAAGATAAAATGTAACAGATTTCACTATTCTGAAATCTTGAAAATGAAGAGACCATTTGCTATAATCTTGCCTTGCTGACTTTCATTTGTTAAATTAAAAGATGTTCTTGACTTTATGTTAAGGAGAGAGAGAGAGAGAGAGATATTAAACAGATATACTGTTACATAAATGTAACCTACAGACAAAGCCAGATGCTGATCCTTCACAGTGCAGCAAGCAGCAGAGATCTAACATCACTGAATGCCCTGAGTTGCCACTTCTGTCTTGCTGTATGACCTCTGCTGATGTGTGCAAGGCATATTATTCTCATTTTATGAACCAAAATGTCACAGCCCTATGGTTTCAGCCTTCCTTACCCTCTTTTTCATCCAGCAATTTGTCCATAGACCTGTTTATTTCCTATACCAGTGCTCCTCAACCAGGTGCCCTGAGATCTTTTCAAAGGTGCCATGGGGTGCCTTGCAATTTTAGCATGGTTAGATGTGCAAATTTGCTTCACAAGATAACCGTAGAGATTGCTAATAGGAATCCAAAGTGTTAAAAACATTCTGAGCAGTTTGACCCAGAGTAAACTAATCCTAGGCACAGTGTCTGCAGGAGTTTGGGCCAGGAGGCATGGGGGGGGTCAGCCTTGGGCTTTGGGTGGCAGTGCTGGGTGGCACAAGGGCACTGGGGCACAAGGATGCTGAACTACAGAGGATTGTGGCTAGGTGGCAGGAAGGAGGCTGGTCCATGGCTGACTGGATTGATTTGATGCAATTAATGTCTGCAGTGAACGTCTACAAGTGCATTTAATTGAAGTAAATTATCCTGCTGCAAGATAGTGCTGTTCTCAATGGTACTATCTTACAGCAGAATTAATGAATTTACTATGACCTAATGCCAGCACAGGTGTAGATGGTGACACTTTACTCTGCTGTTAAATTAGTTTACTCCACAGTAAAGCACACGGCAATGTGGGTGTTACAAAGCCAAATGTTCTGTGCGTGTGTCAGAACCCCTTTGTGTGTCTGTCACTTTAAGGGCTGAAGCAGGGAGGTGCCAGGTGACTGATGAAAGCAGCCATTTTGGAGACCTCTGTTATAAGATCAGAGCAGTTTGTGTTCAGCTGCCTGTGGAGTAACATTGCTGGGTGGAGCTCCTGCTCCAGGAATATCTCAGAGGTAAGGGTGAGGCTATAGGGAAGGAGGCCTCATTGGTCCTGGGCATGACCTAAAGATGCACCCTGCCAGGATAGGGAGACCTGATGGTCCTGCCTGTGGCGGGGCAGGACCATCTAAATACCAAGAACCTCCCCGGTGCAAGGTGGGTCAGGGCACCTAAACACCTGCCCCAAACCTTTGGGTGAGTTACCAGGAGCGTTAGGGGAGGTCAGGTAAGCTTATGAGAAGCTCCTGAGTCCAATGGGGTGTTGGACCCTGGAGGTGGGCCAGGCATGCTCAAAGAGGAGCACCTGAGCCCAAGGGGGTGCAAGACCCCAGGCCCTGAGAATTGTAGGGCAGAGTTGTGCAGCCAGTTAAGCTCAGGGAGTAGCAGCTGAGTCCTAAGGGGTAGAAGACCCCAGGCCCTAGTGTAAGGGGTGGAATTGTGGCCCAAGAGAGGGGTGTAGTGGTCCGGTGAAGTAGGCCCATAGTTGAGCAATCACTTCGTCCCATTCAGGTGGAGGTCACGGGAAAGGCCCAAAAGACCACACGAGAGCTGACCAAGGGGTGGAGAGAAAATCCTGAGGATCTCTTCGAGTAGGGCAGGGTGAGTGTGGCCTGGATAGGCAGTATGCAAGAGACTGGGTGAGAGCCAGTGGAGTGCAAGAGGCCCCAGTGAAAGGGGGGTGGTGTGAGAAGGCAGCGTGGGAGAGACACAACTATGTATCCAGTTTGACCCAGCTTAGAACCAGAGATGGAACATACTGTGAGACATCAGCAAGGCATGGGACATGTGTAGGGATGGTAGGAGCATGTACATATCGCCCATGGTCATCTGGGTGCACAAAGGGCAGTCTCCTGCCTATCTGACATCATAACCATTTATGAACAAGGCATGACAGGAGAGCAAGACAAGTGGTTTGCCCAGAGACAGGGGTGAGGCCATACTAGTACTGGGCCTGGAAGGTGCCTTTATCACAGTGGGGCTACTCTCAGGCACCCTGGGAGGGATCACCTCTGACTTGCCTGCCACATCTTTTGTCTTATGAAGAAAGAGGAGAGTTCAGTAATGCCATTAAGGGTTCCAGCTGTAATACATTCACAGGTGTCATCGGTTCAGCTCATGCAGGGTTACTCATGTAGTGACAGGTTGATGACTTGGGGCTCCACCTCCCCTACACCCCATCTACACACCAGCTGTGCTGTTGCCACAGATGAAATTGTCACCTAGTTGAAGCCAATGGGCTCAGTCAAGGAAGTTGGTGCCAGGAAAGTGCCAATAAAATCTCATCATCAATATTTTGTAAGGTTGTAAGACGCTAGTTCGCCATTATCAAAACACCCCAGTCCAGGGTATCCAGAGAAATATTCCAAACAAGAAAATAACAAAAGAAATAATAATATACCTACAAGGCAAAAGGAGTGAGATTCCTTAGTCCTGGGATCCTTGATGGATAAGTCGTTAGGTAACTCAAGATCCTTCTCTTGGTCACGCCACCCCAATATAATGTCCCACAAAGACGTTCAGTGCAGCCAGTAAACTTCCCCCTCAATTTGAGAAAAATAAAACCCCTTGGATACCAGAAAAATAAATGCAAACTGCTTGATGTGGTCTTTTGGCTGGGCTGAAGCTATCTGGAGAAGAAATAACTCCATTACCCCTTACCTGGGTCTGCCTTGAGTGTGGCGGACTGCCTCCATCCTCTCTGGTGCTTTCACTCCCCGGAGGCTCACCCAAACCCTGTCAGGTCCTCTGAATCCCAGACTATTCTGCCTGACATCTCTCCCCTTTTGAGTGAGTCTGTTTCCCCTCTTATGCCATAGGATCATGACTTTTCTACATCACACGTAGTGTGTCCTCCAAGCTGCAAAGAGCAGGAGTTGATAAATCAGCGTAGCAGTGTTGTATGCCACTCCTGTTCTCGCCACTCTGCCCCTGCAGGTAAGCCTAAAATGAGACCAGCCTTTAATGGGCTCTTTAATGGGTTCTGCCAACTGCATCTTCAGTGCACTTTCTGGCAAAGTTCACCCAACTCCCTGGGCCTCACCTTTACACTGGGTGATTATTGTGGGTGATTACTATACTGCTTCCATTTGCTTTCATCTGGAACTCTTGTTGTACTCTGTGTAGCATGCAAAATGTATAACCAGGCCTCCCTCCCTGCTTTCCACCTCCCCACTCTGGACACCAAACCCAAGACAAACTTAAATACAACAAGTGTAACAAAACAAGCAAGGAAGAACAAAATAAAATAAAACCCAAAAAACTACCAGATTGGGGTTTTTTGTAGAGGGTGTTAGCTATACAACTTATGGAAGTGATGCTTCTCTGAACCATAGATGCAGGTCTTTCTTCCTATCCATATTATAATGGTCTTTAAAGGCTGCAGCCAAGATCAGAACCCCGTTGTGTTAGGCACTATGATTAGCACTTCCTTGTCATTAAATATTTCCTACAGTACTTTTGGCCAAAGTAGTGGTGTTCACTCCTGCATCCTCATAACCAAATTTCAGTGTGGATGATTACTATACCACTTCTGCTTGCTTTCTGCTGCAGCTTTTGCCATACTCTGTGTTTCTTTCCCACATGTTTGTAGTGATCCTGTGAGTTGTTAAACAGCTATTTCCACCCCAGCAGCAGCTGCATATCATCAGATGATGGGATGCAGTTTGCTTAGTGTTTTAAGATGTTTAGAGATGAAAGATATTATATAAAAGTAGGGTTATTATTCTAATCAGTAAAGTTGCTGTAATACATTCACAGGTGCCGTCGGCTCAGCTCATGCAAATACTCTCTAACATTTTTATAATTTGGGCTGTGGATAATTGGCTCTGAAAAATGTTTCAGAGTGAGAGGCCTGGAACATTAGCAACCTGCAGATGAAACTGGCAAACATGTGAATTTCCTAGCCAGGGGCTGTGCTTACATTAACACACTGAGGACACTGCTAGATTAGAAACGCACCAATTGAAATTCCATGGGTGCAGAATCAGAGTGCTTTCAGTGCTGGAAATGTTAATAAAAACCCAGGCATAGCTTCCACTGTGGGTCAAATTATTATGGGATGTTAAACACAGAATATGGGAAACAGAAGAGAGATGCTGCCAAACAAGAGGGAGCTTTTTTCTTCTGTTAGATATCTTAATTAGACAGTTTCAGGCTGAGAGAATGGAATCTAAAAATAACACCCTAATTCAGTGCCCCCAGTTCTTCCCTTTTTGTTTGCCTGAGTGAATCTAAGCCGTAGATGGCTTAAACTCTAAGGGTCAAATGCTGCTCGGAATTTGCAAAGCTGAAACCGCTCTTATTTTCCATAGAGACTGCTGCTAAACCATTGAGAGCAGAATTTGACCCTCATGGCCAACACCGGAGGTGAGGCATAAGATGGTGTTAGTAAGCATAAAGGAATGATCCCTTACTCTTATGCTTCCTGATTGACCTATATATTAGGGTTGACTTCCACTGGAACTGCTAAGAAAAGCCTTTATGGATACTATGGTTGCCTATACATGTGCTGGTTTGTGTTCTAGTTAGAATATGCCATGTTCTAATCAGAACGCTGCAGCGTGGCCTCACCCTCACGTGTATGAGCCCCCAAAAAATGACTGCTGGGGAGCTTTAGCTAAACCTCATCAAATTAGGTTTAGATAGTGTCCCACAGTCATTATTAAAACCTCAGGGGCTTAATACACATGATGGTGAGGCATTTTAATTAGGGTGGCTCTCTGAAAACTGCTCTAATTAAAATGCCCCCACCTCTGAGCACATGTATAGGCAGCCTACAATTTTAGTTTAGAATTGCTTATTTTTGGCTCAGTTTAAATTGATTGGGAGCCAATTAAGCTTCACTAAAATAAACCACATTGAATCCAAACTAACAGGTACCAAATGTATATAGTTAACCACTTACATTTTCCCACTGAATTTGGCCCTGCCATGCTTCTCTTAGGTTTCTCTTAGAAAACAGCGGAGCGGTGGCAGAAAGCAGTGAGTGAACACTTAGTCATGAGTGGCCTGCATTCCCTGCCCTATCTGGGAAGGGAGAAGCTCAATGTACTACTGAAGAAAGTACTTACGATGACCCTTTGATTGCATGCACCTTTGGAGAAAGGTGCTGTGATGTTCATATTTATCCCCTTCCTGATGGTAAAGTATGGGGAACCGATGAATGAAGTAGAAGGTGAAAAACCCTTTTGGGGGTAGTTGTCAGGAAGGCTATGGAGGATGCTGTGAGCCTAGATTCTAAAGCCAACATCTTGTGGGGCAAAATTAACCCAGCAGGGTCCTGATCCTGCAATGGTTCCTTACATAGGAAACTGCAAAACCTCACTTAGACTGTTTGGCTATGGACAGACATTACACACAAACTGGTTTAAGTGATCAGGAATGGGTTTAAACTTGTAACAGAACAGGTGTTCAGTGCATATAAGCTGGTTTGAAAATGGCTGAAACTGGTTTGAGATATAACTGGTTGAATGTAGTATCAGACTTAACTGATTTGAGTCAAAATCCTCACTACAAAGCAGAAACTTTTGACTCCTGGATCTTTTTGAATCATGAGGCTGATGAGCTGAATGAGGCCTAGGCTTGTTTCTCAGGAACCTCTTGGTTTCCTAGAAATTATTATAATTAATGGAATTAGTTATGCAACAGGACATACAAAAATGCTCAAGAAGTGTAACTCTGAGAGCACAGCTAGCATGCAGCTGCTACTAGTGTGAACGCCCACTTATTACCTCTGATCTCCAAGCTTCAAATATCATTTACAAGTTGTTAAATTCTGGCTGATGACTCTGATGAGCATCAGTTCAGTGCACAAAGTAATCTGATTTATGGCTATGTACACAGGGGACAGTTTGGTAGAGATGCGGTGAAATCCTGACCCTTTTCCACCCAATGAGACTTTTGCCATTGATTTCAATGGAGCCAGGATGTGGCTCTGAGCTTGGGATGGTTCATTGCTGTGATACTGCATTACATTAAAAAACATATATTTTATTCTATATGTGTAAAACCTGCAATTTATTTTCTTGAACATTTTACTCCAGGGCTGAACAGATGGGAAAAAAAAGCAGTGAATTATTTGTAAATATCTATTAACCCCATTTGGTTATGGCTGCGGGGCTTCCAGATCCTCTTAAAAGCAAAAGTGAGGGTGTCATTTCTGACATGAAAGAGTGCTCATCTTGAGGAAATTCAGCGCTTTTGGGGTGAGAGCCCCTTTGAAGATGATTCCTCTAGAGGCCTCTGGGAGCTCGCTGGGGCTCCTGCTGCTGCTGCCAGGTTATTTGCTCTCATGTTTTTTGTTAAGCTGACAGTCAAAGTTGAAAGCCTTTCTAGTGCAGAGTCTCTATTAGATGCACGAGAGGCAGGCACAGGTTCAGCACGCAGAATGGCTGACGCGGAATCTGTTGGAACGAGTACGTTAGTGGAGAGGCTGGCATAAAAATCACTTTGGGAACAGCCCGTACAATGCAAGATGAGCGGCATGGCAGTGGTATGAACCTGTTACACTGACGGTGGATAAAGCTTATTGTCATGAAGGATCCCCAGGCAAATTGGCAAGCTATGAATTCAGTCAAGTGAGGCACAGAGCATCTTCTTGGATGTCCTGGTCCTTTAACTACCAGAGGCTTCACTGCAGGCCAAGGGAAGCTTCATTGATTCCAAATATTTGCCCTTATTCATGCAACCTATCATTAATTTCATGGGGGGAGGGGTGGTTTCTGAATGAAAAATTCATAAAGGCTGCAAATTTATCTCAATGTGCATGCAGGAATACCATGAGTCACCTTACTAGTGGGGAAGATCAGTAGTAACACTCAGGGGCGCCATGTAAATGCTTGAGGGGAACAGACGAAGAATATCCCATACAAACTGGATTTTATCTTGGACATTACTCTTCCTGCTCATTTATGAAATATAGTAGGATCTTTGAATGGCCATAAGTTATCAGCATAGGGCAGCACAGTTATGCAGCTGCAACGCAACAGTGTTTTTGTTTTCTGTTTGCAGCTTAGTTTCTAGGAAGTATCTTGGTAGTGATTTTGTTCTCAGAATTGCTGTGGCAGCCACAGAGGAAGAAGACACATTTCAGCCTTTCTCCCATTTTTCATGGTTTCCTTCCTTTTATTTTTCCTTGTTGTTTTCTCTTGCCTCAAATAAAAGTATGCTGGGAGCACACAGCAGCTCTGGCGTAGGAACATCCAAAAATCAATCCCTGTATTTATTGCCCAGTCTGAGAGATGGCAACTCCAGACATTTAGTCTCCTCAACAACATATTGGGGCTTAGGTTCAGGACTCGGTGACAGCAAAATGTGATACGTGATGAATCATGAGAAGGGGTTTCTACGGCAGCTTGGATTTTCCAAGTGCTAAGTGGACACAAGGCTTCTTACCTAGTGAAGTCTTAATGACCTCACATCCCAAAGTGTGATATGCGTCCTGTTGTGTTCACAGCTGAGCAGCACCGTTCCTGCTGCTGTAACAGCCTCATCCCAGGCTCCAAATTCAGGTCACCTGTAACATATTTCTGTTGGAAAGTTGTGCTCTCTTTTCCCTTGGAGTGATAATTGCAGTACGTCCTCAGCCATGCTGAGGCAGAGCCCGCTGTCAGAACTGACGGATCAATAGTCATTGTAAGGTTCCTTACCCAGAGTACAGGCTGCGGTCTGAGGATCCATATATCAGAGCTAATCCAGTGATCAAAGGAATATTGCAGACTTTCCCTCTGATTCTAGCAGCTTCCTTTTCTATTTCTTCTTTTTTGGAGGAAGTAGAGGATCCCACTGAAACACAATCCTTTCTTCATCTCCTCCCCACTTCTGGGGAAGTCTAGCAATTATCTGTGTAAACTACACAGGGTGCTAACTACTCTGTGTATATGCATTTCTACCCTTCCTCCTCCCTTGTCCACTCTAAGCCACAGGGGGGATCTCTATGATACAAGAGCAGACTTACAGGGCATGCAAAACTTACATTTCTCCACCAGCCCCAGGCACCACGTGCCTTCAAGTGTCTTGTTTTAAAATCAATTGGCTCCCCTATCTTGCCACATTTTGGGCAGTGTTGTGGACTGGAAACACAGAGACAAAGGAGCTTAGGCCAGACAGGTGTAGCCTTTTATATTAAGTGCAGGGAAAGGGTAACTTCAGATCAGTTTTTATAGAGGAAGACATTTCTTTAGAGTAATTAAAAGTGTACAGGAGTGCATAGGAGCTGCATAGACTTGGTGCTAGGGCCACGTTCTTCTATGTGATCAGGAAATAGTTGGGAGGTCTGGCCCTTGGTCTTGCATCATATGTTCCTATTCCTTCAGTTTTTACCCCCTAACAAACCTTTCCCCTTAGTTCTCTACAACTGGGAGTTTCTGTTGCACCATTTTGCTCTAACTCTAAAATGCTCATATCTGAGGTTCTCTTTGAACTGCCAGAAGCAGGATATTTTTAACTCTACAAATAACTTCCCTTTAAAAAACCCACATTTAAAAAAAGTATAAGTGCTACTACAAATCGTGCCAGTTATTAAAAATGTAATACAAATAGTCCTAGGTATCCTCAGCTTCTACTAAGTGGGTGTGTCTACACATGCAATTGGCGCATGTGATTAAACCCTGGAGCTTATTGTTCTGGTGTTAATTGT
The DNA here is from genome assembly GCF_001723895.1 of Crocodylus porosus. NCBI lineage: Eukaryota > Metazoa > Chordata > Crocodylia > Crocodylidae > Crocodylus > Crocodylus porosus. Next base: position 1,801,313 of record NW_017728909.1, on the reverse strand, counting down.
TCCTGAATGTGCCATTTGAACACACACCTGAGAGCAAGTAACTCCGGAGCAATAAGCTCCAAAGTTTATTCATGCACAGCATGTGGAGCCCAGTAGGAGCAGCCCCAGTTGGTAGTGGGCTCTGGGGGTCAGCCTGCCAGCCTGGGGTTGCTCCCCCTGTGTCCATGTGCTGCAGAGGGGCTGGCTGGGGCATGAGGGAGGTTCTGCATGGGGCTAGTCAGCAGGCAGCCCCCACACTGAAGCCCCCTTATGCCCCAGGCAGCCGGGTCAGTGTCTACATGTGCACTGCTGCACACAAAAAACTCTGCAGCAGGGTAAGACTTGTTAGGACCCCAAGCCTCCCCACCCCGCTCTGCCTCAGAGTCCCCAGGGGGAGGGCAACAGGGTGGAGAACCCCAATCCTGGAGTGGGCAGTCTGCACCCACCCTATGCACAAATCTGGGGAGCATGTACCCTTCTTGCCTCCCTCCCCAGGAGTGCAACCCCATTTTTTATCATTACGAGCCCAAATGGGGTAGCAACTAGGGCACTGTTCCATTTTGACTTGAGTTTCGAGGTTTGGCCGGAACAGCATTTTGTTTAGAGTCGAAACAGCTGTTCCATTTCACTTCATCGAAACAGTGAGGCTGTTTCAGTTCGCTTCCCCTGCTCTGTGATCTGCTTCCCGCAGGAGACGGGGAGAGCCAGGGCTGCGCTCCCGGCTGCTGCTGGGAGTGCAGCCCTTGTTCTCCCCTGTCTCCCACCACCTCACTGTTGGCTTCAAAACTTGAAATGTTTTGAAAGTTTCAAAATGTTTCAACTAGCCTCGTTTTGTTTCGAGGCTGTTTCAAAGCCTTTGAAGCCAGTGATTCAATTTCACTGTTTCGAGCTTGAAATGAGTCAAAACAGTGTTGGATTGAAACAGCCGGTGAAATTTCACACAGCCCTAGTAGCAACTCCAAGTTTGGGATCTGCTGGTGTAGACACTGAGACATTTACTGCAGAACTATTAGTCAGCTCTGCAATAAGCATTACATGTAGACATGCCCAGTGACTCCCAAATTCTCTCTCCTTGAGATCTTTGCTCCTCTCTTTGTGATACTCTTTCTACTTGATCCTATCTACAGGGCATCCTACACAAAAATAATATTGTATGGAGAAGAGGCAATATAGTGTCCAAAGCCCAAATTGCTACTGTGGTAGATTTGACTCATCTACTTGTATGACTACTGAAATACACTGTAATTACTATGACAGTTTCAGAGGGGCTTCTTAGTACCATTTTAACATTTGTTTGAGAGAGAGAACATTGAAAGTAACATCTTGCATGTGAGGCAAAATGAAGATAAATGTTGATAATGAGGAAATTGGTAATGACAAAAAACGCACCTGGTATAGGCTGTAGTTGGTGATGTGCATGTACATATGTATGGAATGCAGATCTGATCATCTTTGAGCACACCTACATGAGATGTTTACTGTGCAGTTGACTAATTAACTGTGCAGTAAACTTCTCAGCGTCTACACATGCACCCCAATTAGCACTCACAAAACTAATCAACTCTGCAGCAGGATTGTACTTGTTTGTACACGTACTACCCACTGCTGTACTTTTAAGTACAAATACTACCCTGCTGCAGGGCTTTTGTGTGTGCAGCAGTACGTGTAAATGCTGATTGACTGGCTGAGGCACAAGGGTGCTTCAGTGCGGGGACTGCTTGCTGGCTAGCTCTACATTGAAGCACTGTTGTGCCCCAGCCAGCCCCTCCACAGCACACTGAGCCTGGTTGGAGCAGCCCTGGGCTGGCAGGCTGACCCCCCAGGTCCCATGCCAGCTGGGGCTGCTCTGACCCCAATCAATGTACTGTGGTCAGGGAGCATGTGCAGACGTGCACCCAGCAGCAATAAGCTCTGAAGCAATACACTGCAGAGCTTATTGCTACACGTTAATAGGCACATGTAGAAGTGCCCCTTTTCTAACAAATATTTCATAAGCAAGGAAATTTTGTTGGTCACATGGTATATTGTGCATTCTCCCCCTGTTGTTATAGTTGGGCTTTTGGTGTCTCTTTCAAATGCCTGTAAGTATGTGCAGGAGTTGCTTCACTTTTTTATTGATGAAATGCAGCCATCTTTCTACTGGTAGAACATGGCAGACATTTCAAGGGCTTCACAGGAAATGAAGCATACTTTAGTCATTTAAAGCAGCGAGGGAATGTTTAGTAAGCAGGATGTAATTATTCTCATTAGGATTTAGCAAAGACCCCAGGGGACATCTTTGGGAAAAGTGTTGGTGGGTCCTTGGAAAGGTGGAATTTAAGATTTGCCCTGTGATATAAAGCTGTTGCTTCCAGCCAACAATGTTTTTTTCCTGTTGTTTTTGTTGAACACTGTCATTATACCATTTTCAGTCATTAAAACTTTGTCTGGGATTTTCAGTGCAGACTTTATGGGAAATTTTGTAATTATAGCACGTGGTATTACTCAATATTTAGTATAGTTTTGCAATTCCAACAAATCTTTTCCTACCACAGAACATCAGAGCTTCTGTAGGGTTTGTATATTATCTTCAAAAGGACTCCTTTAGGAGGCTACCTCTGCTTCTGGTCACTTAAGTACCATGGTGACTGGCTTTGTTAAAATACCATAGACAGAATAGCTGAGTCTGATCTCTAGTCTCCTCTGTCAGTTTTATAATAGTAATACTTTACTGACTTCAGTAAAGTTATTTGAAATTTACAGGCGTGTCAGTAAGAGATGACTGCTGATAAAAATAAATAAATAAATCAACAGAGTGCATTATGGGACAGAGATACAAGACAGGATACCCACGTCACTCCAGCTATGTGCCTAGACATGTACATGATAATGAGAAATGTTGGTTATGCTCTTTGGTCCTTTCTTGTTTCCTGTAATAGAGTCTTCAGATGTAGGGTAGACTGTTTCACAGAAAGGAAAAATACCTTTAAGAATGTGTGTGTTAAGCACAACCGCCAAAAAAACCCCAACAAAAAACAACAGCTCACTTCTCTAAAGACCCAGACTTTGGATAACATCTGAATTTTGGACATTGGAAGCTGAGGACTGTGACTTGAGCCAGGTTTGAGGGGAAACATCTATGGCTATATGCCACTTTTTTGCAATGAGCCAACAGGCCATCAGACCAATTGGTTCATTTGTGTGCAGAAGAGAATCACCCCTGCTAACGACTGTGTATCTGAGAGCAGCTCTCATGCAACTAAGTTCTTTGCTGTCATTTCTGAGCATCTCTATGCAGATTCTGATCTTTTCTGCTCACCAGAGGTAGTGCTCCAGGGGTCATTTGCACTCATGAAGTCCCAACAGTGGCGTGGAGAAGAAGGTTTGGCCATCAACTCTCTTGGGGGGAGGAATCAGGCACGTTGTTCTCTGCCTGAATTGGCATGGAGTTTTAGGAGTGGTATCTTCAGTGTGCTGACCCCATGTTTTGTCTTTAGATAGTGACTTCCTCTGGAGGGATAATGTCACTGGGTCGAGAACCTATTCAGTAAGTAACTTGATTCCTGCATTATTGGGTTCTCATTTCCAGGTGCTTCAAGTGAACACATGGACTCAAGCCCTAGGAAGGCAGAAAGGCTTGGCAGCTGGATAGGAATTCCTGGGACTGGGGGGGAGGCGCATACACCTTCAGGAGGCCTTAAATTCCTCTATATTAATGCTTGTAGTATGGGGAACAAGCAGAAGGAACTTGCCTTCCTGCTAGCTAAC
>NW_017728909.1:1796099-1797487 GCF_001723895.1 Crocodylus porosus | reverse complement strand
GAGTTCATTAGAGGCAGGTCCTGTCAGTCTAACCTGGTTGCCTTCCATGACCAGGTCACAAAACCCTTGGACGCAGGTGTCACGGTGGACATAATCTTTTTGGACTTTAAGAAGGCCTTTGACACTGTCTCTCACCCCATCCTCATTAAAAAATTAGGCAACTATGGTATTGACATGGACACAGTCAGATGGGTCACAAATTGGCTGGAGGGCTGCACCCAGACAGTGGTGGTGGAGGGGTCATTTTTGACCTGGAGGGATGTGGCAGTGGGGTTCCCCAGGGATTGGTCCTAGGGCCTACACTGTTCAATATCTTCATCAGCGATTTGGACAAGGGGGTGAAAAGCACCTTGTTCAAACTCGCAGATAACACTAAGATGTGGGGAGAAGTGAGCATGCTAGAACAGAGGGATAGGCTACAACTAGATCTGGACAGGTTACGGAGTTGGGAAGATGAGAACAGGATGGGTTTCAATATGGACAAGTGCAGGGTACTGCACCTGGTGAGGAAGAACCAGCAGCATGCCTACAGGCTGGGGAACTCCCTTCTCATCAGCACAGAGGCAGAAAAGGATCTTGGTGTCACTATTGATTCCAAGATGAACATAGGCCGCCAATGTGGGGATGCAGTCAGGAAGGCCAACCATACCTTGTCATGCATCCATAGATGCATCATGAGCAGGTCCAAGGAGGTGATACTCCCTTTCTATGCAACATTGGTCAGGCCACAGTTGGAGTACTGACTACAGTTCTGGGTGCTGCCCTTCAGGAGGGATATGGACAGCATTGAGAGGACTCAGAGGAGGGCTACTTGCATGATCAGGGGGCAGCAGGGCAGGGCCTATTAAGAGAGGCTACGGGACCTGAACCTGTTCAGCCTCCACAAGAGAAGTCTGAGAGGAGATCTAGAAACCCCCAAGCACTACCAGGGGTAATAAGGAACAACGGCCATAAGTTGACTGAGAGTAGATTCAGGCTAGATATCAGGAGGCACTACTTCATAGGGTGACTAGGAGCTGGAACCAACTTCCAAGGGAAGTGGTGCTCACCCCTACCCTGGGGTTCTTCAAAAGGAGGCTAGACAGCCACCTAGCCAGGGTTATATGACCCCAGCATCCTTTCCTGCCCATGGCAGGGGGTCGTACTTGATTTCATAGATTTTCATAGACATTAGGGCTGGAAGGGACCTCAGGAGATCATCGAGTCCAGCCCCCTGCCCAAAGGGTAGGAAGTCAGCTGGGTTCAGTATATCCCCAGTTATTCAAGACTTGGGACAAGAATGATTAGGTAAGGATGAGAAAGGACACTGACTGTTACAGGAAGTGGGATAGGATGTAGAAATGAGCCCTAGCAATGAAACATCAGCCCAGATCACAATGAGGTCATAG
>NW_017728909.1:1771850-1796088 GCF_001723895.1 Crocodylus porosus | reverse complement strand
GAGGGGAAGAAAGGCAAAGCTGGTTAGGCTGCCCTGGCTTCCCAGATCTACCCTATTCCTGTCTTCTTTTATTACACGAGTTGAAGTACATCACGAGCAGGTTCAAGGGGGTGATCCTCCCCCTCCATGTGACACTGCAGGTCAGGCTGCAGCTGGACTACTGTGTCCAGTTCTGGGCGCCGCACTTCAGGAGGGATGCGGACAGCATGGAGATGGTCCAGAGAAGGGCCACTTGCATGATCAGGAGGCAGCAGGGCAGGCCCTACGTGAAGAGGCTATGGGACCTGAACCTGTTCAGCCTCCACAAGAGAAGGCTGAGAGGGGATCTGGTGGCCATCTACAAACTGGCCAAGGGGGACCAGCAGGCAATGGGAGAGCCCCCGTTCCCCGAGCACTACCGGGAGTAACAAGGAATAACAGCCGTAAGTTGACAGAGAGTAGATTCAGGCTAGCCATCAGGAGGCGCTACTTCACTGTCAGGGCAGGCAGGAGCTAAAACCAACTTCCAAGGGAAATGGTGCACGCTCCTACCCTGGGGGTCTTCAAAAGGAGGCTAGACATTCACCTAGCCAGGGCTGTTTGACCCCAGCATCCTTTTCTGCCCATGGCAGGGGGTCATACTTGATGATCTGATTAGGTCCCTTCCAACCCTACCAACTATAAAACTATGAAACCATGCAGAACTGAAACACCTTTTCACATGGCCCTGTGTTCAATAAAACATAAAATATGTTTTAAAGAAGCCTTATAAGCCAATTCCCATATGCTGAATATGCAAGGTAGGGAGTGGAAGAATAAATACACCCACAATTCCTGCATGTCTTTGAAACAGGAGACTGTTATTGCAAATGGATGATTTTTTTCCTCTTGTGTTGGCAAAGTTTTTTGCTTATTCAGAGGATCACATAAATAAAGCCTCAGTGCTAAGAGAAGAGCACCACCAAGCTACACCAAAAATTCTATGGCAGAAGCCTTTAATTGTAGATGACATGGAGCAGAAACACTTTACACATAAGAAATGTTCAAAAGTTTCAAGCATACTACACTTCAGCCTTTCCCACTACAGGTGAGTTAAGTATTATTCATATTTTATACAAGGTTAAACTAAAGCAGGGAGAGGTTAAGTAATCCTGCCTGTGGTTCATTGTTTTAAAGGGCAGAGCTGGGAACAGAACCTGGCAGCCTTGCTTTCCTATGACATCTCTGGGTAACATGGTCTGATCAAGAGATGGAAGAGCTCTGTGGCCACTACTCAACTGGACATTGTCTAACCATTACATTTTTAATGGGTCTTTGAGGCAAAAAAGTGTCTATACTATAGGATGAATGTATCCGTTAAAACTAGTTACTCTGGGGACAGTTCTACACCATGAGTAGAAGGTAATAATAAGATGTGGCAGAACACCATATTATCACCACAAACATTTATGACCAGAGGATTTCAGGAGTCATCAGGGAAGAAATGAAAATATTTGTCATTTGGTTTGTAAAGTGAAACTTTTATGACCAAAGAAGTAATTTCCACCTTGCTTTCTTTCCACTGACTGCTGCAAATGGCAAATCAGATAATCACTGAGAGCAAGTGATACAGGATCCCTAAAAGAGTTGTCACTTTGGGACACTGCATGGCAGCACATTTCACAGCCTGATAATTATCAAATAGGTAACATAGGTTCAGTTAATGCTTCTACAGTTCCTACTAGCCATTTAATCCTTACACAGAAGCAGTCAGAATTGAAGTCTTTTGATGACAGGAGATTGCTTTCCCATTCTCCCTTCATATTGTCAGTGAACCCAGCCAAATGCCCTAATGGAATATTATCCTTCATTAAAGATGTATTAATCAGTTAAGCCACTTGTAACAAGAGAGTCTGCATGGAAGCAGCCAAATAATATAATTAGCTATGCTTCCAAAATAAAAAAAGGAGTTCAGATAGGTCACATGTTAGTCAAACCAAGAATTATTTTTTAGGAAGGCTGATGTGTTCCCAAGGCATTAGAGATGTCTTGGTCTTCCAAACTGTGTAGTTCCAAACATCTGTGCAACCAGCCAGTCTTGTATTAGACTTTTAAAGAAAAAACAATTGCAGTTTAGTTATTTGAACAGAGTGGACACAAGCCAGTACCACAGTTCTGAACACTACTGAGCTGTGGATGGGTCATTGTGTGAGCTGCATTGCACTGGGCTTGTCAGCTTACATATCTACTACAAACAAGATAGTTACTCTTACTTCACGGAGCTAGCAATGAGACCAAGACACTCAGATAAATGTATTTTAAAGCTCTGGCGACACTTCTGAAGTCCATGCCTCCCTGGTCTGCCTGTGGGTTGATATAAGTACACATCCCCAGTCACTGCACAGGGAGCCTAGGCTGTGAAGTCTGGGCCTTGGATCTGAGTCAGGAATGTAAAAGTTCAGCATTATAGCACTCAAGCCCTTTATTGAATCTAGGCCTAATGTCACTCAAATTTTAAGCATAGTTTTGAGTGTCTTCTCAAGATCAGCCCTTAAACTGCTGGGCTTAAGGTCTCTGCCAACTGGCTTGTAAACTGCTTAGGTGATACAGCACTGGACTAACATTTGTGAGTCTTCAAATTCATCTGTGGCTTTGCCACTGCTCTGCTGGTGACCTTGGTTATGTCACTTCATTTTTATACATCAGGAAATTGAGGCACATAGGTGGAGATGATGCAGCTCACCCCAGTTTACTTATTTACTCTTAGTTCCATTCTCATGTTATTTACATTTAGTTAGCTTTTTTTTTCCAACTTCAGGTGAGGATATTCTTAGACTTAGATGTCTTATGTTACTGGTCATACTATTGACGTAAATGCAAGATGAGGAAGCTGTGAAAATGGAAGGAAATTAACTAAATTGCTCAATTCACTTAGCTGGAATAGGAATTTAGATATTGACACACTGAGAGGTCTTGATCCGTTCAGGAAAGTAGGACTGCTGTACATTCCCAGTCCACCTACCAGCACCCCATGAACCACATGCTACATTTGGCAATAAAACGCTAAAGAAATAAGCTTGATAGGAAGAATTCCCTATCTCCACACTTACCTACAGTAGAAGACTCAAAATGGCTGAATGATTTTTATAAATGCAGAGAGAACAAATTAGATGTACAGCAAAGTTTGTATAACATTTTGCTTCGAAATTCTAAGACTGCAAGCTCAGGATAATTCTGAGGACGTGGGCAGGCATCACATTTCTAGACAGAAATACACCCTTTTAGTGCAGCAAAAAGCAAATATACAGATGTTCAAGCAATTTTTCTTGGAAGTTATGGAGGTTCTGCAAAGAAATGTCACCTCTTTAGAACAGTAACTTCTCAGCAACATGACAATTCCCAGTGCCAAGTGGGATGCCAGTCTAGTTGCCCAGAGTGCCACAGGGCATACCGTGGTCTTGTAGCATGCCAGGAGGCTGTGCTCCCCTCTCCAGCTACCCGCCCCACCCCCAGAGACTCTGTTTGTGACTCGTGCTGGAGTCTACTGCCCCAAGGAGGCAAAGCTGGGCTCACAGATCACGCAGGTACACTGCTTAGGCTTGTCTTTGTGGACAAGATAGTCCTTCCTACCCAACAAGCAGGGCAGGAATCCACATTCCAGACCCTCCTGCTATGCCAGGAATACCTGTTTCCACCAAGCCATCATCTTTGGCATTATTTACAAGCCAGGTTGCAGGAAGGACAGTGAGCAGGGACCTCCTTCTGCCCGGTTTTGAAACTTGGACCTTTTTGTGAGGCAAATGTTGTATCTGATACACTACAGAAAATGACAAGTCACTACCAAAACCTGCACAGAGTAGGAATTCATGGGTTCCTGAGCTCATACCCGGGTACAGGCAGTCCTCGACTTAGTGTTTCGAGTTACAATGTTTTGCACTTACAAGGTTTATACATTGACACCCTTTTTCAACTTTCTGACGTCAGTTCCAACTTCACAATGCTTGATCTGACAGCACACCATGCCAGTGAACAAGTTCACTGTGCCATCCATCTCTCTGGAGAACATCTGTCCAAACTTCCTTGGACACTGCCTTTAAGAAAGCAGACAAGACTCCAGAAAAACCTGTAGCCAAGACTCCTGAGAAGACTCCAGCCAAGAGCCCTTCAAAAAGTCCAGCAAAGTCACCTCAAAGAAGGGTTTCCAAATCAATATGATTGCTATTTACAATATAAATACATTAATGTAGCTATATTACTCATCTATAATTGATTGAGTACAAAATTCTGGGTTATTTTTGGAGCAAACAGGGTATCAGGCCTTGGTTCAGGAACCAATCCCCCATTTATAATATTGTTTCCTATGGGAAAATCAGTTCTGAGTTACAACGTTTCAACTTAAGACATGGTTTTCAGGAACCAATTTTGTTGCAAGTCCGAGGACTGCCTGTACTTCCTTTTACAAGCAGAAAAGGTGATGGTTGGGGTGAAGGGCACTCTTCAACACCTTTCCTGATGCAGAGGCAATGCCAGATTCCTGCAGAGCGGTAGCACAGCTGGGAGACTGGCATGTACCTGGTACAGGGACTGTCTGCTATAACTTGTTACGGTCACAGCTGAGAAGGCGGCGAGTCCCTGCAGCCCCCTCCTGGGCTAGGGGCAGAAGTTACACAAACCAGTTTAAGTTATCAGAAACTGATTTAAACCTGTAACAGAACAGAAGTTCAGTGCACATAAACCAGTTTCAAAATGGCTGAAACTGGTTTAAGTTAAGCCTGGTTGAATGTAGTATTAGACTTAACTGATCTGGGTCAAACTGGTCTGTGAAGCTTCTGTCCCAGACCCCTTCCTGGTTCAAGTTAAATCACAGTCCCCCAGCATGCTTTTCAGCCCTGGGTTGGGCTGGGCTGTCTGCTTCAGCAGAGAAAGGTTGTAAGGGGGGCAAAGGCAGAGTTCCCCCCCTCCCCACCCTTGGCAAACCCCAGCTGGGATCTAGGGCCAGGGAGGGGGGGTTGAACTCCCCCTCCCCTGAATACAGAGTTGCCCTGCCCTGCTACACTTACTGCTGGCTGCAACTGTGGACCACAAATCCCAGAGGCACCTGGAAGCAGGAAGAAGTAGTGATGAACAACTTCAAGTGTCCTGTTGTTGTGATTCTGCAAATCTCAGAGACCTCGGGGGCAGCAGGAAGAGGAAGGGAAGACACAACCCATGCTGGTTATATGCCAGAGTCGTGATCTAGCACCCCCTGGCTTCTGGCCCAAGTCACTGCATGTATGTGGCTTCAAAAAGTAAATGTCTGTTCACTTGTTAGCTAGTTTAATCTCTGCATTTTAGATGAACGTGCAAAGACTGAATTGATTCTTTCACCGGCTGTACTTAGACCTGAAGTGGAGCCAGTGTTGGAACCCTTCTCACTGCCAGCCTCTCACGAGCTGACCAAGCAGGTGAATCGTTGTGCTAGTGCACGGTACATAGCCAAGGATACCCACTGCACTGCCTCTCCCACAGTGGGCTTGCCAACACTGAACTAGTTGGCAAAAGAAGCCACCTGGCCAGGCCTTTGGTAATGCCCAGATGGCCTTATGTGGTGCTGCACTGTCAAAATCTGTCCTTTGACTATAATAAAAAGACCCTTAACTACTTGGCTTGGCCCTACTTGGTTTGTCCCTTCCTCCATTTATTTAAAAGTGGATCAACTCATGACTAAGGTTATCTTCTATGGTGCCCTCATAACTTTCCAAAACAAAATCTAAACAAGAATCTAGATTGGGAGCTGCAGTGGGTATCAGCAGCAGGGATGTATTGAGGGCTGGAAGTGAAAGTGAAGAGCATTTTTAGCAGCTGGAACGATGAAGAGGTTCACCATGGCTGCATTCCCAGGTGGCTGTGGTTCCCCAGGCAGACAGCCAGCCAAGCAGCATCTTCTACTGCATCCATCTGGACTCTGGAACCATTGTCTACCCCCTCCCTCCACAAAGCACACCAGCCCTTGGGCTGTAGAAAGCCAGCCATACAAGCTCTCTCACCCTCTGCTGAGCTCTGGACAACCAAGCACTTGACTACCTAAACACGGCAAGAAAGGCATGTACATGTGGCACTGCAAGTGACCCAGAAATATGTGGTGCTACAAATGGACAGTTCTTCAACTGTCCGTACACTTGAGTAAAGCACGGTGACTCCAGTTCCTCCCAGATGAGCATACACTTAGCAAGAAAAATATAGTTTCAAGGTAACCAACACTAGTTACTAATAGTTTCGACTTAGGGAAGAAAAATATTCTAGAAAAGCCATTGTTTCATACCAAAATGTAATATTTCTACTCTAAAAAAAAAAAACAAAAAACAAAAAAACAAAAAAACAAAGTCCCCCTACTTCAATATGCAACAGAAGAAGAAAATACTTGACTTCTTAACTTGGTGGCTGAATAAAAAAAACCTAGCCTTCATCATCTAGCTGAATGCCATCTCCAGAATTCATGGGAAAGAAGAGTCCCAGCATGAGTTTAGCTTTCCTTTAAAAGTTTTCTACTCTTCCTGCTTGCAGAAAAAACAAGTGCACACTTGAAAATATGAACTCTGGCAGGAAGGCAAAGGGAAAAAACAAAGCAACACTGTAGTTAAGAGTTGCCTATTTTTATTGATACAATTTTTTAAATGGAGACTAGGTTTGCTCCAATTTTTTCAGCTCATTACATCAGACTACTCACTACTCATTATGCCAAGCTTGACCTTTGAATTGGACATTTCTGCTCAGATATGTTCTGTCACTAGGAAGACAAGATCAAGTAGATGGCTTGCGTGTTTTCCACTGCATACAAGATTAAGTTCTGCTGTTAACTGCATCCTATTCTTTAAGCAGTGGAAAGTGTTGGCAGAATCTCAGGGAGCTTTTTCCTAAGAACGAACCAGGTGTCAATAATTAGTTTGTCTTCAAGGAGGCTGGGGAAGGCCCCCCGTGATACTTTTAGAAGGGACAAATAAAAATGGAATGAATAATAAAAGGTGAAGACAGAAATGACACCTATAGTTCACTCCCATTCCCAGAAATACTTCACAAGCTTTCTGATAACTGAATGGGATAACTGCAACATAATCAAGATACTTAATGAATATTAAGAAGCAAAACAAATAGGTACATTATATCTCCATGGAAAAGAAGGTCTGCCAAGCGGGTGTAACTGCCCTAGAAGAATATTTACCTATTTTCTTGTTTCCTAAATAATTAGCAGCTGGCAAAAACCAGGATGCGCTAGAGGAATGGAAAGGGGATGTACAACTTTGAGCTCAAAGTCAACACTACAGCTAAAGTCAGAAGTGCTGAGAGAAAGCAGGATGTTTGATTCATATTTGTTGTTACAAAAAGGCTATCACCTGCCATTAACGATACAAATACATTATCTCAAAAGACAGAAAAGACTAAACTGTGGCAACAGTACAAATATTATTTTCAGACCAATACCAATTCCTGATAGCTCAGATATTCTCAAGATAACCTCAAAACTAGACCAGGCTATAATCTGGACGCTGTTTATCTTAGACACATGATTTTTTTTTTTAATTTTATTTTAGTTATATGACACAAATTATTAAGGTGGTAATGACAAATACTAAACTTAGTTCAAGGAACACAGTTTTGGTGCATCACCACTGTGTCCCCCACTAGACACAGCACAATCCACTAAATAAATGACACTATGGGGAAATCAGAAGACCTAGATTCTAGGTCTGTGCAACTGACCTACTTAGTAGCTCTGAATAAGTCATTTGAACCCTTTATTGCATCAGCTTTCCTATCTGCAAAATGGGAATAATGATCTTTTTTAAAAGTGTTTTGCTCTCTATAACTGGAAAGCACTCCAACAGAGACAGGTATTATTTCAAACAAGCTATATCTCCAGGGAAGAATACATATAGAACTAACTCAGTATACTAAGAAAGTAGTGATTGTTTACTGCAGTTAAGACCCTATAGACATAAAACAAACCTATATTTTCTAGTTCCCTAAAGAAATGGAGAAAAATATCTGTAGAAAGGATTAATAGAACATGAAGAACTCAGGAAGTTCTGGAAGTAGATAGGCAGAGGGGTTTACTAGGGAAAGTTTAATAAGAAGGAAGAGGAAGGGGAAGAGTCCTTAGGTACAAAGTAGGGGTGCACAGATATATCGGTTGGCTATCAGATCTGCATTGATAAAAGAAGAAATGACGTTAATCGGCTATCAGGGTTTTTTTGGTTTTTGCAGTTGATGATTACAGCCATGTGTCTGGAGCACCCATAGTCTAGTCCCCACACCCCACCACTGGCTTGAGCCTGTGGCAGACTACAGGTCCTAGCGAGCAGTCACAGGGCACCATGCTCAGCAAAAAAAAGAGACCATTACTTTCTCCTGCTGCTGCTCTGGCAATGCTGCACACACAAGAGGGGCCCAAGTGCTGGGGCTGCCGCAGAGACACTGGGCTGCACAAGGCATTGCACAAGGGACATTCTGCTCCGCCGGGCACTGGGTGCCTTTGCAAAAGTGGCTTCTCTGCGGTGGCTGTGGGAGCTCAGCTGAACAGGGCCTGCCAGTGCCGAGGCAGCAGCCAGCTTCGGTGCTTCAAATGTGCCAGTGCCACTGCCTGCATGAGGCTCTGCCTCAGGACAGCAGCATGGGCTGTCCAGGGAGCAGGGCTGCAGATAGGAGCTATGGGTAAGGGAACAACATACGTGGGAATAAGGTGGTCACCACCTTCCGCACCAAAAACCAGAGCAGGCAGGAGGCATGTCCATGTGTGTTGTAAGTGCAAAACAAACAAAAAAGGGTTTACTTACGTCAGTAGTTTAAAATGCCCTCCACTGTTACTAAGTATCAGTTTTCAGATGAGCATCAACCAATATGGTTGGTTAATCATCGACAATTGGTATTGGCCAAGAAAATCTTTATCAGTGCACCTGTAGTGCAAAGAGATGGGAGTGGAGTAAGTGCTTGTGTTCAGCCACAGAAAAGGAGCAGGACTCTCCAGAGGTGGTGCAGTCACTTACCCTGAAAATCTTCAAGAGGAGACTTGATAGTCATCTTGCTGGGGTCACCTGACCCCAAGTTATCTTTTCTGTTTGGTGCAGAAGGCTGGACCCAAAGATCTTCCAAGGTCCCTTCTAGCCTTACAATCTATGAATTTATGAAGAATATAAACTCCCCAATTGTATCACTTCCAAACTCCTAGTTTCTAATACCCAGCTTTATCATTTCTGTCACGGAGCGGGGTGCAGGAGCGGCCATGATCTCTCTCTAGCGCCCCCTGCCGTGCCAAGTAGGTGGTTCAGCACCCTCTTACTCGCCCGCCACGTCTTGTTGTCATACGGTTCTGGAAGGGAGGCTGCCTCTTATCGCCCTGGACCCTGTGCTATGCTTATACTGCCCCCCGTTCCGTGGGGAGTGACCTGGTGCACCCCGGCCTTATGGGCTATGTGCGCCTCCATCCCCCTCTTTAGCACGCCCCAAGCCTCGCAGATGTACCGGACATTATCTGGTCAGTTTCCTGTATGCGCCCTTCACCTGCGCCCCTGGGCTTGTCACACAACCAGCGCCCCTCTATCCGCTAGCCCTCTTGGGCCTACTAATTATATCCGCCCCCCTCCTGGGGTCTGCTCAATATACTCTCCCTCTGGGGCCTCTTCTCATACAGACGGTGCCCCCACTGGGGCCTGTCCCTCCGCGCACTCGCCCTCTCCGGCCTCTCTATAATCACGGACTAGCCCTCTTCGGGCTCGTCTCTATAGTAGCACCCTACCCTGGGCTTCTCTTCCTAGTAGCCTAACACGAGCCCCTCGGGCTTCTCACAGGTGCTCCTTGCAAGTGGGGCTCAGGTGGCCTTAGCCGTGCCTGGCCCCCAAAATGCTCTTTGCCCCTTCTTGGGGCTGGGGTATTGCACCCCGAACTACAGTGCTGGCGCTGTGCACCTTGTCAGGGCTGGGGTAGTACCCCTACTACGGTGCCCTCGCGGGCCCTAGGGTCCCCACCACTGTGGCGCCCCTCTGGGACTCTTCCTGATTGGGCTCAGGCAACTTAAGCCTTACCTGGCCCCTTTGACCCCTTCGGGGTCCCCACCACTGGGGAGCCCCTCTGAGATCCTTCTCAGTTTGCACCCCTCCTGGGGTTTCTATCAATAGTATACGCCCACTCCTGGGGCTTTGCTCAATACTTGCCCTCACTGGGGTTTCTGTCTGTACACGCCCTCCCATGGGGCTTCCCTCAAGTACGCGCCCGCTCCTGGGGCTTCTCTCCACCCTCTCCAGGCTCTCTGTAATCGCGGACTTGCCCTCTCCAAGCTCGTCTCTCTAGTAGCACCCACCCTGGGCTTCTCTTCATGTGGCTCTCCCCTTGGAGCCCAACAGGAGCCCCTGCAGGCTTCTCACTGGTGCTCCTTGCCAGTGGGGCTCAGGTGGCCTCAGCCATACCTGGCCCCAAAATCCTCTTTGCCTTTCTCAGGGCTGGGGTCTTGCACCCCAACTACGGTGCCCTCACCGGCACTGTGCCCCTCCCCAGGGCTGGGGTAGTGCACCACACTCCAGCGCTGGGAGCACCCCCACTCTACTGGGGCACTCCTAAATGAGGCCTCCTCCATCCCCTTATAGCCTCACTCAGTCCTCCGGTATAACAACAACAAACAGAACTGTAAGCCAATCAGCTGTAACACAACAATAAGCCTCCTGGCTATAACACAGGATCTAGGCCCACTTGGCTCTCTTGCAAAGGCCTCCCAGTCAGGGTTCTCTCCACCCTCACCATGGTGCAGCCCCTTGGGTGCTCAGGCTGCACCAGTCATCTTTGCTCTGCTTGGCACTCCTGCACCTCAGGCTACCAGAAGGGAACTGCTGCTAGGCTTTGACCTGGGCTGTTTATAAAGGCCCGGCCCTGCCCCCTTCTGGTCATGTGACCAGCCTGGCTGCTCCGGCACCCGACACCTGTGCTGTCTCAGGGAGCTTCCTCAGCCCTTATTTCTTCACAGGAACAGGGCACCCAAGTGCTCCTGTGACAATTTCAAAGAGGAGGTTAGAATATAAATGTGAAAAATAAATAGTGGTATAGAATCCTACAATATGCTGCATCTGATAATCCTTTAAGAAAAGCTGTTTGCACAAAATCATAAAGCCATTTAACAAACTGGCATTTCTATCACTGCTATCACTGTAGAAATCACACTTCAGCAGCGTTTAGTTTCAGGCTAAGTACAGCCATTCAAGAAGCCTAGAAAGTTCAGGGAGGTTCAGCGCCCTCCACCCCCCACTTCAGCTGACACTGCACTTCTGTTACATTTAAGATCACTGTAGTTTTATAGTACTATAAAATTGCTCAACATTGACACAACATCGGCCCTCTTCCAGGCCTCAGGGACTTCTCCAGAGTGCCACAAAGAGTTTCACCAGGAGCTCTGCAATGACTTCAGCCAGCTTCTTCAACACTCTTGGATGAAGATCATCTGGTCCCACTGGCCTGTATACGAAGGGCCATCCCTGTGTGGGGGGGAAGGGGACCAATGTTGTGCCCATCCACAGGAAGGGCAGGAGGGAGAACCCGGGTCAGAATCAGCCTAACTTCCATCCTAGGGAAAATCCTAGAAAAGTTCATCAAGCAGTCTATCTGTAATAAGCTTGCAGAAGGTAAGATGCTGAATGACAGCCAGTATGGCTCCATCATGGGCAGGTCTTGCCTTAACAAGTTCCCAGGGTCTAGGAGAGATTGAAAGTGTGACCAAGGAGGATGTTTAAGGTTCTGTTTATTTAGGTGATGTTTTGCAGTACTCAGAGAGGAAATCCAGGGAAAGGCCACTGACTCTGTGAAGAGTGAATTTGAGGAAATAGGGAAGGAAACATGCTGCAGCACAGAGGACTAACATTACTTGGGATGCAGCTCATTCAATTTGGAAGTTTAAGGATACTGAAAAGAGAGAGGTTAAGCAGCATCTGGCTGAAGGTGTTGTATATGAATCTTGTAGAGTTAAAGCAAGGCCTTGTAATGCTAAAAGTGAGGCCATTTCTTTGTCCTTTTGCCTCCATTTCATAAAAGCGGACACAGCACTTACGAGACGGCTGGGAGGGAAGAGGGATACTGTGCGAGGGTTAATGAAGAGATATAAAGCTAGCTGAATCCAGTCAACAGGGGAGTCTCGTCAACAGGAGAACCTTGAAAGTCGGGCATGATTCATTTTTGTTAGATAAAAAAACCATCTTGAGACAAAATATGAGGGGCATGTAGTCACAGAAGTTAAACTTCAGTGTTTACGCCCAGTGCTGCTTGATTGGACAAAATAGTAATTTAGTTAATAGACGATTGGGTCTTTTTACGAGCACAAGCTAATCATGAACTAACGCTTACACACTTAGAAAGTATAAAAAAGTATAACTAGTAGGTAGGGTCCCTCTCTCTGAAGAGGCACCTCGCTCGAGCAAATAAAGATTCTGTATTTGACTTTGGATACTTGCTCTGCGTGATAACTGCCCCAGCCTAAAGCGAACTGCACGTGGCTTTAAGAGCGTAATTCGTAACAAAGGTCCGAGTCACAGAGATGGGAGACCACAAGACCCAGAATGACAGTCAGAGGGTGACACGAGAATGAGCATCTGGGGTCATATCTGACCTCAAGGTGCTGCATTGGGCAATAAGTTGCTGTTCCACAGAGTAAGGACAGCTTTAAGAAATTCAGCTGCACTATCTGACTTTGTATAAGGCAAAAACTGACTTCAGTTTCATTCATGTACTCGTGTTTATATCACAGAGGTTGCACAAATGTAACTGAGGGCCAATTACAGCTCATCCATGTCACATGCAGCATCGTAAAGCCAAACCAACTATTGTAGTTGAATTTTAAGAAGGTTGAGATAACTGCACTAGGAATTAGCAGGATATTATCAGATGCAGGTGGTCAAGTCACATCCAGAGGCATAGATAGCCCCGTCCTGTCAAATGAGCTAGTGAGGAAACAAGTTTCTGCCAGTATGTCTCCTCCTTTGCTGCATAGTTAACTATATGGAAGTCTCCTCATCCTTCGACTCATCAGTCATTAGCTAATGCCAGAGATGTACAAGATGACAGTTTTTAAAAGGTAAGCTAAGGTATTACTATTTCATTAGCTTTACAAGAAACTTGACAAGATTCTTCAAAAAATTAGGAAAACTAACCAAGAAAAAAGATGGCCAAAGTTTTGACAAAGGATTGCATATTTCTTGAGCAATACAACATTTGTACTCAGCAGCTACATTTTGTAGCAAGAAAAAAAATAAGATAGGTGCTAACATTTAAAAGGCTCCAAGAGAAACATCTGGAGAGCGGAAAAAACAAAACATTAGCATATATGGAAATACATTCAAACGTATGGTTGGATAAGAGGGCTGATACATGGTGTTGGGGGCAATCTGGGCCTAATTTTATTTAACCTTCTTTGTATTTCAGAGGAAAACGCAAGTTGGTATTACTGCAATCAGATTAGTTTGCTAGGAGGACAGAAAGACTTAGACAAAACCCTAGGTTGCTTTAGTCATAGAAGTGAAGGGATTGAGCAGCACAGGTGCCAATTCTGCAGTTTAATTTGGATGTTTGCAATATGGTAAAAGATTATATGAACTTCTAATTAGTCCCACTGGGTTCTGGACTTAAACTGTTCAAAGGAGAGAAGCTTTTGTCACAAATGGCTTGTTCAATGCGGTATCTGCTTAAACTACCAGCAGGATGTATAAGAACGATAAAAGCTGTTAGAAAACATTTTACAAAAGACCAATTAAATAATTGCACACCTTAGCCTGAAGGGCCACATTAAATGTCTTTCTTAGCGTAAGGAAGATCCAGCCAAAACTGCCAAGGTTTAGAAAATATGCAAAGGACACACATAAGAGAAACAGAAAGGAGCATATCAGCTGCATTGTAAATGCATACGAAACTAATGTTAGCACTGCACAACTGGAAAGGCAAATATTTTTTATGGGCATTGTGATATTGTGACTGGCAGGAATGATTTAGTCAGAGACGATCCTGCCTTGAGCAGGGGCCTGGACTAGATGACCCAATGAGGTCTCTTCCAGCCATATTTTCTCCTGTATCAGGAAGTTAGTGTGGTATTGTTGCAAGTCTTACATTTCCTCCCTCAAGTCCTTAAACTGCAGGGCACCTATGACATTAAAATACTAGAATGTACCACAAGCCAATTCAGAGGTCTCAAAGACAAAAGAAAAACTTCAATACTAAACTAATCTAATCTAATCTATTTAACAGGTTAAAAATACTAATCTAAGGCACAAGGTGCCAGATTCTCAGCTGATCCCCACAGTGGTCTATTTGATTTCACTGGCACTACCTGAGACTAATGTGATTTGAACACAAGAGGGTCATTTTGTTAATGGACCATTTACACAGGGCGGGGGACAGACAGACCCTTTACTGCATATAACTAGGAGGCCAATTATATATAATATAGCCTTTGCAAGATTTTAGCAGATCAAAACTGAATAGCAACAGCAGCAAAACTGAACAAAAAGTGACAAGGGAAAAAAACCAACATGAAAGCCTATAGCCCAGCCAAATACTAGGACGTGTTCTTAAATTCTGTAACTTCAATTTCAAAAGTATTTTTAAAACACATTCTGAAAATATTATTCAATGGTGAAAACAATTGCAAGGTGGTCTCTCTTTGTGTGCATGCAATTCCTACATTTGGAAAATCCACGGTTTGTGAAGATTTCATTCAAAACCAGGTCCTTAACAGTATACCTATGACATTAACTATTTTAATATTTTCTAACTGGCATTTAAAAATAGAGAACAGCAGCCATGTAATGATGTTAACTAGACAGCAAAAACAACAACGAAAATAAATGGCAAGTTTCTGTTGTTTATTCCCACTGTACAAATAAACTGATTATTTTAGCAAGTCAGGTACATTAGTGTTAATCTCAGTTCATTTAGAAGCAACTGATGCATGACAGTCTTGGTTCTGTCTGGTTCAGGCAATGCTGCAACAGGATGTGTTGCAAACTGCTTTTTAAAATATTGACTTAAAGGGTGGCTGTCCTGATATATTCCAGGAATATATATATAATTTTTTTTCTTAGGCATTTAGTCACTCTTTTCAAATGGTGAGAATGAGGGTACTTTTTAAAAGTGATTATTGCTAACCTCTAATACTTATGTGTTTGTAGGAGGTTGCTAAATAGCCAGTCTTGTAAATTCCTGGAATTTGCTACCTTTTCTTTTTTAAATTA
This sequence comes from Crocodylus porosus, assembly GCF_001723895.1. NCBI lineage: Eukaryota > Metazoa > Chordata > Crocodylia > Crocodylidae > Crocodylus > Crocodylus porosus. Next base: position 1,780,900 of record NW_017728909.1, on the reverse strand, counting down.
ACTCCATCCACTTCTTTGATATCAGGGAATGTCAATAGATGGCAGAAAGGAACCTGGAACTGAATTAGGACACCATTTTCCCTATAGCACAGAGCTGGAGTGTCAAACTAAGCCTGGACCCTGGGCCAGATCCAGACCACAGGGCTCCTCCCAGCCACCTCCACAAGGCCAGCGGCAGGTCCAGCAGGTCTGATGGCAGAGCCAGTGGTCAGAGGACAGTGGTAGTGGGGACCCATGGTCTGCAGGGTGCGGAAGAGCTGCATCTGCAGCTAGACAAGGCTAGAGATAGAGCAAATTCCCAGCCTCCAAACACTGCAGGTATTTAAACCTTGGAATAATTTAACCAAGGATATGCAGATCCTCTATCCCTTGTAGTCTTTAAGTCAAGACTAGATATCTTTCTGGAAGATAAGCTATAGCTCAAACAAAAGTTGTGGCCTTTGTTCAAAGTTTTCCAGATGAGGATCTTTGTGTTAGAGGACCAGACTAGATGATCATAAGGGTCTTTTCTACTTCTAACAAATATGCCCCTATTTTTAGATAAATGAAAGGGTTTTGCTGTTTAAGGAAAAACACACAAGAGCACAAAGGGCAGGTCATGTCTCTATTTTCTATGCAGCACAGTCTTCTATGCAGCAGAAGATCTTCTACCATTGATATATTAAAAATAGGTTGCAGTCTACTAACAAAATTGGAGGTTGCTACTACCTATATGCCCTGATCAGATTTTAATAAACCATAGCTTATAGGGAAAATTCTTTAAATGTTTTATCCAACATAGTTTTGTCACTGCGGAGGAGAAAATTTGTTGTGAATAGTTCACCTTAAAACACTCAAGCTTGCACTTTTTTATACGGAGAAGAACACGCACACGCGTACACACGCACCTGCTGTGTCTGATTTCAGTTTGTAAATGGAGAATGATTCCACATCCCTATACTGCATTTATACTGCAGGGATCAAAACTACCTCTAGACAGAGTAGAAAAGCATCACACAAAACATTCAGAAAATTAAGAGTTAAGATCGTTCTAGGCTTCCTTGTGCTAGTTCTCCTTTCCCTTCCTTTCATTGAAGAGAAGGCTTGCTGTAGAGACTGAAGAAAAACACCAAAGAAAGAACCCAACCAATGTTTCCATAATGCCTATTTATTTTTGTGCATAGGCAATATTTTGCACCTTATGGAGCAAATGCTACATATCTCCCTGTGCAACCCCGTGACCCAGATCCATGAAAAGATGTAGGTGTTACATTGCTGAGAGTTGCCACATACAACTTCTTGATTTGTTAATTTTGCTCCTGGACATTTATGTCAGGCTTTCTATGGGGAGAGGGGTGAGGGTAGATAGTTGGGCATATAGAAATTGGGAGGGATGCTGAAGGCAGTTATCTAGAAATATCTCAAATCTCATCTCTTATCCCACCCTCAATGCTCTTCGAAATAGAGAATGAATTAGTTTGAACTTCTCCAGAAGAGAAATGGGCAGTAGTACCTGCCTGTTACATAGTAGCCTAGTGGTTTAAAAAGTTAGAGACTAGGCCTGTGTAAATAGGGAAGTATCCAATTCAGATTCGGATTCAGCCAATTCAGAAGACAGTGATTCGATTTGGTGATATGAACCACTGTCCCCATTCAATTCAGCTGAATTGGCTTGAAAGATTCAGCGCCGATTTGGAGAGATTCGGTGATTTAGATCAGGCAGGGAGAGGCAGGCACAGCTGGAGGAGCTGCAGGAGAACCTGCAACCACCCAGCTGTGCCTGCCTCTGCCTGGGTGGGGGGGAGCCCCCATGGCTGCCCTGCCTGGCCCCAACCTCCTGACACTTAAAATAATAAGTCCTGCACTCACTGGATGCAGGAGCAGTGATCAGGGCCTCTGGGTGCCCCGTACAGGGCAACAGGGATCGCCCCCCATGCCTGGCACCTGCACGGCAGCGGCCTCATGGCACAGATGCAGCGAGGCTCGACGGGGTGCCATGCGCTGTCTGGGAGCTGGGGCTGGCACTGCGGGGCTCTGGGTGATCGCTGCAGCTGGTGAGCGCAGGGGTCTTTTTTTGTTTTGCTTTCTAAATGCCTCCCCAGCCAATCCAAATCTCTAAATCTTTTCCAAATCGATTTGGAGCTTTTTACTGGGTCTCCCGATTTGATTTGGATTCGGAGATTTGGCCCCCTGATCGGGCCAAATCTCCTCTGAATCGAATCAGTGACTGAAGCTTCACACAACCCTACTGGAGACAAGCTCAGTGCCCTCTTCACCCTGAGAGTAATTCAAACCCATATCACATTTCTGAAGAGAGGGCTCTAACCTCAAAGCTAGGCGCCAGGTTGGGGTGACACTCTCCACCATTCCTTTTGAAGCTTGGTTACGAATAGCGGTCTACCCAACTTGGAGGAGGCAGCCGGCCCATTTCGCAGGCAGATTGTGGGGCTGGTTGCAATATTTGAGGCCTTATCTTGATGCCCCCCCCACACACATACACCTTTGATTGGCCAAAAGTCCTGGTGGCCCCAACCACTACTGACTGGGGAGGAGGGGGCTGTCTGGCATATAGCTCCACCCCTTGCCACTGATTTACTGAGAGGGCTAACTGGCCCAGCCCCTCACTGTTGACTGGCATGACAGACAGCCCTCTCCGCCATTTGAGGGGAGGCATGAGATAGCAGCCATCTTGCCGGCGGCCCTTCATGCCAGCAGACCTGGTTCCCTCTTCCCTCCCTGGTGGGCCAAAGTGAGGAGCCAACATTTTACTTTTGGTAAGTTTTCTTTTTTACTTTTTCCACGGATTTTACAGAGATTGCCGGATTTCATGATTCTGTGACATCTACATGATTTGGGTAGGTCCCTAGGTATGCGAGGACACTCCTGGGAGATGAATGATGCAAATCAGGTTGAGGAATACACTGAACCCAAGTCTCTAACTTCCTGGGCAAACACTCGAACCATTGGGCATTATAAAACAAGCCACGAACGCCCACCAGCTTTATTTTCTCATTTAAACGGGTGTACATGCTGTCTTTTGTGCTACAGGATGTCTTCCATGTTCTCCACAATCAGTCAGGCCCCTCAGGGACCTCTGCTGTGGGACACTTAGTTTGTGAATCCAAAGCAGCCTTAGGTATGAAATAGGTGTTGAGATAATCAGTTCAGCCAAGATGGCAGCTGTTCTGAGAACCTGCTGTAGCAGATCTTTACCCAAGAACCTAAGCATTAAGACAGTGTTTATGTGGATTGCTCACTTGGATTTAGGCACGTCACCGGGAGTAGCCTAAGTCTTCTCTTAGATTTGGCCCATGTAGTTCGGTGACAAGCAATAACCTGATCAAATTGTCCAATTATCCTATTATGTTCATTATAAAAAACAGAAAGTCTGATAACTGGTGGTGGGAGAGGAAACCACGGGGAGACCAACCCCTTCTCCCCAACCCCAAAACCAAGCAGTTATAGAAGTTTTATAAGACGGCCAAGGAATTAAAAATTACTGTTGCTAGACCTTTATCACACAGCACTATATCTTCACACTGTTGTTTAACTCAACTAATTCTTCGTCATGATGCCCTTGGGAGATAGTTCGTTACCTTTGATGAAAACAGAGACAGAGAGGTTAAATGATTTGCCCAAGGCCACACAGCATGTCACGGGTGGAGCGGGAGTTAGGTTTCTGGCGCTCAGCCCCATGCTCAGGCAAGGTCACACCTTCTCAGTTAGCTCATTTCACTTAAAAATGACAACAAAACAGGCAGACTGGAAACCCTCCTGAACCCCAGCAGAGCAAGTGAACTCAAAAAAGACCCTCACAATCAGGGCCAACTTGACTAAAACTGCTGTCAAAATAAAAGCTGTAACCACAGCTGAATACAGCAAATTAATTCAAGCTAATTTGAATAGACACTACTGCCCAAGGCAGGCAAGTGGCTTATTTAATGCAACGTAGTAAATTACAAGACTAGGGACCAGGATACTCATGGGAAACCTCACCAAGGACAGGAAGTAAAAGGAATGATTCAAAATATACTTGAAGTAAAAACATAAATAAAGACTTGGGATGCATGCCCAAAAGTAGGAAAAAGAAATTGCTTCAATATCACATAAGCTACTCCAGATAAGTAAATCCACTGCAGGGACTAGAATAGGGAAGCATAGGGCAAACAAATAGTTATGCTCACCAGACACTTGAGTTATGATTTACAAATAAAAGCCCACAGCTTAACAAGTCTGGCTAGTAAAATGATTTGGTATCGGTAAGTGTGTACCAGGACCTAGATACTAAGTTTTTAATATTAAGAACCTATATAGGACTCATATTAGGTATAGGTTAACTAGCAGTTCATTTGGTTTGCTTTGTGTGCTCTTTTCCAACATCTTTTCACCTGCCCTTCTCTACTGTAAATACACTGCACAAGTAGTATCAGCATCTATGACTTTCCAAAAGCATGTACAGGTTTCCCTTGCTTTATGCAGTTCTGTATGTGTGAATTCGCTCTTATGCGATGACCCTTTTTATACCAAAAATTCATTATATGCAAGGTAAATTCACTCCTATGCAATCAGTGTGGTAGAAGCCCACAGCTGCTTTGTGTGGTGCATTGTGGGAGTGACACACACGTAAATATAGTCTCCTGGGCGGGGATCTGTGCTTCTCACTCATTGTCTGCGACATGTATTTCCATAGATGCCATCTCTGTTATGGTAACATTTACCACCATCCTGTGCTTGTGTGTAATGTCTGCTGTTGGTAAGTACCAAAAATACCTTGCAGAAATAGGTCTGGGGGTCAGTACAGTCAAGGTCTTGGAACGTATTCCTATTTATTACAATGTAAAGTGGATTCCTTTACGTGAATTTGAGTTATGCTCCATTTTCCAGGAATGCATGTACAGCATAAAGCAAGGGAAACCTGCAGTACCAGGAATCTTTATCTATATAGCACCCATCATTGTAACATCTGAGCAACTTCTAAAAGACTCTTTAAAAAAGCTTTTGTTTAGATAACTGGTCCATTTAACCCACTCTATTTTAAAAAAATTAAAGAAAAAACACTTTTTTTTTTTATACACTGCTTCAAATGTTAACCAATAAGACACAAAAGTAATAAAAAATCTGAACTAGAGAATTAGACAAGCCAAAAACAAGAGATCTGTCTACTTCAGTCCACTGCTACATCAGATGTTCCAAATAGCACCAAACTTCTCAGATAATATTTTTAAAGTGAGTTTTATTATAAGATCATGTCTATGCCTTAATAGGCATCTGCTGGTCTAATTTACATGACTATAATCATTAATTAAATTCCTCACAGGTATTACAGACTATTATCCCCATGTTATAGACAGATTATAAGTGACTTGTGCAGTGCCACACTGCTAGAAGTGCACTATTGGATCAGCACTAGGGTGCCTATTGGATCAGCATCAATAAAAGAGAAATTTACATTATTGGCTATTAGCTTTTTTGGGCTGTTATGGCCAATTATGCTCTCCAATACTTATGCCTTCTGGCTGAGACCCCCAGACACCTGGGTTCCCTCCCATGAGCCAGAATGCCCCCAGATACAACCCTATCCCCTCACCACTGAGCCGGGCTGGGCCAGAGCGGAGCAGCTGCCACGGTGTCCCTGGTGTTGGCATAGCATGGCATGGACTGCAGGCTGGGTCAGGGTGGGTGCTGAATAACGTGCCGAATGCTGCAAACGTGACCGAGACAGGTTGAGCCGAGTTGCCTGGCCCCACCCAGTGTGACTCAACCCACAGCGCTCCGAGGTCTGTGCCCCAAGAATCAGGGACAGAGCCTGGCAGAGGTGGAGGCAGCTGCTCCCTCAGCCTAGCCAGGTCCTGCCCTTCCAATCCTGTGGTCCTGCCCTGGGCAGAGAGAGGAGAGTGGGGAGCCTGGCTCAGAGACCACCCAACCCTGGGCAGTCAGGTGGGCTCAGGCAGCCACCCCCAGGCTGGGGTTAAAGGGCTCTGCACAGCCAGTCACAGGCGCTGCTAGGCTAGCCCTGCCAGCCGCAACCGGCACAGGCACTTTTACATGTACTCTGCAGGGTGGGCAGCACTTCAATTTGAGTGGCTGAGAGGCACACTAATTAAAGTGCTACTGTGTCTCCTGTACCAGCATCCCCATGCTTAGAAATGACACTAAATATACTAAATAACAGTTATCGGTATCGGCTGATTTGGCTGGTTAATAATAAATATCAGTGCACCCTACATAACACAATTTGTGGATTAAACATATTTATCATATATCAGGAGCAGGGTTAAACCTTGACAAACATGCTGTAAAAAATAAATAAATAAATCCAGTTTCAGGTCGACTCCAAACTACATAAAACTCAAGTCAAATTCACCACGTAGATTTGGATGAATAAAAATTATTTTGGAATTGTTGATACAGCTCCCTTTGACACATCTGAAACAAACTCTTCTGATTTTCGGATTAAATTCATGACAGAGAGACGTTCCCCCATTCACACACAAGAGACAGCGAGAGCCATGGTGCTAGAGGGGCCTTCAGTAACTCCAGATCGGTGTTTGGACACTTGGTTATGGAAGACGTGAATTACAATCTCCTTTTGGCCTGATTCAGAGCAGGGGTTTGAACTGAAGCCTCTTACCTCCCAAAAGAATACTGTACGGTAGCCATGACGTTTCAGGGTATTCTGGGGTGGGTTTCTCCAGTTTTTCCTGCTGAAGCCATTCCCCTCTATTCTAAATACCTGAATATTCATCAGGCCACTGAAGTCTCTGGTCTAATGGATAAGTTATTCACCTGGCAAGGTGAACACCTGGTTTTCCAGTCTCTGATCCAATGAATAAGTATGTTAATAATAAGTATAAGGACATCAACTGGAAAGCAAGGAGTTCTTCACTTAAAATCTCTGTTCTGAATCACATACAGAGGGGCTTGAACTAGGTGGGTGTCCTAACCACTGGGTTAAGAAAGGCATAGCAAGACCATAACCAGTAACCACTACCTCCCTTTTCCTCCATTTTTTGAGTCAATTCCTTTATTTTTTTTTCCCCAGAGACACAAAATGTCAATGTTTAGGGTCAATGGAAATACTTCACCTAAGCAAAAATGAGCGATTTCAGTTCACCAAACAAAAACGCAATATTTTCATTTCACGCTGACTCAAAACAAAAATTCATTCCAATTTTGTAGTTCAGCCACTGAACAAACAGTAAATGCTAAGCGATTATTCACATAGCCTTAATCTAAGTTGTGGCTTATTTTCCATTCCTTTGATTACCAGAACAGACAAGCAATATGCACCAACATCTTAGCAAATATTCCTAAAATATACTGAGCAGCGCTATGAATTAGCACTTAATTCCCATTTCTACAATATTTATATTGTAAGTTCTTTAATGTAGCACCTCTGTGCATGTACAGTATGTCACTACGTAGTCACTGATCAAATATACTAGTAACAAAAACTATAGAGCAAAAAATAATTAACCATACTACATTTCTGAGTAGAGGCAAAAGACAAAATATTTCTTGAATCAGACTGAAAACAAAAGTGCTTCTATAAGACTTTCTGCAGTGTCTATTTTTGAGAGGTATGAGTGTCAGAAATTTGTCCTGCACATCTTTGTTATGAAAAAGAAAGGAAAGCTTTATACTGGACAAAATAATTTAAGCATGGTGGTCTCAAAATGTTCATGATTCCCTGTAGAGAAAGAAGTCCCCCCTCTGTATACTTAAGATCTATATGCTCTAGAGCCACTGCCTTCTGCTAAGCCGTTGCTTTTTTGTTATGGGAGAGATGGAAATTTATGCTGTTACAAGAGCTTTTTTCCTCTTCATATTAAAGAACTTTATGCCTGGTCCGACTCATGAACTACTCTCTGATCAGAACTACAGCGTATTTTACCAGCCAAAATAAAAGTGTTGTGCTGTTTTAAGATTAAAACCCATGTCATTTAATGTTGCACAATCAAATGTAGGTGCCCACCTAGTCCTTCCGAGAACTGTTGATACGCAGACGGCAGACAAATAAAAAGGCTTCAGGTAAACATAAATCTGTGCACGGCAAGGCACTGTGAGTAATTTCCAGATCTTACCATTAGTGCTAGAATGAAAACAAGTGAATTCCCATCCGCCTTTCTCCAACTCAGACCCTCCCTATTCTTTTGAGAAAGATGAGGATGTAAAAATAATAACAATAATAAAAAAACAACACTTGGCAATCCTCCCCTGCCTGTTCCCTACAGCAGCTTTTCAAGAGATGGATGCAACATGCTTTTTGAGCAAGTTAATGTTTACCTCACGGAGCAGTCATTCTGAAAATGAATCACTGGGCATTTTAACAGGCAAGTGTCGCTGAAAGCACAGTGAGGGGACTAGTGAATACCTCTTGCGCTGGGGGCCGGGAGGGGTGTGAGATGTTTAGCTTGGTACAATGGAAGCTCCATTGGTAAGAGATGTGGTTAGCCGCCTAGTCAAGCAGGAGACAGGGTAGTTTTTTGGGTGGGTTTTTTTTTAAATGTCATGTCTGGTGCCAAATCAGTGCCAGAGTCTATCTATGGAGAGACCTCAGTCATTCAACTCTGTGTGGCGTTACCCTCCCAGACTCTCCAGCCTGGGGCTTCAGCTACTCCCAAACCCAGGGCAGGCGTCCGAGCCCTCAGGCCTTGGCGCTCAGATGCCCCCGAGCCTCGGTAGCCAAAAGCAGCGAGGTAAAGGGTGCGCGCAGCCCGACCCCCATCACCGCGACCTGTGCGGCCCACATCCTTGCGCCGGAGGCAATCCAGACCGGGCGGATCTGCACCTTAGAGACTAACCCAGGCAGAGCGCGAGCCAGGGGCAGCACAAACGCGTTTCCACGTGCACTGAGCGCCTCCCCGCCACCCAGGGAGAGCACAGAGCAGGGCAGGCGCTTCCCCGGGCTGTGCCCGACAGCTGGCAGAGGGAAATGCGTCCACCTCTGCGCCTTGGTCTAAAAACGAGACCGCGGCGCCCCTTGTCCGGGAGCTGAGGCTCGCCTCCCCCGGGAAGGCGCAGGGGAGCTGGTGCTCAGGCTGCGACGTGCCGCGCTCCGCCCCGGCCCC
>NW_017728909.1:1744079-1771741 GCF_001723895.1 Crocodylus porosus | reverse complement strand
GAATGCCGAGAGTCCCCCAGTGTTTCCCCCGATGTACACAGGAGTCTAGCGGGGTTTTTTACTCAAAAAAAAAAAAAAAAAAGTAATCGTCCCGTGCATGTGAAGTAAAAGCATCAGTGTCAGTATGGCGTGTGAATAGATTCAGAGTTGGCAGGGCCCGGTTCTTGCGGCTGCAGGTGTCCGATGCGACCTGCCTTTCATCTGCTGGCTCATCTCCAGGGCAGGACAAACCACACTGCTGCTTGGTCAAGGATGCGGGCCTCGTGGCCTCGGCTAGCAGCTCCTCGGGCGGATCCAGGGGTATCAGCACCGCAGGCGCAGGGTGTATCAGGCCGCACAGGGCCAGGGGGTGGCAAGTGGGGGTGGGGGGAAGGGTGGTGAGCAGCTGGAGCGTGGAGGGGGGAGCAAGCAGCTGGAGTGTGGAGCCAACAGCACACAGCGGTCACAGTGAGACCTGAAAGTCACTGTTCACAGGGCTGCCCCAAAACGGGGGGCCTGAGGCGGTCACCCTGACTCACCCTCCCCCCCCAGGGACGGCCAGGGGTGCATGTACCTGCACCCAGGGTTCAATTGAGCTTTGACTCTTGGGGGGTCTGCAAAAAAAAATGGGGCTGCCCATCACCATGCTCTAATAAAATCCCCTGGAATGAAGTGAAGGAACAATACAATAGGAGACCCCCCAGCTATGACTTTCAAGTCTTACAGGGCAGCTTTTGTCTGTTATGGGGGGGCTCAGCCTAATTCCCCCGTAATTCAAACCCTGCTTGCACCCCTCCTTTGATTCATGCTCCACCCACAGTTTAAAACCAATTGCTTGGAAGCAGCAGCAGCAGCATTTCTAGTCAGGCAGTGCTGGGAAGTCACTTGACTTCAGGACTCATTATTACCTATCGCTTGGTGCTAACCTCCTCATTCCACGGGGTTAGCAACTCTGTTCTCTTCTGTGTAATGGGCTTGAGATTTCCAGGCCCAGCTTCCTTCTCACCTGGGAGTGGAGTTCCTCTTTCCCACTCCTGCAGGTTGTTTCCTACTCCTTCCAATTAGGTTATGTTAGTTTTTTCCTTCAATCTTAAACCGAATAATACAGCTCCAGGCCCCTGGCATGAAAGCTTCTAGTTTCTTTTCAAAAGTGTGTGGTGTTCTATATGTGATGATGCACCACACCATCTGCACCCCTAGTTTCAAATCTGCCCGTGCATGCGTGTCCTGAACTGCGGTATGCCTGATCTAGTGACCACAGGGCAGCTCCCTGGGTGGACCCACGCTATCAAACTACACTGTGAAGCAGCACAGAACGAGCGCTTACAGAAAATAGATAAAGGGCAGGCGCACACACTTAGGAGCCCATTTCTCACAGAACAACCAATCCCTCTCTGCTCTCACTATGCTCCTGCTCAAGGGAAATCTAACACCTTTTTAAAGGCGAACTTGGGAACAAACATTTAGTAATTTTTGTCCCCGAGTTTTATGGCACAATATATTTTACCTGACTCCTGATTTTTTTCCCCCACACCTGAAAGGTGAGAATGACCCTCCCCACTTTTAATTGATCTTCATCTTCCAGGAATCAGCTTCTTTTCTTCTGCTAATTGTGGGTCTGCTGCCCCTGGGAATTTCTCTCACCCCCTCCCACTACTTTTCTTTACTATGCTGGGCCTGGCTCATGACAGAATGCCTTACATTTGAAAGCTTGTCTGACTCCATCCCAAAAAAGGATATCACCCTAAGAAACCCATGCCTCTTGCATAACCCATGAAGAAAGAAGCGACCTGAAGAATGTCTTGTGTTTGAAAGCTTGTCTAGCTCTAACCCAACTCTGCAATTGGTCCAGTAAAAGATATCGCCCACAGAAATCCTTGTCTCCTGAAAGAAGTGGAGAGTTTTTTTCAAGCTCATTCAATTCTGCTCTGGCATGAAACATGTACCAAGGGTCACCTCTGTGTCACAGTGTGCCCAAACCTGTGTTGGGTCAGGGAAAATTGTGTCCTTTCCCCTTGGAAATGCAGTGTTTTGAAATGGTTTGGGCCAAAAGCAGCCTATGGAGGGCACTTGGAATACACTGGTTTACTTTGGGACTTTGTTATTAGCCTCTGTTACTGATGCTAGCAAACTGAACCTTAAAGGTGGCCTGGAGATGCAGAGGAGTTTTGCTTCTTTCAGCTAGATACAGGAGCATGAGCTGATCATTGTTTCAAAGAATAATATATTTTCCTACCTGTGTTTTCAACTTCGAAATATCAGGAAGTCAAGTCCTGTCCTTAATGTTTTTTCCACAAAACACTCAAAAATGTGCATTGTGAGTTCTCAGACCAAAGGAGGAATGGCTGAATTTTAATAGTTACTTCAGTTCAATAGGGATCAAAATAATACTCAAAAAGCATGTCTACATGTCATGCTATGACAATGTAGTAACGCATTACACTGCCATACAGCATGCTACCGAGATGTAGCCATCACATGGGTCTACATTACTATGGCAATGTAGCAGGGAAATCTAAGCATGCAGCACCTGCATGGTGCAGTAATTGCGCCATGCCAGGAACATGTAGACATGCCCAAAGAGACTCAAGCAGCGTGACTTTTTAACTGTTACTTGAAAATGTAATATTGTGTGTTAATATTACAAATATTAAAATGCTTAAAATAAATAAAAAAGAAATAAAAAAATGGCAGACCTCTGTTGCTCTTGCCTGCAGCACACCAGGAATCACTAGTGTTTCATAGTTTCTAGGGTCGGAAGGGACCTGAGCAGATCATCGAGTCTGACCCCTTGCCCTGGGCAGGAATGAGTGCTGGGATCATAATACCCCAGCCAGATATCTATCCAACCTCCTCTTGAAGACCCCCAGTAGGGGAGAGCACCACCTCCCTTGGAAGCCCATTTCAGAGCCTGGCAGCCCTAACTGTAAAGTAATGCCTCCTGATACCAAGCCTGAACCTGCTCAGGCAGTGTAGACATACCCTAAATGGGAGAGGACATGTACTTAATTCTTATAACTATTTACTCTACTCATTATAATCTGCCCTGATATGTCAGTGCACAGAACAGTGACAAAAACGAGAGGTGCAGCCTCCATGGGTGCTTTGGTGGGATAGAGAAAGAGCAAAGTGTCTGGGGCATCTTCTCAAGTGGAGGAAGTGGTGTCTTTGCTGTAAGACTATACAGAAGTCAAGTGCAGTCACTGCAGTCATTTTTATAATATTATTGATTTTTTAGTTGAACTGTGAACAAGCTTATATTTCACACTGATATTTTTATTTGAAAGGCTGTGGCAGGGCACTGTTGGTGCCTACCACTTTAAGGGCAGTCAGGTAGATACCAGGTACCTGATGACAGCAGCCATTTTGGGAACCAGGTATCAAGAGGCTGTAGTTTACTGCTGCTAAGGCAGGCAGAAACATGGCCTAGCTGAGCTGCAGCAGAAACAACTCAGAAGTAAGAGCTGATGGGTCTAGGTCCTGGACATGACCTAAAAATGCACCCTACTGGGAGTGGGTGGCCTGGTGGGGCTCCCAGTGGTGCGGGAGCCCCCAGGACATACCAGGCCAGTTTCTACCGTGGTGAAAGGCAGGTCAGGATCCCAACTCCTACATCCCTGGTGGGCATGATCAAGCAAGGAGGGCCCAGGTTCACCATGGAGCACAGAGGCAGGGTCCAGGTTGGTGGAGGGACTTGTAATAGTGCCCAAACTCTGCGGTGGAGGTCTGAGACTGCATATAGGAGTCAGCATCAAGCTCCAGGGGGCTGGGCCCTGAGTCTTGGTGAGCTATTAAGGAATGTCCTGGGGCCAGGAATAAGGGGATTGCCCAGGGAAGGCTCCTGGGCAGGGCTCGGAGCCCTGATCCCAGAGGAGGGCTTGGAGCCCCGAGAGTGTATGTGTGGGCTTAGAGCCCAGTGTATGGGCGCAGGGCCTGGCGTATATTGCTTTGGTGTGTGTACAAAGTAAACCCAGTGTGAGGGTGTACAAAGTAAACCCAGGAGCTCCAGTGGGGAGTGAAAGTCCTGGTGAGAGCTCGGATCTGAGTGCTAGCTAGCTGGAGGCAACACCTGCAAGGCTTGGGCTGTGGTGTAGGGGCGGAATGGAGCCTCAGATAGTGCCCCCTGGCACTAGGGTGGAAAAATGGGCAACCTCTCACTGGTGTAATATCTTAATCGTTTTCCAACAAGTCATGGCAGGCGAGAGAGGCGGGTGGTTAGCCCAGAAACAGGTGGACGGGCCAACATTTGACCGGCCTGAGGAAGGCCCACTTGTTACAAAGTCATACTGTTTTATACTTTGTTAAATTAAAAATATTTATGCATATAGTATAAAATATTGTTTTATACGCATACACACAAGGAAAGAGAGAAAGAGCAATACACACCCTTTCAGGTATAAGAGCGAACTGTGCCATCAATTTTAATCCAGAAAGGAAGTGTGCTTCAAGGGATCAAAAGTTTGGGAAACAATAGTCTACACCAGAGGTTTTCAACCTTTTTGGAGCAGTGTACCCCCAGCGGCCAGATGCAGAGCAGTGTACCCCTGGCGGCTGAGTGCAGAGTGTGTGTGGGGGGTATGACGCGTGACTGAACACGGAGCAGGGGGTGGGGGGCACGGCCAAACGCAGAGTGGCGGCAGCCGCCATGTGCAAGCTTCCTCTGTCCCTCGTATCCCACCCGGCAGGCAGCGCCTGCACGGCAGTGTGGGATAGTGCGTGGCAACGCTCTATCCCCACCTGTTCATGCGTACCCCCTACCACCTTCTCAGGTACCCCCAGGGGAATGCAAACCCCCGGCTGACAACCCCTGGTCTACACAATAGCACATACCCATTTCCCAGCTCACATACCTGCAGACCCATGTTAGCTATACTCAGATCTGAACATTTCACATGCCCTATGCCCTGTGTATCCCTTCCCATACTGGCAGTGCAGTTACATATTTAGTAGTGGGATGTGTGGATATACATCACATTTTAGTGCCTTACCAACTGGAGCTGGACTGTGATGTGTATATCACACAGTGAACGACCTCTGTGAGGCAATATGTAGGAAGTTTTACATGGAGTGCTTTTCAGATACTGCTCGGTTGCAGCTCCAGTACACACACCCAGAAAATGTGCCTGTTTTCCCAGAGGTTGGGGGCAAGTAAACAAGGAAAGTAAGGATTTACATCACATTTCTACACTGAAGGATAGGTGAAAGAAAGTCATAAATAGATCTCCTCCTTTTCCATGCACTTACATACCAATATATTGTACAATCAATAAAAAGCATTAATAAAGCCAATTCGGCTACACCAGCCATGTATCCCTACCAGTATGATGCAGCTAACTGTGCAAAATGAAATATAATCCAAACACATACATGTTTGGACTTTCCCATTGTCTTTCCCCTTTCAGTTAAAAATCCCATAAACAACCAGTTCTCTTACAAGCAGCAAGCCTAATACACCAGTGTCTACTTAGTGTATAACAGGGATAGATAGAGGGCAAGTGGCTTTTTCAGGAAAGGGGAAGGTTGAAAATAGGGAGACAGGCTAGAACAAATGTGAAACTTCAGGGGAAGGAGAAAGTTTTGAGGTTTGGTGTTCTGGCAATGGCATGTACTTTGTAAAGAGTACATGCAGGGAGGAATGCTATGGAAGGACAGTTTGTGGGCTCTTGGTATTTTGTCTGGGACTGTTATTTGCCTTGTTTGAAATTCTTTGGACAATTGGTATCCTGGAAAGGACTAATCACAATCTGACTAGAGTTGCAGAAGATGTAGAGCAGGACTCATGTGGGGATAGAGATCTGTAATGTCATGGCCAAAGGGGAGGATTGCACTGTGTGGGGAGTTAACCCCTTCTCGAGTGTGAAAAAAGCAGGGAAAACACTGATTCTTTAAAAGCGCTAGTGGAGAGCCTAATCTTCCAGGGATTCTGGACAGTGATCTGTTTGTTAAGCAATGAAGAGGCAATTTTTAAAATTATATACATTTTCTGCATCAAGACTAGCTGCAGTCTGAACCGTTTATCTGTATGCTGTGCTCTTACTCCCTGTTCACTTGTTGCCTTGCTCAAATCGTTTTGGCAAAAACTGTCTAGACCAAAGATGAAATATGGCAAAATTTCAGATTTGATGTATTGAAAATGGTAAGGAAATCTGTTTGGTAGGATATTATATCAGGACTCAATATAAATGTGAACCCTATTTCAATATTGTGGAAAATAATACTATCTTTGAAGATCCAGGCAGCGAAGCAAAAGCAAACTTTCCCTGCTTTAGATGAAATCCTATCTATCTATGAAAAAGATGTTTTTGTTTCTCAGTGACTGAATAGCATATTAAAGAAGGGAGACCACTTGTAAGCTACAAAAACAGTTATTGGATGTTTGCCCTCCTCAGGAATCTCACAGGCTGTCCTGATTATCTCCTATAAGAAAAGCTCCCAAAATTGGCTGTCATTTCCCTTTTCTCTGAATTTGTCTTTGGTCACAAGTAGAATGGGAAGAAGTAGTTGAAGATCAAGGTAGTTAGAAAAATATTATATCTTCTACCCTGAGCCAGAGCTGAATCCATTGCATTTCACGTAATGGCAGTTTAGTTGGTCATACCCCAGAAATCGCTCCCTGTTAGTTTCTCCCATGGTGTTAAAGATGGTTGGTGGCACATACAAGCTGCAGTCTGGTTCTGATACCTCTGTTGTTCCCTCAGGCTGCTTCCCACCCCACCATCTGGTCATTAAAAAATCCGTCCAGGATCCCACGTATTCATGGAACTACATGTACTAATGCTGAATTTCCAGCTGTGTGGGTTGTTCCCGAGACTCCTTCCTCTGCGTTACAGTAGATGGTGTCCCAAGAGCACTTTTGCCCCCTTCCTTCAAAGTGCTTCTTTGAAGATAAGACCATCCCTGTTCAGAATTATGTTGTAGAACTTGATGGAGTAGATGTTTCAGGAGCCTCTCAAACCTGTCTTTCTTATGCTCACACAGGCATGCTCCTCTGGCCAGTTACCAATAGGCTGGCTGTTCAGCCAAAGTAGGTGGGAATTGAAGTGGGCCATGGCAATGAAAGGCAAACATGCCATGCAAATTTATCTCAAATGGAAAATAGTTCTGATATGTGGTCATAACATGGACATGAGTGGGTGGACGGGTAAGCACCTACAGTTATAAAAACAGTGGGAATATCACTGGAGAACTTACTAAACATGAGTTCAGGTGCCAGCATGTCTTCTGGCTCTACACTGTGAAATGGACACATAGAGGCATGGTCTTGGCCTCTTACATATTTGCACCCTATCCCCAGACAAGCGTGCCACTACAAACTCAGCACATGCTGAGTTGTATTAAAAGATTTTGAGTGTAAATGGTAGAGGATTTGAGGAAAAACACATGGCAGGCTTGCGGTGTTGACAAACTCTTAGATTAGTGGCTCCCAACCTTTTTTTGCTGTAACCCTAAATCCGGGCCACAACCCCCATCCCCGACTCACCCATGGTTGGCAGCACCAGCAGAGCCTGGACTGGAACTGAGGGGGACAGCAGTGGTGAGAGCTGCGCAGGCTGTGCGCCAGGAGAGCCCCGCATGTGAAGGGGCGGATCCCCGCAACCCTGATCTGGGTCACAACCTGAGGTTGGGAGCCACTGCCTTAGATTTTACTTCCTTGGCACTTATGTCACAGTGCCATCAGCTCTACACTCACAAGAATCCTCCACTGCAAGCAAGATAATACTTTGCAAAATACAAGCAAGCACAGAAGAAAAGCCTTTTACAACAACAATAGAAAGCTTTCTAGGCCTGTCTTACACCTCAAAATGAAACAAAAAAGGGTCCAAGCGCATTTTGTTTTCTTTTGCTGCTTGTTCTTCTGCCCTCCTTTATTCCTGTGCTAACAAAGTTTTAAGCTCTTTATGATACACTTTGTTGTTGCTCACAAAGCAGAAATGCATCTTCTTGTGTAACCCTGATAGGACTCACCTGCATTGTATTGAAACCATCTACATTGTGGTCAGATCCGAAATGTAACAGTCCAAAACAGAATAAAGTCCCATTAAATGAAATAGCCAAGAATTCTAGTAAACTTACAGGTTTTTAATAGTGCTTCATATGTTGTTTTTAAATACACTTCAAAATGGAGTTAATTTCACATGCATACAAATATCCAGAACGACGGTGGCTACACAATTTATGTGCTACCAAAACCTTTAGCCAGTAGGGGTGTGCATAGATGAAACAGGGGCCCTAAATTGAAACGGTGGGTTTTTAAAAACACTGCTTCAATTTAGGGCCCTTTAAACCCCTGTGTCATGCACACAGCTGAACTTAGCTGCCTCTCTGGTGGTGGGGAGGGGAGGATGAGCTGCCAGCAGGCAGAGCAGTCCCTGGGCTGCAGGAGGGGTGCTTCCCTCCACAGCAGTGATGCACCCAGATGGCACGCACCTACAGGCACCCAGCTTGGGTGGTCCGGGGGGGGGGCACCACAGACATGGAGGGAAGCACCGGGCCCCTGTGCAGCTCAGGCAGGCGGGCAGGCTCCAGGGGAAAAAGAAATTTTAAAACATCAGGCTGCTTTTTTTTTCTTGGGCAGAGCCTGCCTTCCCGGACTGCTGCCAGGCTGTCTGCACAGGCTTCCTGCAGAGCCCTGAGCTGCACAGAGCCTGGTGCTTTGCTCCGTGGTGTAGGGCAGCAAATGAAAACTCGGAGGAGGAGTTTTAGTTTGCTGTGCCCCAAGTCATTTAAGGCACATTACACCACCAAATTTGCTACAGAGGCTGGAATTATTGCACAATATGCTGCTGATGTGTGCAAACACCAACACGATTAAAGCAGTAAAAAAGCAGTTAACTTGCTATACAGTGTCATGCACACATGCCACCATAGGCGACTGGTGCCACCTGAGTTAGCGGAGGCACGTGCCCCCCCAGTGACAAGTCACTGACTGTGAGGGGGACCCCAGTGGCTAATCGCGCCAACTGGGGGGGGGGCGCATTCCCCCCCAGCTGATACCGCTGACTGGGAAGCAGCTGCGGCGCCCCCAGAAGCTCCACTCCCTGGCTGGCACTCATAGGGGAGTCACCAGTGCTCTGGTCTGCCGCCCTGCCTGTCGCCTAAGTGGGGAGTGTGGCCTATCAGGCGGTGCACCAGCACTCTCAGGGGGTGCACATGCACCCCCGTGCACCCCCCATGCATTGCCACTGCAAGTCCCTCATTTTGTCTGCACACGTCCTAGGATATTAACAGAAAATATCGTTAACAATAATTAATGTATGTTCTGTTACTTGAAAGTAAAAGATAGATAAAAACTACATAAAACATGTTAGCCTCTTACTGAAAATGGGGGTTGTGGCTTCTAATGTACCTTTAATGTGGAGGACATCAAAAGCTATTTCTGTGACACTGAGTTATGATCTGTCACCTGATAGCTTATTTGCAATGTTTTCTGTTATACTGGTACCCAGTTTATTCAACAAAATTTGTTTTTCATTGTTTTCTTTTCCATTATTAGAGACTGGCTTATATAGCATCATCAGTGAGGATTTGGGTAGCATGTTATATTCTTTCTTCTTTGCTATTTTTTTCAATGATTCTAGACCATGACCTGCTGTTATCAGAGTTAGGGAGGAAGAGAAAGGCAAAAAACATGTTGCGGTAGATTACACAGTTGTGGGCAGTGAAAAGATTGTAGGGTAGGATGAACAGGATGAAACAGCTGGAAGAAGCAGAAATTATGAGAGGAGACAAGGATGATGAGAAAAATAATATGATGGAAGGGAATTGAACAAGAAAGACCAAGGCAGAAAAGTGTTTGAAAATCCATTATCATACAATGGGTGATACTGCAGGTAAATAATAAAAAGTGTAGGTTGAAGAAGTGAACAGGTACAAAACTTAATTGGCTAACAAACTATAATGCAATAAGCCAATCAGTAGAATAAATGTCACGAATAATTATAATAAACTTGGTAAAAACTTTCTTTTTAAACATTTCTAGTGATAAAGTGGCACTTTATTTTAAGAAAAAGGAGAATTGTCATCAAGAATTGAGTATCTGAAATATTCCATGTCAGGACTAAGCAATGTTTTTTGAACTTCTAGATTTCTTCCCCTTTCCTCCTTTTTTCCCCTTTTTAGTGGCAAAAGAAATATATGGGAGGCAAGAGGAGATAGGGAAAGAAAGGAGGAGCAAACAAAACTGAGCTTCCATTAAACATTTAAAAATAATATTTTGGTAGAACTTTTTCACCAGTTCAAAAGCCCCAGAAAACTCCTACACAATGTAGGACCTATCTCAAGCATTCCCCAGTTCTCTCAGCATCCTCCCAAGTCACTTCCCATGGTATCCATGTCAGCAGTGTTGGCTGCAATAGAAATTTATTTCTCAGAATTCCCATGTCTGACCAAGGTCTGAGAGTGAGAGCTGCCTAGATTAGCTTGGCAGCATGTATGGGAGGCTGTAGTAACTAGGGTAATATATGTGAAGTTCAGAGTTTGACAAAGTCAGTGATTGATGTTGTGATGAGAGGGTGATTTGAAGCTAGAGGCTGTGGACCAAGTTAAGAGTGTACAAGCAGGATGACAGTTGTCTGATCTAGTCAGTTTTTCAGTATTGCAATGATTTATTGGTATGCCCAGAAATATTAAGGTTAGAACAGGTCTATCAGGCCACGTGTAGGGCATGCTGACCACCTGTATTCAAAGAAATAAAGATCTGTTGCATTAGAAATACAAAGCAAGTAACAAGGTTCCATAAAAATTCAGCTTCCAAAGGGTGCACAGTTCAGGAGAATTAGTTAAACTAGTCAGTGCTTACTATATTTACTTTATAAGAAGAGAAAGACCTTGGAGACCAAATATGGAATGACTCTTAAAACAAGAAACAGCACCCTTCCCCAAGGTAATCTGTGATTCTGTATTTACACCTATATCTTTATTCAGTAGACAGTATCTGTTAATAATATTAGCAAGAAAGGTATCGGTGTCAGTAAGGGATTTTGTTGTTCAAGGAATCAGCACAGCATCTATTTTGACGAATAAAATTTTTATCTCATTCCAACTAGCAAGTAACAACCAAAATAAAATTCAGTAAAAGCCATGCTGTTTATTCCTCCTCACATGGACCTTCATGTAGACACCATTCCAGAATAAAGAGTACGCATGGGGAGCTCAGCTAAATAGGTACAGCAGAGTACCTCCTCCTGGCTTCTCCTCCTGATCCTGCTGCACGGCTTTGGGCCAGGAGGAAGCTTCAGTCAAGTGGCTCCTGCCCCAACACACGGGGCTCCACCTCCAGCTCCCTGCTACCTGCCCCATTTTGCATTTGTGTATTTGATTACTGCTTGCTAAGTTGCGTTCTGTTTATTTTGGGCCATGTTTCCAATTTATCAAAATCATTTAAAATTCTACTCAATACGTCCTTCCAGTTTTAGTATGAGCCACTGATAACTACTCTTACAGTACTATTTTCAAACCAATTGTGTACATACCTTGCAGTAATTTAATCCACATTATATTTCTCTGGCTTCCCTGACAGGATGTCTGATAATAAGACTGTTCAAAAGCTTGATCAAAATCTAAATACATCACCTCTTCCCACAGGCAGATCAGGATTTTAAAAAGGGTGGTGTAGGAAGAGTGACCAGAGCTACAGGGTTGCCTGCACCCCCTGCTCCCAGCCTCCCCTCCCACTGTGGGTGGTGGGGGGGAAGCTTTTTTCTGAGTCCCAAAATGAAGTAAAAATCTCCCCCCACCACTGCTCTTGCTACCCCTCTCTTTTCCCCCCTTCACCCTCTCTACTTACACCTCTGTCTCTAGGCATGGGAGGGGAGACCTGCAGGCTGCCACCACTGTCCCTGCCACTCCTGCCCAGATGCAGATAGAATCACGGGGAACAGCTGCTCACAGAGACAAACTTGGCCACGGACAGTTTCCCCTTCGCTGTGCCTGTTTGTGGGGTGGTGGAAAATAGCCAGGGGGACTGAGCATCTGTTTTAAGGACTTAAAAAAAAAATCCTGCTGCTCCTCCCAGTGTGTGTGTGTATGTGTGTGCGTGTGTGTGTGTGTGTGTGTGTGTGTGTGTGTGCATGTGCAGGTGGGGGGGTGACCCCGATTCTGTGATTAAACACCTCAACCTTCTCAGCATCATTTGTTATAAGCACTCTCCATTGAGTGGATCAATTCTTTCCTTAGTAGTCACTTTGGTACTGATGTATTTATAGTGTGTTTCCTTGTTACTTTTTATAGCTCTTGCTAGATTTACCTCATCTTATACCTTGACTTCCCTGCCTGTATCCTTTATTCTTGCTACATCTTTGTACTCATCCTTAGTCATTTGACCTGGTTTCTAGATATGACCAGAGGTGATGAAAGCTCTATCCTTGGGGGTTTTCAAAACCCAGCTAGACAAAACCTTGGCTGGGGATGGTCCTGGTTTGAGCAGGGGGTTGGACTAGATGTGACCTCCTGAGGTCCCTCCCAGCCCTAACTTTCTCTGATTCTATGACCCAGGTATGATTCTTTCTTGAGTTTCAGATCATTGAATAGCTCATGATGTAAACAATTTGGTGTTTTAGCATAGCACCTATTTTTCCTTCATGCTGTTATAATATACACTTGTTCCCATAATATTGCTTCTTTTTAAAAAAGTCCAGCTCTCCTGAATGGTAGACAAGGTTTGTTGGGTAAATGTGATATCTTTTATTAGACCAACACCCAAAGAATCTTGTCTGCCTCTGTTCTTAGACCAGCATGGCTACAGCCAACACCCCTGAGGTCTTCTGAATAATGTTTTCACCTAGATTTGCCCTAGGATCTCACTTACCAGTTGTCTGAGTTTAATGAAATCCATTGTCTTTATTCTGCTTTCTTCACCATGTTTATCGAGAGGCAGCCCTGATGCATTCCAAGACTTTGTTGGACAGTCTGTCCTGGATTATCACTTTCCCAGCAGATTCCTTGCTAGTTTAGAGTCCCCCTGTCCATGAAATCCTGCATTTTGGATCTTGGTTGATCAAAACAGAAACAAAAAAGCCTCCTCTACTTAATCATCCTAATTTGATCTAGGGTATATCCTGATCATGGCATCATGTTTGTTCTTTTCCCTTTACCAAGAGACTTTTCACTATGTCTGTTTTCTACTACATTATCGACATCATAGCAAGTGTGTATGTCCTTGATGTGTAAGGCAATACATTTTTCTTTTTTTCCCTCCTTTGTCCTTCCTTGAACAAACTAAACCATTCTACATCTGTATTCCAGGTTCATGGGTTATGCACGAGTCTGTTATGCCAACTAAGTCACATTTGTTGCTATAGACTGATATGTCTTGTTTTTCCTGTTTGTTCCTTGTGCTTCTTGCATTACTATGCAACATTTGCTTCAAATGATCTTGTGACAGAGAGAACTGTCACAAGCAAGGAAATCCTAAGCAACCAGTTTCAGTTACCTTTGTTCCTCACAGAGGCTATTGGGAGTAGGAGAAGCTTTTGCAAATCATACCCAGTTCCTTCTGGGAGTGGGACTGGATTAATGTGTAAGAGCGCTGAGCTGTTGGTCGAGTATCATGAGCACAGATCCTAGTTTTCTGTTTTAAAATCCCAAATTCTCTGATTAAAACCCTCAAAATCTGTGTTTTTCTGTGATTAAAATGACCTCTCTCTCTCTTGCTCTCTCTCTCTAGATAGGGATATAGATAGGGATATTTTTGGTGCTTGATTTTGGTTTTTTATCGTAGAAAATCAGAGCTCCCTCTGCCCCCTTCACTCACCAGGACGCAGGTCCAGCTACAGCCCTCTACTGCTTTGCGTTGCTGAGCATCCCTGATACACTGGTGCCCCTCGGTCCCAAACTAGTCCCCCTCACTCCTGATCCACAGCCCTACCTACCTCTCACTTGCTTCTCCCCCCCACAACCAGGACGCTGATCCAGCTGTGGCTGTCTTGCCCACTGCTTTGTGGCTCTGAGCGGTGCTGGCCCCTACTGTTCTTCTCCCTGCACCTGTACCCAGGTCCCAGTGGTCCCCATGCCCTTCCTGGGAAGCCCTTGACTGGGGCTCAGGGATAAGCCCCTTTGCCTCCAGGCCAGCACATGCTGCTCTAGGGGGGCTCCAGGCCTGGCTCTGGCAGCCCTTCTACACAGAGCAGCCCCTCACCTCCCCCCACCATCTCTTTCTCTTTCTCTCACCCACACATCCCTGCTCCCACCCCCAGGCCATCACATATACATAAACCCTGCTGCCACCTCAATCTCCCCCTGCCCATCATGCCCACTCCACACCTCCTCCCAGCCCGGCACACCCACTGAGTGGTTCCCAGGACCAGAAGGTCCCCAGGTTGGGGTCACATGTCCTAGCACAGATGTGGGCTGCAGTGCAACAGCTGCCCATGTTACTGAGGCTTCCACCAGTAGGTCCCATCCTGCCTTGTGGCTGGGCATACAGGGGCCACACTGTCCCAAGCCCAGTGAGGCTGGCAGGTCCCTGGGCTGGGCTGGGCTGGGCAGGGTAGCAGGTGGGCTTCAGGGGAGATAGTGAGTCTGAGCCAGCACTGGTTGACTCAGATTCTCAAGCTCTGTCCCTGCCCCCTCCAGACAGGGCAAAGGGTTTCCTGCCCTTTTGCAAGTAGCTCTTGCAGGCTGGAACTCTGCCTACAGAGAGCTGCTTGCCAAAGGGGAAACCCAGAGTTTCCTGTTTTAAAGGGGGAAATCTGTTTTTCTCCTTTAAAAGGGAAAAATCCATATTTTTCCACAGGAAACGGAAAACACAGGTCCCTGGTCATGAGGCATACTGCACCAGGGAAGAATAAATAACTATAGGAAATAGGTGCTGAGTTTAGAGAGAGCTCAGCAAATAATCTCTAGGAGAAATAATGTGCCTGAAAGCCTTACACTGTAGATGATGATGCATTTACACTAATAGCACCATTTGTGAAAGCTAGTATATCCCATCTGAGTTTTCCTTTTTTTTTTTTCCTTATCCCTGTGATCGTCCAGCAAGCCTAGCTCACCAGGCAATAGCTTGGTAACCTTTCTACTTCCTCTCATACTGCCCCCACAGTAGGAATTACACCCCCCCATACATACGTGTAAAGACCCTTTAGATTTTATTTTAAAACTCCTCTGCTACGATACTTATAATGACATGATGGATTTGGCTCTTAGTGTGCTGAGATTACACATATTATGCTAATTAATATTGCTTCACAGTCCCCAGGTATTCCCTTGCCCATCTGATCCATCTGTTGTGTCCTCTCTCACTCTTTTGGGTAGAGATTGTCTTGTCTTTTATATAGGACTGAAAACAGTGGGGTCCCAGTCTAAGACTGGGACTTCTAGACACTACAGCAATATGATCAGAGGCTAAAGATCAGAGATAGTTCTCTAAGAGTAACAGGAAAGAGAGGTTGAACATACACTAGGTACAATGATGTAAGTGATTACACCCCAAGCTAAACCGGAAGTTCTTTGTTACAGAGTCTAAGAGTCTGAATCCCCTTAGGACCAGTCCTCTGGTAGTTCTTGGGAAATTCCTCTCCAATCCATTCCTTCAGTTAAAGGGAAATAGGTAACTTGCAATATCCTGGCCAAGACAAATCAGTGGTGTCTCCTCCTGGGTCCCCTTGCATTGGCTCCCTGATAATCTAGCAGCACTTCCTGCAAAGCACCTGAGGGCAAGACAGTAGCTGGAGAGGAGTGGGGGAAATGACCCCCTCCTTAGTCCTTGGCTACATGAAGCAATCATTTATGTGAGCAAAATCCCTTCATCCTCCTGCCCATTTTCTACTCAGAACACGCTGACCCATTTCCACACCAACCCACGGTCTTTATAGCGCTCTTG
The DNA here is from genome assembly GCF_001723895.1 of Crocodylus porosus. Classification (NCBI taxonomy): domain Eukaryota; kingdom Metazoa; phylum Chordata; order Crocodylia; family Crocodylidae; genus Crocodylus; species Crocodylus porosus. The sequence goes on along the minus strand of NW_017728909.1, from coordinate 1,755,945 downwards.
TTGCAATTGCCTTTGTGCAGCACAAGCCCACAGTAGCACTGTAGCCTTAAGGGTACCTTTGGACCCCTCTTTCTTCATCCTTCTGCTGCAGGGCCTTTGCCAAGCCTCCGCCGCTTCTTATCACTTTTGCACAGCCCTTAATCTGGTTGCAATGTTTCCCAATCGCAGTCTGCTCAGCCTAGAGCTTTCCAGCACCTGCTGCAGCCTGCTGGCCTGTTCCCTTCCTGCTTATCATGCGGTCTCTCAGCAGATACTCTAGCGTTTGGCTTCCCTGCTCTGCTCCCTGCTGGCCACGTCTGTCCTTTTCTTCCAAGGAGAGGCTGTTATTGCTTGCACAAGATCTTTGAGAGAAACTAGTCCCCTTTTCCACGTTGGGCAAAGGAGCAGCATACACCACAAATGGTGTCAGGAAGAAGGGGGTTGATAGAAATGGCCATGTCCCGTTTTAGCAGGTTCATCAAACCACAGGGGCTGCTGGTATTTTTTTTTTTTTTGGTCAGGGCTCTTGTTAAACCCCTCTAAGCATTCTTTTTGCCAATAAATAATTTTGATCATCATACAAGCAGTAGTATAGTTAGTTAGTACCATATTCAACAATATTCTCTATCCCCCAGCAAATACTTTACTTTCCTATGTAGTAAGAAATCCTGCTCAACCAACTGAAAGAACTCTGTCAATTTGTAGACAAGGTTTTTTTAGGTAAATCTGATCTTTTTTATTAGACCAACTCAAATAGTTGGGAAAATTCTTTTTTGCAAGCTTCTGGGTACAAACACCCTTCCTCAGGCTGAGGGAGCATCTGCAGCTGGTGTGAGCTCTTCTTGGATGGAAGGAACAGTAAGTAAAGAAGCCAGAGGCTGGGCTGCATGCAAGGAAGGCAGTCAGTGAAGATGTAACTTGAGGAGTCAGTGGGTGAGAGACGGGTGAGGGGGGAAATTAATGTAGCTGGTAAATAGTGGAGTGGTACCTGGGGAGTCAGAAGTTAGGCAAAGAAGAATTTTTCCAACTATTTGAGTTGGTCTAATAAAAGATATCAGATTGACCCAAAGAACCTTATCTGCCTATGTCCTTAGACCAACACAACAACAACCTATGCCACTCTCAATTTGTGTCACTAATCATCCAGGCAGTAAGATTTCTAGGGCTTCACAAATACTAAATTAATAGGCTGGAATTTAACATTGCTATTTTAGAGAAGGGGAGTGAAAACACAAATAAATTTAGCAACTTTCCCAAAGCACACAGGAAGTCTGTAGAAGAGTTAGAGATTAAACCAAGATTTTGTGAATCAAATGAGCAGATCAACATGTGTTTTGCACTTAAAATTAACTAATATTAATAAACAATATCCAAGTACCTGTGGAATTTTAATAATTTTCTATATAGCTCAGGGAAGTATCTGATCCTCTAGGCTCCCAAATGGCTTTGAAAATCTGGATGCAAGTCTTTTGTATTTTTAGAGTTCGTAGCTTTCCTTCTCTCTCAGCTAATTTTAATTTCTCTGTTAGAGGATGGATGTGGAAAGTGCAAGCTCTTCTGCTTTTTATTTTCATTATCTGTTTCTTGACTTTTAAATCTAATAACACAAATGAAGATATGATTTGTTCTGTATCTCCTGGATAAACTGAAACAATGTAATTAAGGCAATTTGATAAGAGAGAATTAAAGTACATTTGGAAAAAAATAATTCCAGAACTTGCTTTGTCACAAAACCAGAAAATAATGTAGACACTTATTTAATATAGAACATGCCATTGTGACACATTTATAATATCTGAGTGACCTTAAAGGTTAAAAAGTTTCTCCTTCCAATTTTGCCTATACATCTGAAAAGTACAAGCATCAAAACTAATGAAAATGTTATTGATGTAGAATATTTTTCATTTATCTATATATCAAATATTAGGGGTGTGCGAAGTGAGCCATATTCAATTTGGATTTGGATTTGGCCTGATTCAGGGGACAGTGATTTGATTCACTGATTTGGATCACTGTCCTGACTGGATTCAGCTGAATCTGAATCAGAAGATTTGATGATGATTTGGAGAACCGGTGATTTAGCCATAGACACAACTTTCAATGTTTTTTCTACGTATCTCAGAGGTACTTCTGGTCCACTTCCAGGACCATAAGTGGACCAGAAGTGCTTCTGGTCCACTTCTGAGTCTGCTGCTGAGCATGCTGGGGACCTGCTTGTGCTCCCATGGGATGCTCCATCTGAGCTGCAGCATCTCAGTGCTCACAAGCCACCTGATACCTTTAGGTATGTAGAAAAAATATTTAAAGCTGTGTTTATGTCACAAATCAGAAGCTTCCAATTCGATTCAGAGAGATTAACGGGTCTCCTGATTCTATTTGGATTTGGAGAACTGGCCACTAAATCAGGTCAAATCTCTTCTGAATTGAATCAGTGACCAAAGCTTTGCACAGCCCTATTAAATGTTTTAATGTAAGTCAAAGTCTTTAAATTAATTGTTAATAACTTGAAATTCAGTGTAACACAAGAAATAAAGTATGCTTTAACTAAAATATATTACCATTTAAATTAATTTCCCAATTTTTACATTAAAATATTATTTTTTTGTTGTTGCTATTTTTAAAATATTTTCCCCATCTACTCTGATTGCAACGCTGTGTCTTCTAAGAAAGGTTCCATGAAAACATGATATTCAGTAGAGCTATTCAGCTACCTGCATTTAGATTCTTACTCAAACCTGAGCTTGCTACCTGACCTTACCAGTTATTAAATAGTTTCCTTAGATACTATCTTTTGCCATGCTAGATATAAGCCATTTAAGAGTTTCAAGATGAGTGAATCACCGGGGATGGGGGTGGCATTTGCTATGAATAAGAATCTTCCTGAGTGATGTAGTCACAAAGGACACAATATTTATTCTTGGGGTGTGAATGTCCATGTATCCCTCCCCCTCCCAAATATGGCAATTCTTCTTTGACTCAGTATTGTTTGGATCACATTCTAATGACTGGGAGTAGAATGTGGAAGCCAGAATGTGGAATTTTGATCAGTTTATTTGCCATGTTAAAAATGAAACTGAGTATTAAAGCTACCATTCTGTGGAATTGTTGCACACTATGCTTTTTCCCAATCTTTTGCTTTTGTAGGATAAGAATTCAAGACCAATTGCCAGCTATATCTTGTGTCATTTTGCATCAGCAAATTACTGAAACCATCATCAATCAGTTTGTTTTGCAGGTTTCTGGGCAATATGTGGAAACCCAAGGGGTATGTCTACACATACTGTGGCTGCCGGGCCTCAAATAGTCGCTCTGGAGTGACCTTCACTCTGGTGGTAGACGTAAGGCGCCTTACAGACTCATGTCGCAGACCGAGTAGATGTCTCCCCCTCAAGTCACCTCCCCCATTCTCTCCTGCCATGACTTGGTGTTCCTCAGTAGACTGGATGGGTCGTCAAGTGTACTCAGTGGCCCGTGGTTCACCCGGTGGCCCGTGGTTCACACGGGGCTCCACCACCCCTACACCCCGGCCTCACGCCTTCTTCAGGGTGTCGTCCATCTGTTGGCCTCGTCCCCTCCGGTGGATTAACGACCTATGGCTTGGCATCTAGATGCCCACGGCCTATAGCCACGTTCACCCATGTGGGCCTACTCCCTCGGCCCTCCTTGCCTCCACCCCTTCTTTTGGGGAAACGCACAAAAAAACCTTCCGAGGCTCCTCCTCAGCCCCGTTCCTTGGGGATTCCTGCACTCTCCCCCTATTCCCCTTCCTGTGGGGCAACTAAATAAAATGCAATAACAAAACACAGAATAGTGAGCCACTTCCTGACGTGGCTGCCCCCTGCCCCCTTACTATCCTTCCCTGGGCTCTAGCTGGGGGGGACTGCTTTACTTCTGACCCATTGCCTCTGGGATTCACTCCCGTTCTCCTGTCGGCCCAACTGGGACTGGTGGCGATACCCGCCTGTCGCTGGGCACTTGTGTGCCCCGCTCCTAATGAAGGTTAAGTACTTAAGGGAGAAGGAGTGTAGTGGAGCACTAGGGTGCTCGCTACTAGTAATGGCGATGCGGGCTTATCTGCCAATCAATAGGGCAGCACAGCCGGGGGTTTCCAAAGCAACTGACCACCAGGGGGCAGGGCCTGGCCTATTTAAACATACAAGGCTGAGGCCCAAGGCAGTTCCCCTCTGGCAGCCTGAGCGGCAGGAGCTCTGCTGAGGAGCAGAGTGGAGCAGACTAGGAGCTGAGCAGCCTGAGCGTTGGCATGCGGATACAGGGTGGAGAGGACCCTGATAAGGATATGATGGAAGGTTAGCCAGGTTGGCTTAAGGTTTATGTTACAGCCGAGAGGCTCTGCGTTCTGTTGTGGTTTTGAAGTTGTTGTGGCCCTGGAGGGGGAGACTTTGGTTTTGTTATTATACTACTGGAGGACCGGGTGAGGCTATAAGGGGACGGAGGAGGCCTCATTAGGAGCTCCCCAGTAAGGTGGGGGTGCTCCCAGCATGGTAGAGAGCGCTGTGTTTGGGGGTGTCCCGACCCCAACCCCAGTGGGGTGACTATTGGGATAATTAGCACGGTAGAGAGCACTGCGTTTGGGGGTGTCCCGACCCCAACCCCAGTGGGGGTGACTATCGGGATAATTAGCATGGTAGAGAACGCTGCGTTTCGGGGTGGCCCGACCCCAACCCCAGTAGGGGTGACTATTGGGATAATTAGCGCGGTAGAGAGCGCTGCGTTTCGGGGTGGCCCAACCCCAACCCCAGTAGGGGTGACTATCAGGATAATTTCAGGGGAGCTACCCAATAGTGTGGGGGTTCCTGGTGATCCCGGCCCTGCGGAGAGGTATTTTACGAGGCCCCAGTGCATGCGAGAGAGCACATGAGGCGCGAGCGAGGCCCCAGTGCGGGTGAGGAGCACGAGAAGCATGGGACAAGCCCCAGAGAGGGCGAGGAGCACGAGAAGTGCAGGACAAGCCCCAGAGAGGGCGAGGGAAGCGCGAGAAGCGTGAGTAAGTCCCAAGTAGGGCGAGCGCGCGGTTGGAGGCCCGAGGCAGGGCGAGCACGCGGTTAAGAGCCTGAAGAAGGGTGATCACATGAGTAGAGACCCAAGTAGGGCGAGCACGCGGTTGGAGGCCTGACACAGGGTGTGCGCGCAGTTAAGAACCTGAAGAAGGGCGATCACATGAGTAGAGACCCAAGTAGGGCGAGCACACAGTTGGAGGCCCGAGGCAGGGCGAGTGCGTGGTTAAGAGCCTGAAGAAGGGCGACCACATGAGTAAAAGCCCGGAAAGGGCAAGACAGGGCTTGCGCCAGGAGCAACAGGGCGCCAGCCGAGCGCACGAGTACAAGCCTGAGTGGGGTGAATGCACGTATAGAAGGTGCGCACGAGGGAGAACCCCGGGTAGGGCAGGGCGCATGGGACAGAGCCTGGGGAGGGCACATGAACATTAGGAAGCTCAGAGAGGGCCCTCATCGGAGAGGTCCCTGTATAAAGGTGCGTATTTAGAGCGCACCTAGAGACATAAGAACGTCCGGTACACCAATGAGGCTTGGGGCGTGCTACAGGGGTGGTTGGAGGCACACGTAGCCCATAAGGCTGAGACGCACCAGGGTACTCTTATAGGATAGGGGCCAATACAAATATAACACCGTGTCCCAGGGGACAGTAAGGCAGCCTCCCATTCATATTAGAACCATCAAAGTCGTGGCGGGCGAGAAAGAGGGCGTGTTCGAGATCCAATTTGGCATGGTAGGGGCGCAAGGGGAAATCACGGCCGCTCCTGTGTCCCGCCCCATGACACCGCCCTGATTATAAACCCCTCGGGGCTCTCCCGGGGTCTTCTCCCTCTGGCCAACAGATGGATGACACCCTGAAGAAGAAGTGAGGCTGGGGTGTAGGGGTGGTGGAGCCCCGTGAACGACCGCCAGTGAACCATGGACCACTGAGTACACTTGACAACCAATCCAGTCTACTGAGGAACACCAAGTCATGGCAGGAGAGAATGGGGAAGGTGACTTGAGGGGGAGACATCTACTTGGTCTGCGACCCCTCTTCCTCCTCGCCCCAGTTGTCTTGACACTCCCACTTGGGGTCTGCTCGGACTCCAGGTGCAGCTCTCTGTAGCCGGAGTGCCTGTTGCTCCCTCGCCGTCCCGTGTATGCTCCTATTGGGGCGCTCTGCCCGGCACTGCCAGCGTCTGCCCCCAGCTTTTCAGGCTCCGCAGGTCCCATGGGGAGGATCCTTCCCTCTCCCTGTGGCGGCTGCAGCTCCTCTCTCATGCTGCTCTCTCTCTCTCGCTCTCTGCGGCATGAGCCGCCATTTTTATTTCCACCGGCCGGTGTCTGAAGCTGATGTCATTGGCCGGCCCTAATTGAATAAAGAGGCGGCTGATAAGCTGCGCGGGCTCTTCATTCCATCCCTGCTGTGCTGTGTCTTCTGCTGCTGGTAAGTACCCTTCATTACTTCTTTCCCTGGGACACATACAAATGTTGCTGGATGGGTTTACTTCTGAGTAATTTTCTGAGTAAACTCACTCTGGGCAGGTGTCTACATGTGTTGTTTGCAGAGCAGGGGCTGGGAGCGCCCTGTTGCTGGGGCAGGAGGATAGATGGATGGCAGAGCCTGCCCCAGCAGCAGGCAGTTCCCAGGAGCAGGGAGCAATCTCCTGCCATCTACTGCCTGGCTTAATGGGTGCAAATTCATTTCTGGCCGGCCGTCTACGCATGCCTTGTTGCACAGTAATTACTCAGCAGTTAATTTTCTACCTGCATTTGAAGGTAGCACATTAACTGGCAAGTAGAAACAAATTACTGCGCAGTCAGGGTCTTCACATGTAGACAGTGATGCCTACTATGCAATAATTTGCTCTACTAAACAGTAAAGCATCTCATGTAGATGTGTCCAAGGAGCCTTAGTTAACTAGGTCAGGAAAGAAACCAGATTGAGGTTTTGAGTGTCTATGGCAGGAGCAGAAAAGGAACCTGTGGTTTGCTGCAGTTTGAAGTGAAGGAAAAGTTTGGCTACTGTGCCAAAATGGAGACATGAACACCCCATTTTTTTACATGTATTCCTGGATGCCTTTCAATAATGCAGATACTTTCAGGATATCCATCTGTTATAGCATGTGACCCTACAGAATATGGATCCTGCTACTGTGGCATATTTTGCATTCCCCTGGCTAGTTCAGCAACGGATCCTGCTGTGGAATTACCTGCTGAACTGCACCAGCCGGTGCACTGCTCTGTTTTCTAAAGGATATTTTTTCTTCACTTGTGGAATTCCCATTTTTTTTTCAGGCATATATTCATACATCTGGAGAGGAAAAGTAGTACCTACATTTTACAGGAGTAGAAATTCCATCTACCATTATGGTACTTGACCAGCAGTTGTTGCATCACATATGAATCAAAGAATTGTATACATCAGTTTTAGAAAGGGATTGCACCTGATTTCTTCAGGATATGAGAACCTGTTGGCTCCAAGGATCTAATTCTGGTTACAGTAATTGCAGTAAATAAGCATCTCAGAGTTAGATAACACACTTCTCTGCTTTCTCTGCAACATCTTCATAGCACTGCTTGGCTCTCTTCTATCCTTTGTTCTAGCCTTCAGGTGGCTGGTGTCCAGTAGAAGCTGGGCTTCTTGGTAGCAGGCAATGTCCCTTTTCATGGGCATATTTGGGATGTAGTGTTGTGTAGTGAAATAATATGTTCTATTAAATTTAGCCTTTGTCTCGACAGAATGCCTGTGCAGTGATCTGGGTAATTGTTCCACCTGAGCAGAATCTGCTGCCCACCGTTGAATGCCACACTTGCATCCATGTAAAAATTACAATCCCAAAGAGTAATGTTTTATATTTATAAAATCAGAATTACTCTACACTAAGAAGTCTTTTTTTTTACTAGTTAGTCTTTTGACCTCATTTCCATTCATACATTTTCTCTCAGAAGGGTTATGCTTGCTATACAGGGTACTGAGATACAAAAAAACTTAAATGGCTTGATCGAGAGTCACAAAAAATCTGTGACAGAACCAGGAACTGGACTCAGCTTTCTGAGCAGGAAGACTGTCTTTCTGCTCTGTCTTTTAATAGCTAGAGCAATGACAGTACGATGTCCTCAAGGATTCTATCCTGTCTAGGACAGTCCTGTATCAATGGGAGGATACACAATGGTAATTTATTTTGAAATACCTCTTTGATACCTTGCCTCTATTTATAGTACATCCCTACACATGCTTTATTTTGTTCTGTTTCAGTTCCATTTTAACCATATTGCCAACTTCATTATGCACTTTATAATACAAAAGACTGTTTTTCCAGGTGCTCTATAAACTGTGCTGTTTATTCCTTTTGCTCCACCAAACAGAGCGCAGGTCTGTGGTGAGGGTTTTGAGATGAGGTTTCATACCACTGGCTATTTATTATAAAGCTTCAAAAATATAAAACATATTATGAAGAAGTACATAGTACCTATATAAGGCAACACTTTCCTTCAATTTTCAGTCAAGGCCAAAAAAGGCTGTGCACTTATCTAGAGTATACACTTATCTGAACTTAATGCAAACAAAGCTTGTTAAGCACTGCTAGTGCTGTTGTACAGGAGTTTCAGCCCTGACACAGATTAGCTCCTGCCATGGGTCAAACCTTCTAATAGCTGTCCTTTCAGACCTGTTTTCTCTGATGTTTCTGAGTAGTTAAACAGCAGGATTAGTTACAAAGTAGACAGCTGCAGTTAGTATGCAGTTAATTGGAGTAAAATTCAGTTAAACTTGATGGTGGGTCTGAAAGATGCTATGCACTTAAATAGTAGATACAGTTAATTGATATGTAGATAACTGATATTTGTTGCATTTGGCAATACACTGGGCCTGGCATTGTGTTATACAGTTAAGCAAATTATGGCCATATCTGATATTGCATTTATCTGTATATTTTGTAGTGTAACTGTTATCCAAAGTAACAAATGTTTGTGGAGTAATTTGTCACTAATACCTCTTTACCACTGTAGGGGAAAGAACATAGCCAGTAGGGCTGTGCAGAGCAGGTAATATTTGATTTGACAGCCGTGTCGAATATTAAACTGGGTCCTGCTTTGATTTGCTGTCCACTTGGAGTCGAAGTGGGTCCGCTTGGACTCGAGGTCGAAGCTCAGTTGAATATTTGAGCTGCTTTGACTTCCCCATAGGCTATAATGGGGAAGGTTGAAGCAGGCTATAACTTTGGCATTTCTTGTCTGATCTCGATGAAACATGCAGGAATGGTAGCTCCTGCAGAGCCCACAAAGTGTGCCAAGTTTCAGCAAGATAGGTTCAGGGCGGTTGGAGAAACAGCACCCCAAATTCTTGAGAGAAAACCTCCTGTGACTTCTGTGTGGAAAGCCACAGGGAGCTCGAAACTGCCGGCTTGCTCGCCCCTGAGGAGCCCACCAAGCCTGCCAGCTTTCATGATGATAGGTGCAGGGGCTTGGGGGAACTGTGCCTTAGGCTGCTGACAGACAAATCTTGTGATCCAGATGGAGTGAGGAGGGCGGCGTTCGCTCCGTCTGCACCTGGCGCTTGGGGCCCCCGGCAGCGGGAGGCTCACCTTGAGGAGCACCAGATGCTCCCCCAAACCAGGACCCAAGCAGGTGCGGTGGGTGTCACAACATCCGCAGCCCTGGTGAACACCCTCTCGCTTGGCACGCTGGTCGGTGGACAGGACAGGTATTCCCAGGCGACTGGGCCAGATCCAGCCACATCAGGCTGCAGGTTGCCCAGTAGGCCAAGAGGTCGCAGTCCAGGAGCTCCACAGGCTCAGCAAGATAGGCAAACACCGCGGTGTGAGGGTTGTCTGCCTGATCCTGGGGTCTGGTGGGTCTGGACTCCCTAATGTTTGCCATGGCCTTAGCCCATCTTGGCAGCGCCTGTGGTGGAGGGCAAGACTGGCTCGTGGATGGGGGACTGGGTTCAGGCAGTGGATCCCCCTGTCCCACTTCCTCCCGCCTCCGCCGCTCCACCTCCATCACTTTCTTAATAAGTACCTCCCTCCAGTGACTCAGTGTCTCGCTGCCACATACGATGCCCTTCACCCTTAGGTCACAGATGGCAGCCAGCATATGCATTGTGTTAGACCCCAAGGGTTCAAGTCTTTTCCTAAGGCGCTCCTTCAGCCGCCTCACCAGTGCCTGCACATCTGGTGACAGCGGCCTGCCCCAGCCAGGAACATCGGCCCCCAGGAAGCTCTCCATTTGGCTGCGGAGCTTCTTCACTATAGGGACCACCTGGCTGAGGAAGGCATCAGCAGCACTGAGGGTCTCAGTGGCCTCGAGGAAGGGCTTGAGGACCAGCAAGATCTGGGAGATGGCATCCCACTCAGCTTTGGTCAGGGGGCCACTGATCCCAATCTCCCCAAGCAAGATCATCTCATGGATGGCCTTCTGTTGCTCCAGCAGCCTCTTGAGCATCAGGTATGTGGCGCTCCACCAAGTCTCCACGTCCTGCATGATTCTGCGCTGCAGGACATTTAGCTCTGCTTGTTTGTCCCACAGCATCTTGCCCCCCTTGATGCTCCAGTGGAAGTAGCCTGCCACCTTCCTGCATCTGGAAACGAGCCTGCTGGTGTTGCTGGCACTATCACCAGCAGCCCTGTCCCCTTCCAAGGCATACCTCACAATCAGATGTAAATTGTGTGCCACACAGTGAATACCGGCAAAGTTGGCATCACGGACTGCCTGGACCATATTGGCCCCATTGTCAGTGACCTTAAAGCCGCGGGTGAGCTCAGCCTGCCCAACGCCCAATGACTCCTGCACCATGCGGTTCATGGCCCCCCTTTATCTCTGCTGCTGTGTGGGACATCCATCACCTTGGCGTGGAGAGCCCACTGATGGCCTGAATGGCCACACCAGTGAGGGAGAGGTACGCATGATCTCCACCCTGGCTGCTCCAGATGTCTGAGGTGAAGTGTACGGTCACCTGCGGATCTGCCTTGTGCAGCTCCTCCCTCAAGTGCTGCCTGCGTGCTTCGTATAGGAAGGGCACCACCGTCCTGCTGGAGGTGGTGTGCGCGGGCACCTGGTAGGATGGAGTCAGCAGTGCCAGGAGCCGCCTGAACCCTGGCCACTCAACAAAGGTGAAGGGCTGCCCATCCAGAGCAAGCATCCCCCCCAATGGCCTGGGTGACCGTGCTCACATTTGCAACTGGCCCCTTTTGCCCCCAATGTGCCAGGGTGCCCTGCCTCTGCTGTGGGGGCATGGGGGCTGTGGAGTAAGTGGGGGCCGTTCCTGTGGCAAAGGGGTGGTACCTGCGGAGATGATTCAGCATCCCCGAGGTGATCATGCGCTTTGTTCCCTTGCCCCGGCTGATTTTGGCTCGGCAGTGCACGCAGATAGCAAACACAGGATCATCTGCCAGCTCATAATGATCCCAGACCATGCTAGTACTAGGCCTTTCCCTCTAGCGTGCGGGTGCATCTGTGGAAGCTACTGAACTCTCCCCCGCTCCAGCAGTCAGAGGCACAGCAAGAGAAAGAGCGGACTCAGCTGAGCCACTTGCCTTCACCTGTACAGAAGCACCTTCTGAAGTGCCTTCTGGGAAAGACCTCGTGGCTTGAAAGGAAAAAACCTGAGTGGTGTCGAGCACAAACTCAACTGATTCCCCCTCCTTCCCCAGACCTTCCCTTGCCAGGGCACTGAGATCCAGATCCAGCGCCAGCTCTTCTTCTGGCGCGGGAAGGCTCAGCATCGGCAGTGACACAGGGGTGGAGCGCGCTGCTGTGCTGGTTGCAGTTATGCTGGGAGAGGTTGTGGCTGCTGTGTCTGGACATGAGAGAGTCTCAGGCACAGGCAGTGGCTCTGGTGACACTGCTGCTCCCCTCTCTTTACTGCTTGTAGCAGCCTCATCCCTTGTAGC
>NW_017728909.1:1740901-1743783 GCF_001723895.1 Crocodylus porosus | reverse complement strand
TATAAAAAAATATATATATAAACTAAATTCCTATATATAGAATAGATCCTAGGCTACTACTAACCCTATCCAATATAAGCGTAAACTAATATGAAAACTAGTTATAAAATAAAAGCACCAAGTTCTCAGAAATCCCTGTTGCTAGTGTTGCAAGCAGGGAATCTGTTTAAGATGAAGGCGTTCAGCCATCGTGGTCTAATGCAGAGGTGCTGGAGAACACCAGCAGCTCAGAAACTGACCCCAAGCCAGAGAGCAGGGAACTGAAAAACTGCTGCCTTTTATGCATTTTCTCTGGCCCTCCCCCAGAGCACTGGGATTGGAAGGGACCTCGGAGACTGCTGACAGGTCACTGGCCAGCCACACATGTCAGTCATGAAAGCACTCCTTCCTCCATCCCTCCCTCCCCTTACTTTCCTTTTTTTCCCCCCACAGGGAATCCAGTATAGGCAAGTCGAATATGCGACCCTTGTCAAATATTCGACCCACGCTGTTAATATTCGACTCATGGTGTTAATATTTGACTTCTGGTATTCGATTTGACAGCTATTTGACCAGATGCTATTTGACTCCGCTTTCACTTTTCAGGGTCGAATATGTCAAATATTTGTTGAATCGAATATTAAGTCGAAGCTTTGCACAGGCCTAATAGCCAGTACTTCTACTCTAAGTTGTACCACTGCCTTTTTGAGAGGTCCTAGGACTCAGAGAAGGAAAGAGGTAGCCACTATTCTATGCATGCACTGAAAACTTTCCTGACCTGACTGGAAAGTCTAGTTTTAGTGTATAATAATTACAGGAACAGCAAGCCACACTGGTTAAACTAGGTATGTAGAGATTCATCATACCATGGTACTCACGACCTGCAAAGCCTAACAAACTGGAATGACACCAAGGCAATAGAGGACATTCCTGGAGGAAAGTTTATTCTGAGGGTCAGCCAAGAGACATGAGCAAGCTTTGCTCAGACATTATTACCTTTTGGGCACTTATATTTCTGATTTGAATATTCTGGCTTTGAAAGATGCATCTATTAAGATAGCTAGTACTGGATATGGCCAGGTACTCATGTCCTTAAAATGAGTTTACTGTCATCCGTGTAAAAAAACCCGCTGCTTCCAGCACTTCCATTCTCTACCTTACGAACTTTAGTGTGCATGGGGTCTATTCAGACCTAAAGAAAGGGCAGTTTATTTCTGAAAGCTTGTCTAACATCTCTCCCAGATATGTAGATACGCAGTTGGTCCAATAAAAAAGTAATCAAAAACAATCTTACTTCTTGCTATTACAGCTCCTATAACATCATAATTACAACTCCAATGCACTTGAAAGCAGCCACTGGGGATGAATGCAGAGCAACCTCATTAGCCTACTCCCAGATTTGGAACATGCCCGAGGGACCAGATGGCTGGGATAGACTCATGGGCAGATGTAGGAATTTGACAAGTGGGGTATGGAAAATGCCACCAGTGCTGCAGGGGAAGTTGCAGCCCCCTGCCCCTGTAGGCAGCAGCTGCTGTGGACTCTTGGGAGTCCTCAAAGCAGGTAAGACTATCCTCCTACACCACTGTCAGCATGCCCTCCCCTTTCCCCCTCTTCAACAGGGGTTGCCACTGGGCACAAGAAGGGAGGACCTGCACACTGCTGCCGCTGTCTCCGGTTGACCAAGGACTGCCTCTGCCAGGGCTGCCTCCTGCCTAGTCCAGCCAAGGGGAAAGCAGGCTTGGCTGGGGCCAATGCTAGTGACAGTCAGGTCTCCCCTTCCAGCACTTGCCCCCAGACTGGGGGGGATGCCTGGGGAGTGGGCAGGGAGCAAAAGCACCTGGACGTTCAATGCTGCTGCTGTCCCCAGGAAACCTGCTTCTGCCCCGTTCCAACCAGGGGCTGTGGCAAGTGGCTGTATGGGGTGTCAGGTGGGCAGCAGAGGCAGGAAGCAGGTTTCTGCTCTCTCCCCCTCCACCACATTTTCCCTGCTGGCCCAGTGGCTCCACATACAGGGAGGAGCTGCTTGGAGTGGTGGTCAGGGCTGAGGACAGTGGCATCAATGGATAATTTCTGCCCCCCCACTCCCCACCCCTTTCAGGCATTCCTGCTCCCTGCCTGCCCTCCCAGGTGTCCACCAGGTGCTGGAAGGGGGTAGGATTGCCCACTGAGGCTGCTCTTACCAGCCCTGCCCAGCACTCTGTGTAGCTGTTCCCCACAGCTGGAGTCCTCTGCCCAGAGGGCAGACAGGGAGCAGGGAAGCAGCAGTCCTGGGGCTTCCCTCACCCCTGGCTTAGTTGGGGACAGCAGCAGCAAGGGGCAGGTCTCCTTGTCCTCACCTGCTGTTCCCTTGATCCCCACTGGCATCTCAGTCAAGCTCAGGGCTCCAGCTGTGCCCTTGACAGGTGAGGAAATGGAGCTGTGTGTACATGACCTTCACTGTGGAACAGAGGTGCAATTGCACCGCTCCACCTGCCCTGGATCTGCCCCTGGGCGAGCTCAGGGAATCTGAGCCAGTGTGCTGCTGCCGCAGAGTAAACGTGCCATACAGTTGTATGGGCAGCTCTGCACAACTTCTGCTGTCCTGCTTCTGCCATGATGACTTTTATGTCAGTAAGTTCCCTGTATCTCATCCCATTCTCTTAAATTTGTCTCTGAAACAAGGCTTTTCAATCCCAATCAATTATAATTGGGTGGATGGGTCATATTCAACCTGGGGGGAAGTGGGCAGCGGAGTCCCCCAGGGCTCGGCCCTTGGGCCCACGCTGTTCAATCTCTTTATCACTAATTTGGACGATGGGGTGAAAAGCACCCTGTTTAAATTTGCTGACGATACCAAAATTTGGGGTGAGGTGGGCACACTAGTAGGGAGGGAAAGACTGCAGCAAGACTTGGATAGGTTA
>NW_017728909.1:1715932-1740376 GCF_001723895.1 Crocodylus porosus | reverse complement strand
GCTGGCTCCTACCCTGGGGGTCTTTAAGAGGAGGCTTGATGCCTACCTGGCTGGGATCATTTGAGCCCAGTTTTTTTTTCTCTTGCCCTGGCAGGGGGCTGGACTTGAAGATCTATAAGGTCCCTTCCGACCCGACTTCTATGATTCTATGATAAAAAAATGTCATTTCCATTTAGGAAAAATGTTCTGTTACTTTAGTGCAGCATTTTCAACACACTTTTGTCTGTGTTGTCATGTGGCCGAACCTTCCACTGGATTCTCACAAATGGATCCCTGTCCTTATGTAAACCCCGTCAAAGTCAAGGAAGCAAATGGATCTTCATGTGGGAGACAGGATGATACCCATGGAAATCCAAGTGAGGAACCTTTACGCTGGGCTTTGTAAATCATCAAGTTTATTGTTGGCTCTTAAACATGCAGAACCATCAATTGGAGGCATGGATAAAAAGAAACAGAAACATTTGCTCTCCAAATAATGGAAATAATACTTATTTTTGTCTTCATTTGTGTTCAATTTTTTTCTATATATTTTATGCAGTGGTGGGTGGTGAGAGAGTTGTCCATACAACTTTATTCTAGGGAAATCATTTTATAGTTATAATGTAGCAGCCAATGGTTCTGATATTATCCTAGATGATCAGTTTGGTTCCTTATATAATCTTGTGTTAAAGTGAACCTTCTTTTACGCTTTGTACAGGATATAAATACTGAGCTACTGCATTTATTTTTTCACTTTGCCAGTAGATGGAGCAACACACCACAAAAAAGTATAAGTTGCAGAACAGTAACAAATACTAATACACCAAAGGTATTAACATGCTGTCTCCTACAGGGAAATTCTGTTTCTGCCTACATTTATATCTCACCTAAAGTTGTCAGACACTTTTTTTTAACTTTGACCACAGAGTTTAAAATAAGGTACTGCTTTTGAAGGATAGTATGACAGAAAGGAAATGGAAAACCTCAGGTGGTTTAGATAAACTTCAGGAATATACTTCATGTTTCAAGAATAAATCAAAACAAACCTCAGGATCTTTTGAGGTTAAGAGGTTGCAGAAAAGCTACACTAATCAATGACAAGTTTAAAATGTATATGTGCACATGTGGAGTTAGCAAGAGAAGCATGGCTTGTGGCAAGATCAGGGAATGGGGAAGCAAGTGCTACTGTTTCTAATCCATGATTAGTTAAATATTCCCTTTTATAAATTGGCAGTTTGTCAGTAACGTAGGTGTGATCAGTCTGTGGCTCTGTATTGCAATGTAGAAGTGGCATTAAGAGGGAGCTCATTTATTATGTAAGAGAGATGGAGGATCTGGAGGTGAGCTCTACATATATTGGACACTGGAAGGCCTGGGCTGGGCTAGCATGCCTTTTAGGCATATGATTTTCTGGGTCCTTATTTGGTCATGTGTATTTTTCTGAATAACTCTGGCATCCCCTCTTCTTGGCTCCAGCCCACTCCAGGGCTTGACTCACTCTACCACTGCCCGCATGAATCAGAGCTGCCGCAGTCTGTCTTGGTCAGGATGGGGAGAGCCAGGGACCTCCTCCGGCAGAGCTAGCGGGAACAGGGTGGGGCTGCAAGGTGGGAGTGAGGTGCACTGGGGGAGCAAGGGGCACTGTTGGGGCTGGGGGGGCTGGAGGTGGGGAGTGACAGAGAGGCCTCTCTGACAGGTGTCTGACACCCAGCTGCCCAAACCCCTAGGCTCCCTCCCCTCCACCCGCACTGCCAATGGAGAGAGGCAGCTGGCTGCAAAAGCCTGCTGAAGGGGATGGTGGGGGGGAGTTATGATGTCTGCAGGCTACAACAAAAGTCCTGGGACTGGGAGGACTTTATTTGTTGTTATCTACAAATTAAACTGTTCCTGGGCACCTACATAAGGCAGCCAAGCAGTTTTATATTCCTTGCATTAACCAGGGTGGATTATGGGGACTGGGAACTGTCCTAGCCCCATGCCCCAATCAGGTGATAGAGGCAGGGGGCTTGGAAAGAGCTGCAGGGGTAGGGCAGGTCCCAGCCTTCTGCCCCTATCCACCAATAGCAA
Organism: Crocodylus porosus; assembly: GCF_001723895.1. Taxonomy (NCBI): domain Eukaryota; kingdom Metazoa; phylum Chordata; order Crocodylia; family Crocodylidae; genus Crocodylus; species Crocodylus porosus. Next base: position 1,738,330 of record NW_017728909.1, on the reverse strand, counting down.
GCTCCTAGCTGGGTGGGACCTGCAGGGGACCTGCCCCTCCCCTGCAGCTCTTTCCAAGTCTCCTGACTCAATGATGGAGCCAGGGTTGGGAGCTCCCTGCTGCCAGGGCAGGGGAACATGGTACCCTTACCACAAAGCAGCAGGCAGCCCCCACAGGGCAGGGAGCAATGTCCCAGCTCGGGGCAGGAGACAGTTGTCTCCTAGCCCAGTGCTCCCTGCCAGCCCCGGGAAAGAACTCAGGAGGAGCCTAGATCTCCCGCTGGTGGTGGCAGGGGCCCACTGCAGGGCCCCAGGAAGCAAGAGCAGTTTGCTGCTATTAGCAGCAAATCTGCTCCAGCTTCTCTACACGTGTAGATGCCTGCCCTGGAGTGTTTACTCACAAGTAATGCAGATGTAATGCACATGTTGACACACCCAGAGAGAATAAGACTCTGCAACCTAGCAGTGAGGGCAATCATGGGAGGAAGCAGTTCATGCTTGCTCTGTTTCAGTGGATCTCAAGAGTGTTCTTCTGAAGAAGGAATGAGTGAGAATGCCCCAATACCAAGTAATCTACAGCCTCATGGTTAGGCTATTCTGTGAGGGGAAGGAATGTGTGTTTTAATCCTCTTGGCCTGAGAGAGAACCTGGGTCTCTTATATCCTGGGCAAGTACTAGAACCACTGAGCTGTGTCACTGAAGAAGGTATCACTGTCGCATCCCCTGCTGAACTGCACCAACCAGTAGACAGCTCTGTATTCTGAAAGATTATCTTTTCTTCCCTTGTAGAATTCCCATGATCTCTTCAGATGCATTCATTCAAACCGGGTGTGTCTACATGTGTGCATTTAATGCACATTAGCCCAATTTAAGACACATTAAGGGCATGCATCTACATGTGTGCACTCTTAATGCACCTTAAAAATGATGATTGTAGGCTATTCAAGTCTAAATTTGATACCTGCATAAAGTGGGTATCAAATTTATGCATGAATAGCTAAGCCACATTAGCAAACACATTGGCACACTAATGTACATTAACATACTTTGCATCCATTGGCTTGGAACTAACTTTAGTCCTAAGTTGGTCTGCAACCACGTCTTAATGCCCCGTAGCATTTGTACGTGTAGATGTGCACCTACATTGCCTTAATGCACATTAGGCTAATGTGTATTAAGTTTAGGCATGCATACAAGCATGTGTAGACATGACCATGGGAAGGAGAAGTAGTCCCTACATTTGAATGAAGCAGCTACTGCTGTGTTTTGTGTAGGGCCTGATCCCATCAGTGTGTATTAGGCATACTCCAGATCTGGCCATCAGGAGAGATGGGCAAATGAATGCATAGTTTGAAGATCCTGACTAGGATTTGGTTTACATTTGAGATGGGCGCCAAGTTGTTTAGTCCTGACCAGCCTAGGATAATTCTAGATGTGCAAAAAAGCAGAATTTGTGGCCCACTAGAAAACCTAAAATTGTAGGCATATTTAGATTTTAGATGTCTACAGGATGAGACCTTCTGGACTTTGCAACTTAATTTCATCTCAGCCCCCCCTGAGGTGTCCAGCTACCTCTGTATTTCTGGCCCCTCCATCCTCTTGAAAATTTTAGGCAGCATCTATGTTTGGTAAGCCTGCCTCTGTTTTCTAGATTCTGTTTGCTACCATGCTGCTACAGCACTACAGCATTTCAGAAAGTCTGTTCTCTAGCAACCTCTGCTTTTCATAGATCATAGAGGTACAGCTTTTTGTGGTTTTGATGTGCTTTTCCAGTAGGCTGCATGCTGTCTTTTCAGAGTTTGATATCAAGTGCGTCACTGCTCATTTTTTAACAGAGTTGTTTTTGGATACTATTGATTCTTGTGACTGGCACAGCTGCCATACAGAAACGAGTCCATCAGAGGTCTATTTTGGGTACTTCAGTGTTTGCTGATGGAGGGAGTATATATTGGACTGACTGGCTGCATCCAGATATGCAGGCATGTGATCTTTGTGGTGCCACAAACCTCTTTGCAGTGCCACAAAACATAAGCCCAGAGCATTAAAATGTGCCCCACATTGCAAGTTTTGCTACCAGGCAATCCCGGGAGCCAAAAAAAAAAGAAGTGAGAATAAAGCGGTGCGGCACATGCAACAGGAGCATGCGCCAGCAGACTCGGAGGCTTGGTCCTCCAGGGAGACACTCTGGCTGCTGGCCAGAGTGTCCCTACTCCTTCAGTTGTGCCCTGGGGCTTCCAGGAGGTGTGGGGAAAAGGCAGTTTGCCCATGTGCAGGAGCGTACGCTGTGACAAAAAATAACAGCATATAATTTGTGGAAGCCAATGTCCCTGCATGTGGAGATGCTCCCACTGAGGTTGAAACAAAAACAGTCTATTTTCTATAGGCAGCTTGTGGAGAGTTGTTGTCCCACCCTGCAGTCATTGATTAGGGGGTGGGGGGGGTCTTCTGCGAAGAGTTTGTAGTACTTGTTTATAAGATGGAAGGTGGTAGGGCTTTGTAGGGCTATAGTCCCATTCAGTGAATTCTGTGGTAATTGTTGGGCAGACTTGTTCCCCTGCTTGGAAGATGGGGCAAACTAACCTGTCAAAGTATTACCAATAGCTCTTCCTAAGTTTTTTCTTATAATAATAAGGTCCCCAAAGAGAGATTTATTCAAATAATGGTAGTGCAAATAGTTTCAAAGTACTGTACAAACATTCATTACCCATCAGCTATTCCAAGAGGTAAGTACTAGTGAGTACTATTTATGCCTATAAATAACTTAAGCAAATAGTAGGATGAATGTGCGCTTTTGCCATTCAGTGCTTTGAAAATTTTAGCTTATCTGAACTATGTCTAATTTAAAAAGAATTTATTTCATAGAATAAATACCCTATAGCACTAACTTAAAAGCTGTTGTGAATTCTGGCAAACAGTGAATAAGACTATAAAAAAGATAGAGGGAAAATACCTAGCTCATATCACCCTTCAAAAAACAGGATGATAACATAAATAAGCATCCAAAGTCTTTTCAAGACTATTATGTGGGCCAATTCCCTCCCATTTACACCACTAGCCTGCCTACACTAGTTACCACAACTGCAAACATGCAATATATGTATATAGTATTACAAAAGCATTTGATATGTTTTTAACTTATTTAAAATACATTTTTAATAACTGCATTATAAAGAAGGGAGCTGGCATCTTGGGACAGATTAGCTGTTCATGGATTACCAAGCAAGGGCTCCTTGCACAGTTCGGTAATCTCTGCTCTGCTAATCGTGAGCCTGTGGTTCTGCTGGCATGGTGCAAAATCCACTACTGCATCTAACCCCACGGTTTTTATCCCTGGGTGTCTGTTGATACAGTATTAATATCTAGTTGTCTTCTCTAGAGTCCTTAGCATTTATCCATCTCTTAATAATTTCTGTGTTTTACCATAAAAATACCAGGTTGATGCTACAATCAGGTACATCTTCTTGAAAGGAAGTTACTGATCTTAGCTGTCATTTTAAGAGCCATTTTAAATCCCATTTTCACATATGGAGGTTACGATATCAGCCATGTCCCTAAATAGATGGAGCTATTATTATAACTGGCTGTGTATATTTTTTTCAATGTTTGTCACGGTGCTTTTCTTGCTTTCTCATCACGTAGCCTTTTGGATTCTATCTGCAGCACGTGTGTTCATCTTGTGCATAGTTAGTTATGCACAACTCTTCACACACACACCAGCATAGCTCTAGGCAATTCCCACTAGTAATTTTTGTAGTGTTCATAAACGTCCAGCAAAAAACAGTAGGCAGGAAAAAGGTCTTAAGTAATAACAGCAAGTTTGGTTTCATTTAGCTATAATCAAACAAGTCATTCAACCTTTGATAAAATATAACAATGAGACAGGCAATATTGAAGTGATGACTAAATTTCATGTATAATGAAAATAAATTATTTTTCCTTTTCTCCTTTTTGTGTCCCATTCTGTCCTGAGACACAGACCTTTTATGGAAGTTATCTACATGGAACAGCATTACATAATTTAGTCTAAAGCTAAGAGATTTTTTTTTTCATAAAAGAAAAGAAACAGTAGGTTTAGCTGGCATGTTCCTAATACTAAAGGAAAAATTTTTTTAAACATGAGGTGAGGAAAAGTTTATGCCTATAAATAAGTTAAGCAAATAGTAGGATGAATGTGCGCTTTTGCCATTCAGTGCTTTGAAAATTTTAGCTTATCTGAACTATGTCTAATTTTAAAAGAATTTATTTCATAGAATAAATACCCTATAAAAGCAGTTCAGTAAGGGTATATATGATATGACATGGTTTTAGTTGGTGATGACAGTCATATGCTCTTAGGGCCAAATTTTCAGAGGATTTTGGGTGTCCAAAGATCCATGGAAGGTAGATGCTTAATCTGTTTATCTGCTTTATGAAATCCCCAGCAAATGTTGGCATTGTTAGTAGCCTAAATACCTTTGGAAATATGACCCTTGATGCTTAGAATCAGAATAACTCAGACTAATAACCTGAATTATCCCACCCTATTCAGATAGTTTGGAGGTATCCTTGGAAGTTATATACAGTACAACAGTGCGGTATATTGCACAGCTCATTCCTCTTTATGTACATTTCAGGATGCTGTAATATATAGGCAGGGAATCACAGATGTTCTACAGTAACTGAGAATTTGTTATTATGAGATGGCTTAAAAAAAGATCCTTCATGATGCTTTGTCAGAAAAATCATTAATTGGAACAAATCCAGGGCTTACATTAATGTGCAGAGAAGCTTGGGCTAACTGGAAATTCATTTATATATACTTTTAAAAACTCTTATTGCCTTTTAAAATGACTGGCTTATCATTTTATTGGTTGATAACCTTCATTTGATTAAACTCGGCAAGTAAACAAACCAAAAGTATCAAAGGACTGGACTGCCTGTAGCTGTGAAACAGTCTTTGTGTGTGATGTTCCCATAAATATAGACCACCTTCCCAGCAATACCTTCCTAGCTGCCATGGATGTTACCAGCTTATATACCACACCAGGAAGGCATCCAAGCCTGCTTTACATATCTACAAGAGGAAGATTACAACTCAGAGTACAGACCTAAAGATATTACTGAACTTATACATTTCATTTTCACACGTGAAAAATTCACTTTCAATAACCAACACTTCCTCCAGACCATGTCTGGCAGAGCACAGATTGTGCCTGCCACTTTAAGAGGCTTGAACAGGCTATGGAGCAGCTGGCAGGTGCAGTGAGGCCTAATCAGGTGGTCACATGACTGCAAGAGGGCCCCTGGGTTGGAAGAGGGCTGGGCAGCCTCAGTATAAGCCCAGGCCCCAAGAGCTGAGCTGGCAGTTGCTGAAGGGAGCTGAAGAATGAACATTGCCCAGCCAGAGATCTGCTGCTCCCAGAACACCTGGAGGTCAATGGTAGGAACTATGAAGATGGAGGAGGTTCCTGGTCCTGGGGGATAACCTAAAAGTACACCCTGCTGGGGAGGATAGTGGGGTGGGGCTGCCTGTGACAGGGCAGTCTCCAGGAAAAGCCATACCAGTGCCTCCCTAGGTGAGGATGGGGTGCCAGAAAGCCTCAGCCCCTGCTGCCTTGTGGGTGACCCATGGCAGAGAAAGGATAAGGGTGAATACCCCGACAGAAAAGCACACGGCCAAGGTCCATAGAGTGGGACCTGAGGCCCACAGGGCATAAAGCCCAGAAGCCCCAGTGAGGGGGCAGAATCGTGGCCCCAGTGAGGGGGCCTGAAGGACTGCACATAAGCTGGCTAGAGTACAGGCCCAGTGAGGAGGAAGAGAGTGAGTGAGCCCAGCAAGGGCAGAAGAGCAGGCCCAGGAGGGGTCCAGAGTATCTATGTGGTCCGTAAGTTCAGAGATTGGGGTAGCATTTGGAGGGGCCTGAGAAGGCAGACCCATATGGGAGACAGGGATAGCTACTCAAGAACTTACCCTGAGAACCTTGAGTGGTCAATGCTGGGGCCAAGATCATGAGGGTCAAAGGGCCAGAACACCCACCGCAAGGGACGGCCAGAGCCAGAAGCCTGGAGTCCCGACTGGCCTGAGGTGAGGCCAGGGCCGGTGAGGCCAAAGGTCCCGGGGGCACTGTTGAGAGGGAAAAGGGTTTAGGGGAAGTTTGCAGCCCAGGATGATGGTGGAGATTAGGCTGCCTGAGTAGGAGGGATCCAGGTTGTGTCCAAATGTCAGTGGACAATATAGTGAAGCCCAGTGTGAGGCTGAAGCCATGTAGTGATGCCATCTGTGAGGCACTGGATATGGTGTAGGAGTGGTTTGGAGCTGTGTATTATGCCCTTGGCATCAGGGCATTAAATGGGCAGCCTCCTGCCTAGAAACAACTTCTCAGTTCCAGCAAAGGCATGGCAGGAAAATCAGGTGGGCAAACTGGCTTAGACAGGTGGATGGGCCAATGAGTGGACCAGCCATGAGACAGCCCCCTGTTACACTATGGGTATAGCTATGAGCACCAAAATGGCCCCACAATATGCCAACCTTTTTATGGCCCACTTGGAAGAAGAATTCTTCAAGAACTGCACCAAACCCATGCTATACTTCAGATATATAGATGACATCTTCATCATTTAGACCAAAAACCTGCAGTCTCTGATTAATTTCCATCACAAGTTAATTAATTAATAGCCATCACCCCTCCATCAGACTGTGTCACCAATACTCCAGCACCAACATTTCCTTCTTAGACACCATGATCAATATCCACAATGGTGAAATACAAACCTCCATATACAAGAAACCCACAGAACAACATACATATCTGTACAGAAAGATTCTGTGGTTCAGACATAGACACAGCTTTAAATGTGGGTTGTTTTTTTTTTACATACCTCAAGGTACCAGGCAGCTCATGAACATTGAGATGGTGGGGTGGATGGAGCATCCCACAGGAGCACAGGAGGGCTCTCCAGCATGCTTGGCAGCAGACCAAGAACTGGACCAGAAGCAGTTCTGGTCCACTTCCAAGTCCACTGAGGAGCACATATGGGCCCTCCCCCATAGCTCTCCGGCTCAGCAAGTGGTGCCTCCTGGGTCTGGGGGGGCACCTGGGGTCCCCCTGTGGCCAGTCGCCAAGCTGGGAGAGCATGGGACGAGCACCCCCAGCATGCTCCCTGGCAGACCCAGAAGTACTTCCAGTCCATTTCCAGGTTCACCACCAAGCAGGCAGGGAGGGTCCCTACACTCCTGTGGGACGCTCCATTTGCCGCAACATTCATGAGCCGCACCTGGTACATTGAGGTATGGAGAAAAATCATTTAAAGCTGTGTCTATGGCCAAGTCAGCATCAAATTTTCAGATTCAGCTAAATCAAACCGGGGACAGTGATCCAAATCAACAGATCGAATCACTGTCCTCAATTCAGGCTGAATCTAAATTGACTATGGCCTGTTTCACACCCCCCCAGTAATAAGCAGCCCAACCCTCCAATAACACCAAATTTGCACTGAGAACACCCACAATTGTCACCTTACAAATTTCAAAAAAGCTTTTATTCAACAAGGACACTCCTCCAGAGAGATTGATCATACTTTTGAAGTAGCCATCCAGATAACATGTGAAGAATTGCTGCACTACAAAAAGAAAAATCCCCACAAATTGCACATCTTTAGTTATGACATACCATCTCTCCCTGGAACCTATACAGAAAATCCTCAAACAGTTGCAAATGATACTAGAAGAAGATCCAATTCTTAAAGGGATTGTTCCAGAACCATCCATCCTGGCCTTCAAACAGGCACCAAACCTTGCCAAACTCATCACCAGAAGCAAACTTCCTATGCCCCAAAGCACGCTGAAAGGATCCAGACTATGCCGGTTCCAGAAACGTAAAACCCGCCAAGATATCTCCACCACTCCCACAATAGCTATGCCCCACAACAGAACCATCACCATTCCTGGATCTTATACCTGCACCTCCAGAAATGTAATATATCTCATCCAGTGCACTGAATGCCTGGATAGAAAATACATAAGAGAAACCAAACATCAGCTGTGTACCAGAATGAATGCACACCAAAAATCTATTACCCAGTGGTAATATGGATATAATAATGTGGATGCATATTTCTCACAAGACTGCCACTCTCTCTTCAATCTCTCCATTCTCATCCTGAAAGGGAATTTACAAAACACCTTTTGTAGATGAGCCTGTGAACTTCACTTCACAAATCTACTGGATAAAATCATGGAAATATAGACATGGATTTATGGCACATTATAATCTGCCTGCCATCTGATAACTCCAGGTAATAAGGAGCAAACATATCTTTTCTCTCTAGTTTCAGCCTTTGTGGGCATATCTACGCATACATTAATGTGCTTTATCTAACATGCATTCAATTTAGTACCTCCAATGTGAAGTACTAAATAAATGCTCAGTAGACTATCCTAATGCACAGTAGGGAAAGCACATATTTTTTTAAGTGGCACTTAATGTACTGTAGTCTATTTTACCATGTATTGGCATATTTGCATGATTTTTTTACTCAATGCTTTAATTCACAGTAAAATAGGATACTGCACATTAAAGTGCACATGTAGATGGGTTTTGACACAGAATTATTAATATCTCTGCTTTAGAACCTGTTGATTTAAGCCTGATGCGAAGGCTTGTTTAAATGGGTAGCTTCACCAGCATTTTCTCTAACAGAGCTGGATACATTCCCATGGGTTAGAGTGCGGGTAAGCAATTCATGTGTGCAATATGTTTAGTCCAAGACTGAAGAGGTAGTATTATAGATTTCAAGCCTTAAATAAACAGCTGTCAGTTTATAGGATCTAGAAGTGTGGATGAAGAGAAAGCTAAGGAAAAGAAATGGTGAGAGAAAGAGACTTTGAGGAAGAAGACAGGGAAAAATTAGAGAAGAAAGAGGGAGTGGCAAGAAGGAAAGAAAGATAAAGTGTGTGTGTGTAAGAATCTTAAAGAGCATTTGGAAGAGACCCCAGGAGACAGTGATGATCTGTATATTTGGCAAAGGCAGCTTAAAAACAGAAGTAGGAAAGGGAATGGAGAAGGATGCCATGAAAGATGAAGGAAAAGACTAGATGAGCCCTGAAGAGGCAGTGGGAAGAGGGTTGAGAGAGAGCACGCTGGGGTAGAAAGAAGAAGAAAGAGAGATAGAGGACTCGATTAAGTTGTGGTGACCATAAAGCCTATGGGGAAGAAAACAAACAGAGGGGGAAATGATAGTATTAGAGCAAGTCATCATACCACTTTTGAGTAAAAGGGGAGAGGAAAATGGAGAGAACATTTAGGTCAGGAAAGAGCCATTTGTCCATGCAGGATCTCTGTATTGATCTTGCCCATGTGTGTTATGTTCATCCTTGTACTTTTACAGTTTAACCATTGCTTCAAGAGATCCTTCTCTTATTTCTCTTCAGTATAAAAGCTTTTAACCAGGGAACTGAGAAAAAATTTACATGCATGGTAGGGCATTGGCACAGATAGGTTCTGACATTATCTCACTTGGATGCCAGAAATGGGGCAAACCAGCTTTCACTCCTTACAGTTCCAGACATCTGCTCCCCTTACAACTGTTACACCATCTGTTGCCCCATCTATTACTTGTCTGAATATTTGACCATCATCTTATTGAAAAATTGAAGGAAATATTTTCAGCTGTTTTTCAGCAAAGTGGGTGGGCAAAACCATTTGCTTGCTTGCTTGCTTTTGTCTAAGCTTTAACACAGATTATTCAGAAACAGCTGAACTTTACCTATGATTGGCTAGTCAGATTGAGTTTGGAAGAAATAATCTGTACCCCACAAAGCTGTAGGTGATTTAAAAACTGCCATTTGCACTTGTGCTACAAACATTTTCTGTACATATAAAGATGTGGACCTACACATACAGTTGTGAATAACTAGATTTCTGGAGCAAAATGACTGTGGTATTTCTTTAATGCAAAAGACAAAAAGAAACAGTCTTCATTTTCTGAAGTGCAAAGGCCTGCAGGAGTACTACCTGCAGGGCCCAATTTCAGTGCAACATCAATGATTTCTGTGGAATTATCCTTGGCTCTTCCTTATGTGAGGTGAGGTTCAGGCTCTATATAAGTTCAAGACCATAAACACAGAAAGTAAAGAAACTGAAAGTTGAGGACAGTGACCGTAACTTATTTGCATTACACATGGTACTTCCAAATGTGGAAGAGCCCTTGCCTTACCAATTGAAGGCCTTTCTTTACTGTAAAGTAGAATTGTCAATTAAAACACCATTTTTATAATCATGCTGCTCGAGAGCGGAGCTTTTGAGGTCGTCGCGCTGCTGCACAGGCCACAGAGCTGGGAGCTGCGGTACAGACACCCATAAAATATACAGGTATGAAACAATGGCTTCATTGTTTCTTAGAAATAAGAGGTGCTCTAAAATACACATTGCAGTGAACACCAGGTTCAACAAAGACAGTCAGGCATGAATGAGTAGAACTAAACAGGTATAAACTGTTCAAGACGACTGGCAGGGAAGAAGAGGAGAAGGAGTTGCTCTGTATGTAAGAGAGCCTATATGATTGCTCAGATCTCCAGTATGAAACTGGAAACAGGTCTTTTGAAAGTCTCTGGGTTAGGGTCAGAGGGGAGAGCAACAGGGGTGATGCCATGGTGGGGATCTGCTATAGACCACCAGACCAGGAGGAAGTGGTGGATGAAGCTTTTTTCAGACAGCTTGCAGAAATTTCCAGATCATGGGCCCTAGTTCTCCTGGGGGGCTTCAATCACCCTGACATCTGCTAGGAGGGCAATGCAGCAGTGCACCGGCAATCCAGGAAGTTTTTGGGGAGTGTTGGGGGCAACTTCCCGGTGCAAGTGCTGGAGCGGACAGCCAGGGGCCGTGCTCTTCTTGACCTGCTGCTCACAAACAGGAAGAATTGGTGGGGAATGCACTAGTAGGTGGCAACTTGGGCAGCAGCAACCATGAGATGATTGAGCTCAGGATCCTGAAGAAAGGAAAGAAGCCGGGTAAGGACCCTGGATTCTGGGTGCCGCTCTTCCCCCCACATCCAGTGTGCTACCATGTTAATTTCCCTGAGGAAGAGCCTGCTGTGGGACGGGAGAGGGGGCTCTGCACCCTGCTCGCATCGTCCCCCTGGTGGGGTGGAAGGGAACACAAATGCAAGTATTGGTCCCCAGGTGCCGGAGACCCATGGTACGCCACGGAGGAGAAGTGGTTGTATTTTTTAAAAACCTTGCTGAAGGTGCAGAAACAAAAGATCCCGATGCACAGGAAAACTAGCAAGTATGGCAAAAGCCCAGTTTGGCTTAGCAGAGAACTCTTCAATGAGCTAAAACACAAAAAGGAAGCTAACAAGAAGTAAAAACATGGACAAATGACTAGGGAGGAGTATTAGAGTATTGCTCAAGCATGCAGGGATGAAATCGGGAAGGCCAAAGCACAATCAGTTGCAGCCAGCAAGGGACTTGAAGGGTGTCTACAGATACGTTAGCAACAAGATGAAGATCGGGAAAAGTGTGGGTCCCTTACTGAATGATGTGGAAAAAGGCTGAAGTGCTTTTTTACCTCAGTCTCCACAGTCAAAATCAGCTCCCAGATTACTGCACGTGACAGCTAGGGCTATGCAAAGCTTGGCCAGCTGTTTTGTTTCGATGCTGGTTCAACTTGTTTTGAGCTTAAAACAGTGACACCCAAACAAAATGAAGGGCTTTGAAACAGCCTCAAAATGAAACAAGGCCAGTCGAAACGTTTTGAATTTCAAAGCAGCCAGGTGGTGGGGGGCGGGAGAGAGCCAGGGCTGCGCTCGCTCCAAGCACCTCCAAGCCCCATGTGGCTCAGCCCGGCAGGGAGCGCGGCCCTGGCTCTCCCTGCCTCCCGCTGCCGGGCTGCGCTCCTGGGGCTGGCAGAGCTGACCGTAGCACAGCGCTGGCTCTGTCCGCCTCCTGCCGCCAGGCTGCGCACCGATCGGCTCCGCCAGGCCTGCGGAGCCCAGCCCGGTGGCAGGAGGCGGGCAGAGCTGGTGCTGCGATCTGCCTCCCACCACCGAGCTGAGTCCCACGGGGCTGCGAGCCACTGGGAGCTGACCCCAGTGGAGGGAGGCAGAGCACAGCCCCAGCTCCCATTTCCGCCCCCTCCCCCGCCAGGCTCAGCTCCCAGCAGCTCGCAGCCCCACGGAGCTGATTTTCCCCAGGCCCTGCCCCAGAGCCAGTCCGAGGAGGGTGCAGGGCCCAGGGTAAATCAGCTCGTGTGGGGACCATGCACAAACTGAATTTCCCCGGGCCCTGCACCCTGCACTGGTCTGCCTGCCAGATGAACAGGAGGTTCATGCTGCCGGCTGGGGCCAGCGGCAGCACCGATCTTCCCAGCTGGGTGCGGGCTCCCAGCCGGCATCACCAGCCTCCTGTGATCCGGGAAGCAAACAGGGGCTCGCACCCCCAGGAGCAGTTCGGCACAGCCACATCCCTCCCTGGGGTGTGGGCAAGCCCCTGATATGCCTGCCGGATGACAGGAGGCTGGTGCTGCCAGCTGGATGCAGCCCGTGCCAGGAAGATCGGTGCTGTTGCTGGCCCCAACCGGCAGCAAAGGCCTCCTGTCATCCAGCAGGCAAATCGGGGGCTTGCCCACACCCCTGGGAGGGCTGTGGGGGGTGTGCTGGACCACTCACGGAGATGCAAGCTCCTGATCTGCCTGTCAGATGACAGGAGGCTGGTGCTGCCAGCTGGGGCCAGCAGCAGCACCGACCTTCCCAGCACTTGGTGTGGGCTCCCAGGTGGCAGCACCAGCCTCCTGTGATCCAGGAGGCAGATTGGGAGCCTGGGAGCAGTCTGACACAGGCTCCACAGCCCTCCTGGGGGTGCGGGTGAACCCCCAATCTGTCTCCTGGATGCAGCCCATGATGGGAAAAATCAGTATTGCCACTGGGCGTAGCCAGCAGCACCAGCCTGCTGGCATCCAGGAGACAGATGGGGGTTCACCCACACCCCCAGGAGGGCTGTGGAGGCTGTGCTGGACTGTTCCCTGGGGTGTGGGCCCCCGATCTGCCTCATCGATCACAGGAGGCTGGAGCCACTGGCCCCAGCCAGCGATCTTCCCAGCTCTGGCTGCAATCTGTGGGCGAAATGTCGAAATGGCATCAAAATAGTGAAAGGGTTTTTACTAAATGAAACAAAACAGTGCTTTTGAAATGAAATGAAACACGAAATGAAACACTGTTCTGTTGAAACATTGAAACGGAAGCTGAAGTGGAACGATGCTGTTTCTCACAGCCCTAGTGACAGCACAGTTTGGGGAGGAGGTGAGCAGCCCTCAGTGGTAAAAAAAAACTTAGGAAGTATTTAGAAAACCTGGACATGTACAAGTCTATGGGGCAAACAGGGTGCACAAGGGTGCTGAGGGAGTTGACCAACATGATTGCAGGGCTTTTGGCAATTATCTTTGAAAATTAGTGGCAATCAGGAAAGGTCCCAGATGACTGGAAAAAGGGCAAATATACTGCCTATCTTTAAGAAAGGAAAAAAAGGACCTGGAGAACTACAGACCAGTCAGTTTCACCTTAGTCCCTAGAAAAATCTGAAACAGATCTTCAAGGAACCAGTTTCTAAGCAGGAGAAGAAGGTGATTAGGAACAGCCAGCATGGATCCACCAAGGGCAAGTCATGCCTGACCAATCTGATTGCCTTCCATGATGAGATGACTGGCTCTGTAGATGTAGGAAGAGCAGTGGATGTGATATACTTTGACTTTAGCCAGGTTTTTGATACAGTCTCCCACAACATTCTCGCAAGCAAGCGAAGGAAGTACAGGTTGGATGAATGGACTATAAGGTGGATGTATTGTCAGAATCAAAGTGTAGTAATCAATGGCTTGAAGTCTACTTGGCAACTGGTATCAAGTGGAGTGCCTTAGGGGTCAGTCCTGGGGCCAATTTTGTTTAATATCATGATCAGCGATCTGGAAGATAGGATGGAGTGCACGCTCAGCAAGTCTGCAGATGACATTAAACTGGGTGGAGTAGTAAATATACTGCAAGATAGGGTTAGGATTCAGAGAGTTCTAGACAAACTGGAGGACTGGACCAAAATAAATCTCATAAAGTCATGAAGTTCAGTAAGAACAAGTGTAAAGTCCTGTATATAGAACAGAAAACTCCCATGCACCAGTACAGGCTGGGGCTGACTGGCTGGGCAGCAGCTGTGCAGAAAAGGACCTGGGGGGTTACAGTGGACAATAAGCTGAACGTGAGCCAACAGCGTGTCCCTGTTGAGAAGAAGACTAATGGTGTAGTGGGCTTAATTGGTAGGAGCGTTGCCAGCAGATAGAGAGAAGTGATTATCCCCCTCTGTTCAGCACTGGTAAGGCCACATCTGAAATACTATATTCAGTCCCCCCACCCTTCTCAACTACAGAAAGGATGTGAACAAATTGGACAGAGTCCAGTGGAGGGCAATGAAAATGGTTAGGGGGCTGGGGAATATGATTTATGAAGACAGACTGAGAGAACTGGGCTTATTTAGTCTGGAGAAGAGAAGACTGAGGGGGGATTTAATAACAGCCTTCAACCACATGAAGGGGGTTTCAAAAGAGGATGGAGCTAGATTTTTCTCATTGGTAGCAGATAATAGGACAAGAAGTAGTAGTCACAAGTTGCAGCAAGGGAAGTTTAGGCTAGATATAAGGAAAAACTTTCTCACTAGTAAGGTAGTAAAGTACTGGAGCAGGCTTCCCAGAGAGGTTGTGGGATCTCCGTCTTTGGAGGTTTTTAAGACCTGACTAGATAAAGCCTTGGCTGGGATGATCTAGTTGGGGATGATCCTGCTTTGAGCAGTGGGTTGGACTAGATGACCTCCTGAGGCCTGTTCCAGCCCTAATTTTCTGTCCTTTTATGATTCTAAACAACGGTCACGTCTACATGAGACACTTAATGCCCATAGGACTAATTTTACTGTGCATTAGCGTGGCTGCTATCTCAGGGTAAAAACAGACCTGACAAAGGCTTTTATCCTGGGATGCAACAGAAGTACAAATCCATTATCCCACTCTGAAATTTGTGAGATAAAGTTTTTCTTCCTAGGACAATTGAGGCTAATTCAAGTTAACTGATATTTAAGCTATGTTTGTTAATGACTCTGTCCCTGTCCCCTCCCACCCCAAGGACAATCAGACCCCAGATAAAACCAGCCTCCATTTTTACTCACAGTTACCTAAGGAGGGACAATGGGTTTCATAGATTTCACAGACATTAGGGCTGGAATGAAGATCATTGAGTCCTGTCCCTTGCCCAAGGGGCAGGAAGTCAGCTGCGGTCATGCTCAGCAAGATAAGCATCCAAATTCCTCTTGAAGGTGTTCAATGTAGGTGCATGAACCACCTCCAGTGGCAGGCTGTTCCAAACCTTGGGGGCTTGGACAGTGAAGAAATTCTTCCTTATGTCCAGCCTGAAATGGTCTTGCTGAAGTTTATAACCATTCAACCCTGTCATCCCTTAGGGCTCGGATGAACAATCATCCCCCCCAGATCCTGGTGAACACCCTGATAAACTTATAGGTGGCCATCAGATTGCCACTGAGCCTGTGCTTTTCCAGGCTAAAGAGTCCCATGGCTCTCAGCTTGTCGTCGTAAGGTCTGTTTTCCTGACCTCTGATCATGCGCGTGGCTCTTCTCTGGACTCTCTCAAGCTTCTCTAAAGGTTTGTTAGTCCTTAGGATCCCAATCCAAAAGATTTAGTCCCAGGTAAAATCTCAAATCGGTTTTTACCCATTAACTCAGATGTGGAAATAACTTTCAGTGAAGCATTGGATGCTTAAGATGGCTGAATTTGTTTTATGAATCTGAAAGAGATGTACATTTCATTAGTCCTGTAGTCACTGGAAATAGACAACATCTTCTGATTTATTTCTTTTTGCCTACCTGGTTGTGTTTTTTTATACCTAATTTGTAATTTAGCAAATTTATTGCACATTCATAGAAAGGGTGCAATAAATGTATTTGTTTTTGCATTGATTTTGAAATAAGCAACATAGTCCTAGGCCCCTAGCATATTGATATAGCATCTACTTTCTTACTTTTTTTCTTTCTACAAGAAAAATAAGTGTTGTGTTATATGTGATAGTGCACAACACCACCAGAACTACTTTTCTAAAATCCTAGATCCACACATGTCCACATGCCAGTGTTAATTGACCTATGCCAGGTGACAGACTTGCATGAAGATGTAAAGGAAATGAAGCTGCACTCTGATAAGCAAACCCTGGATTTCCTGCTGCATAGGAATTGATATGAGTTTTTTGGAATGCAGGGTGTGGTAGTAAACTTGTAAAGGTTTCTTGCAATGGCTCCAGAGGTATGAATCTGAGCTTTGCTCTGGATTTGTGTTAGATGCTCCCAGTTGACCCAGTTGTTAATGGGTACGGCATGATTCAAACTGGTGTCCAATGTGATGTGATGTTAACCACACCACCCCCTTTATGCAATGCAGTCACATTTATAACTTTCTGCCTATAGTCACCAAGTCAATAAATGCCTGCTGGAGAGACAAAGCATTTGGTGGTGCTACCTTACCACCAAATGTTTATGTCCAAGAAATCCCCTAAACACTTTAATGCAGCTCCTGGGTTCCAAAATTGTATTTAGCAGCATAACACTGCTAAGTATTATAGACCAGACAGCAGGAGGGCACAAGTAACTGGAGCCGCATAAAAGCCCTAAAATGACTGGGGAAGATTTTCACCTTCGCCCTCATTCGTTAAAAGATTTTCCTGCAGTAAATAACAGAAGGAGCCCTAATTATGATTCTTTGTCTGGAAATTGCAGCCTGCACAGCACAGCTCATGGCAGCAACAAAGGGAATAAAATACTCAGCTGAGCTGTGATGCAGAGGGTACTGATATGCTTTGAAACCATTCCAAAAAATTAATCACGTGAATAGCATGATTGACTGATTGATTGTAATGACATCTTGGCCAATAAGCATCTGCATGTGCCATCACCTTTTCCCCAGAAGTGCTGGTTTGAAATGAATCATAGGAAAAATAGTGTTGCTGGCTGATTGCACACGCTGTCACCACCAAATACTTCATACCTTTCATGAGAGTCTCTAAAGGATATCTTCAGCTATGTGCTCTTTTGGCTTATGGTCTCAGTTGTCATATTCCAATCTCAGGCCAGTTCTACATAACAGAATAGGTGTGCTCTAGGATAAATAGGGCAACCATATTACTTTTAAGGAAATCTGGGACACTGCCCCCTGCAGTCCCAGGGCAGAGCCCAAAATCTGGAGCCCAGAGCCACCCCCCAGACATGGGTTCCTGCCAGCATCCAGGTGGTGGGGCAGGGAAACCCTGCTCCTCTCAGGGTAAGGGTCCAAGCCAGCCAGCTGTTCCTCTCTCTCCCCCACCTGGGAAGTCCTGCCCTCACTTGGGGTCTGCAGTGGTGGCCCCTCTGGTCCCAATTCTCTGGGCTGTGAGTGGGTGAACTTGCACAGTAAAGGTTTCCCCCACTTTATGCTGTACATGCGTTCCTGAAAAACAGCGCATAACTTGAATTTGTATAAAGGGAACCCACTTGACAATGGAAGATAGGATGGAGTGCACCGTCAGCAAGTCTGCAAATGACATCCAAGACCTCAACTGTACTGATCCCAGACCCATTTCTACCACTTCTACAAGACAATTTTGGTACTTTCCAACAGCAGACAGTACACACAAGCACAGGGCGCTATCATAGTGGAGATGGCAACTACAGAAATGTGTTGCAGACAACGAGCAAGGAGTACAGATCCACACAGGAAACTATATTCTGGTGCTCATCACTCTCACAATGTACCGCACAAAGCAGCTGACTGCGGGTTTCCATCACACAGATTACATAAGAGTGAATTTACCTCTCATATAACAAATTTTTGGTATAAAAAAGGCCATCGCATAAGAGTGAATTCACACATATAGAACTCGCATAAAGCGAGGGAAACCTGTAGAGTCAGTCAGTGCTGGCGTTAAGGGTGGGAGATGTGAGCAACTGCCCAGGGCACCATCATTGGGTGGGACACCTCACACACATGCATAGACACACACGTGAGCAGCCCATGCTCACAGCAGTGTCCTGACCCACCCTAGTTGATGCCCACCCCAGGCAGGAGGAGCTGGGCCTAGCCCAGCCTACCCCCCAACTACAGCTGCTGCTCAGGAGGAGCTGGGCTGGGCATGTGCAGGTGGGATGGTACCAGTCTGGGACTTTTGCTTCAATTTTCACCAACCAGCCAGGACACCAGGACAACTTGTGAAAGCCAGGACTGTCCCAGCCAAACCAGGATGTATGGTTTCCCTAAGTATAAACAAAGGAATAATTTTGGACCAAAAGTAAGGATTTAAATATTCTTTCCACCATCCCTTGCATATGGATGTGCACTGCACCGTTGAACCTGAGGTAGCATAAAAATACCCATTTTTATTGGTTAAAAAGTAGTAAAATAAAAGATCTTTTTATCTTGTAAAATCACCTCCAGCAAATGCTTCTTTTGTATTGCAAATCCATTGTCTGAATAATATCAAAGTGCCTCCAAGACCTAAATATCATTTTATATTGCAGGTAAACAACAGGTAATGCATTGTAGTAGAAGGAAGGGGTTGCTGTGTTTCTTCATCTCTTGCTTTAAAATGGTTCATATAATTTATTTGCAAAGAAAATTAGTGAGTGTGCATGTGAATGTGTGTGTGTTTGAGGGGATCAGCCTCAAGGTTTATGATCTCACTTTTGCATCCATCTAATAAACTAGAATTTTATGATGAGCCTGTGAGTTGGTCCTTTGTAGCCAACAGGCCGAGTCACAAGGGAGATTGCAAGCCAAGTCCAACCATACCAGGAAAAGTAAGTGGGTTCCCAAAAGTAGAGAGTCAACCCAGTTAGATATTAAGACAATTAGACAGGAATCTATAAATTTGATTGAATTGGATTCAGCAGATGTACTAGAGGTTGACCTAATGGAGGAGAGGGAGGGATGTCAACACTCTTATTTGTACAAGGGATTATATCTCCTCGCTTCCTTTGAAAGCTTGCCACCTGAAGAAAAAAAATACCATGCTGGCTCACTTGAAAACTCTCCAGCAGGAACTCATTAAAATTAACCAGAAAGGCCAGACCAATCCACAGACCAGCAAAGTGAATCAAGAGTCACAGGATAGGAAGGAGGCAAGGGGAAAACCAGATCATTTTGTGTTGTACAGGCCCTTCTTATCCAACCTGAAGAGCTAGTTAGTAAGAGGTCCCTTATAATTACCCCTTGTGAAAGTAACATTGATGACTCAATTAATTTCCAGGAGCTAAATAGAAGGGATAAAGTTTCTCCACTATCTGATGACAAAAAATTTACCAGCAGCTTGGAAAAATTATACACATCCCTAGGAAAGGAATTGGGAGGTCTGGGTAAAGGACTTGCTGAAAATGAGGACCTGAGGTCCTTTTCCTCCTCTGGCACGTTACCATGAATAACTCAAGATATCCCCATGTCCTGTCCAAATTCACTTCGCTTGAATTTGAGAGGGAGAGAAGAGGTTGTGGTGTTCCTACTGGAATTAGAAATTAATATAATATATCAGGATGTGAAACATTAGAGGCAATTTATAACTATAGATGGTTTCCAGGGTTCAGCATTCATAGACCTCAACCCATCCCAGGAAACTGTGCATAAGGATAGGAGCAATTACTAGCAGGAATATAGGTATCTGGACCCACATGAGTTGGGAGATAGTAATTTAGCTCAGTCCACAAAAAGACATTCCAAGTCTGTAGCAAAGATGGAAAGCTGGATAAAAAATTATAAAATAGACTTGTAGAGAAATCTGTTTGATAGACACTTCAGACAATAATGTATCCAACAGTAAAACTTCATGCACCATAAATAACAAAGGGAGCAAGAAAGTCCCCCCCCTGGCAATTTCTATGCCAACAGTAATTAGTAAATAAGGTGTTTTAGATAGGTCAATTCCATTAGACTGCAATGGTGCTGTTTTTCTTGCTGCACTTGAGATAGAAGTTGAGGATATAAAATCAGCCTGACTCAGAAAGGTCCTCCAAAACAGCCTTGGAAAATTTTCAATTATCTCTTGGAATGTGGCAGGATTATTAAGCAAACTAGGTTACAGTGACTTTGAGGCCTTTTTAACCAGTCGTGATATTATAGCATTGCCAGAAATTTGGTGTAAGGAACCTTTCTTCCTAAAGGGCTATTCATGCTTTTAGTCTCTCTGGCAAAACAGGCAAAAAGGGGTGATGGCCCAGGCTAGGTCTTTCACCAATTCTGGCAATAATACAGGATGGACTTCAAAACAACTAGGCACTTGCCTTGATATCTGTCTTTTAATTAGATTTACTATTTCCAGGGCAGGTTCTTAGTTTTTTGCAAATATATATATGCCCCCAGCTTTGGGAAGAGAACAAGCTAGTGATAAATGGGATTGCTTGCTGAGCATTTAAAATCTATAAAATTAGAATATCCTATACACAAATTGATATTACAATTCTACTAACCAGAATTTCAGACCGGCTGGCTGGGCACGGGGTGGGGAAAAGCTCACATGCGGCAGCCGCCATCACCACCCATTACCCTGCACTGCCGCCGCTCTGTGTGAAGCTGTTGCAACCTCTTCCATCCCCACACCCCACCCCTGTCCCCTAGCTCCACATTATCTGAAAACCCTTGCCGGGTTATTTCAGCTGACAGGATTTTTACATAACCAGCAATCCCTTGACCCTGGGGATGCCAGATAACAGAGATTTTACTGTAGTAGGAGATTTTAATGCTAGAATAGGAGGGCTGAAATGGGAAGATGAGGATTATTTGCTACTAAATGAGATTTGGGTAATTGATGTTCCATCAGTCAATAACATACGGATTAATAATGCAAGTCTAATATTACAGAAGCTACTGTTAACCCTGAACTTAAGATCAATTAATGGAACATACCCTAGTATTACCACAAAGATTTCAACCTATACTTCCACCAGAGGATCAAGTACCATTGATTATATGTTGATTGAACCCTCTATGTGGGGGGATATAGCAGATTTTGAGATACCATTTTGCATAGAAAGTGACCACCTCCCTTTAGTCCTCAACCTTAAGAAAGAGCTTGATAACCCTCCAGTCCTTATTAGTGATAGAAGGACACCTATACTTGTATTTTAAGAAATTTGGTAATAGTAGCCCAAATACCACAAGAGATTTTAGAGCATTGCCAGCAAATTAAAGATCTTCTGAACTCATTCCTCTTGGTACCTGTAATCTCCCATCCCATACAGACATTTAAAAATGAGGTGATTCCTGGTTTGATAAAGAATGTGTAGAACGGAAAAGAACATTAAATAGGAAAGCCAGGGAAAACAGGCACACTGGAAAAACTTTTCAGAGTGAGTTTTGAAATTTATGGAAAGCATATAAACTGCTTCTCCAGAACAAGAGAAAAGAATATTACATCCAGCAATGGGACAAATTGAGGTCAGCAATTATTGCCAAAGATAGCAAAACTTTTTAGCTACTTCTGTCAGACAGAATGGCTAACTATAATTATAACATTGAAAATAATATTACTGCAGACAGTGGGTAGAATATTTTTCCAATCAGTTTACTTCTTCCATGGAGCAAATAAATAGTAATCATGGGGGTAATCTACCCGTTATTGATACAACTAAGTAGTAGGAAACTGTGGCAGGGCACTGTGTGTGTCTGCCACTTTAAGGGGTTGGAGCCAGCAGCTACCAGGTGTCTGATGAGGGCAGCCATTTTGAACTGAGGGCTGTCCATATAAACAGGGCAGTTCTGCTGTGAGAGGCCAGGCAACAACATTGCCTGGCTGGAGGGCTGCTGGTCTCGTCTGGAGGTAAAGGAGGAGCTGTAGGGGATGGTAAGGAGGCTCCTGGTCCTGGGCATGACCTAAAACTGCACCCTGCTGGGAGTGGGTGGCCTATTGGGGCTCTCAGTGGTGTGGGAGCCCCCAGAAAATGCCAGACCAGTTACCACCCTGTTGAAAGGTGGATTGGGGTGCCTTAACCCCTAGCCCCCACAACTGGGTGGGTTACCCTTTGTTTGGAGGGCCTGGAGGGTGGACCCCCCAGAGAGTGAGAAAGGGCCATAGACTCGCGCCTGTCTGGACATCCCCTGACTGGTTCAGGCTGGGGCCAGGACTGGATGGGTTGAAGGGCTGGGGGCCCACCGCGAGGAACGTCCGAGAGCTGCACACCTGGGATTCCAGCTGGTCTGGAGGTGGGCCAGGGCCAGTGAGCCGAACGTCCTGGGGGGAGGGAGTGGTGATCACACCTGAAAAAGAAGCAGTTCAGGGAGCTATGTTTCCTGGTATGAAGGTGGTATAGACTTCCTGAGGGGAGGAATCCAGGTGGGGTTCAATTAGGAGGATTCTGGGGCCCAGTGTGCAGGGGGCCGGTGATTATA
>NW_017728909.1:1710656-1714897 GCF_001723895.1 Crocodylus porosus | reverse complement strand
CTATTCTAATGTACACAGATGACACCATCATACTGTCAAGAACCCCTGTTGGATAACAGAGAGAAATTATAACTTTTGAGCATCTTTGTGGACAAAATAACTTAAAGATAAACTATAAATCCAAAATAATGTTTTGGAAAAGCCATTTGGTGAAACATGGTGGGGGAATCAAACTTGAAGTTGTTAAAACCTATAGGTACTTGGGTGTGATGTTTACAGCTTTTCCATTGTGAAAACACTGCATTCAGCCAGTTAAAACTAAGGCGGCCCAATCTGCAGTGTCTATAAAGAAATATTATGAGACCATATAGCAGGACAATCAGTCCAAGCTCCTATATTAGCATATAGAGCCAAAGTTGCATCTTAGAACCTGTATGGTGCTGAAGTATGGGGCTTTGCCTCCAGTAATGATGTAGACATAACTCAGATTCAGTTTCTCAGGGCTTTTCTGGGTCTTCTTCCTTCAACTCCTGCATCCTTTTTGAGATTATAGACAGGATTTAATTCCATTTTAACTAATACTATTATTAGAATGGTGGGATTCTGATTTAAGATCTTGTCTCTTCTACTGTCTCACTTGCTCAAATTGTGGTACATGGAAGACATCAATAATCACCTTCTATTCAGTCTCCCTGGCTAGCTTTTCTCTCCTGAACTTTTGCATTTTCCAGGATGGGACACTATGCCAAAGACAATGAAAGACTCTTCTCTTTTAAACTTATATTATGGTTGTATGTCTGTTATGTTGTCATTGGGAGAATGGCTTTCAGCCAGAATACTTAATAAATTGAAATTAAATAAATATTTACAGCATCTATCCTCTAGTGGAGTATCTCCCAGCACTGATTAAGCCTCAAATCCTCCCTGGTAATCCTTTCTTGCCTTTTTAATACAAGAGAAGGTTTAAACAATGGAGAGGCTATTTGTCTGTTCCTTAGTTGCTATAGCCTTGCTTTGCACTCCTCAGTATATAATTGCATTGACTTTGATGGAATTATTTGTAAGTGCTACCCAGCAGGAGCATAGGTTACAGTTGGCACATCTACATGGGATACTAACTGCACAGTAGCTTAATAATACTATGCAGTAGTGTGTCACAGCATGGGTAGTGCTAATATGCTACTGTGCAGTATTATTAGGCTACTTCACATCAGCGTCACTAAAAAGGTGTTCACTGGTGCTACAGAGCAGTAACTCTGACTACTGAGCATTTATTTAGTACCTGACAATACAAGTACTAAATTAAATGCTCAATAACCACTTTGCATTAATGAATGTGTAGATGTGCCCAGTACCTGGTACAAGGTTAATGTGAGAGAGAGAATTCAGAATTCTTTTGTCTAATTTCCAGTCTCTTGTTTTAATCATTAGTCCCACCGTTAAATTTCCCACCATTTCAGTGCAGTGCTGCATAACTGAATAAGTCTGTTGTTTAAAACATACAGGAATTAATCTGTAAGTATACAAAATCATTTTGGAAACTGCTTTGTTCTGGGCCTTATTGTTGGAGCAGAGGGAGAAAGGAGAAAATGGAGCAAGGCTGATGTGAGTGAACTTATGGAGCTAAATGTAGAAGAACTCTAAGAGGAGGAAACATTATGGGCAGGTTTTTTGTTCATTATATATTTTTAGGGGAATAAGGTAAACATAGGTAATAACCTGCTCTCATATCCTCTCCAAGGCCCCAGTGTGTGTGGGGGGGGATGGGGGTGCGTGCGCACACATGTGCTTCACTTGCATTCTAGCTTGTGCACAATAATTCTACAAACATGAGCTGATTTTAAAGTCAGTGGGAGCTTATGATAAATTATAACAACTCTGGCAAATATTCATGCCAATCACCAGACCAGAAGTAAGAACTGTAAGCAACCAAGATGTGTGCAGGGGTGATGCATAAGGGGTGCATATGGGTGCACATGCACCCCCTATGCATGGCAGTGCACCCCATGCAAAAAGGTGCTGCTAACACTGTCAGCGGTGCCTGCAGGCAGTCCCTGATTGCCCCAGGCCGCTGCCAATGCTGCCAGAGGTGCCTGTGGTTTGCGCTCACCACCCGCCATACTGCCAACAGTGCCAGCAGCATCTGTGGGAGCTCCCTGCTCCCCACTGCCAGGCTCCCTCAGGCACAGCCATGTCCCCCCCAGCCACTGGGTGCACATGCTGTTTATGGATGTGGGTATGTGCGTGTGTGTGTTCTGTTTTTTGCTGTTGTTTAATACATTGTATCCAGCAATATATTCTACATGACATTTATCAAGGATTTATTGTAGCTAAATCTTGCTGCAAGCAGCTTCATATTACCATAGTTTCCACTAGAAGTACAGACAGTCAAAAAGCTTGGGGCTGACTTTATTCAATCTTCTCAGGTTAGTCTAAGCTGTGTAGATTGAACCAATAAGCAAGTAAACAGACATTCGCTTTTGATTCCAGAAATGCAGCCACATGCCTGCAGTGGCCACAGCAAGAAGCTGGGGAGTGGGGGCACTAGAGCATGCCTCCTTGCTCAGGTGAAGCAGACAGCTTGGGCCAAGGCTAGCCCACCCATCCTGTGAGGTGGCAGGTTTGCATGGGAGGTGCAAAGCATCCTGGGATGCTGGGGGATTGTGAGTCAACTTGAATCTGGAGGGGATCTGGGACAGAAATTCAAGAAACTGATTTAACCTAAATCAGTTAAGTCTGATACTACATCCATCCAGGTTTATCTTAAACCAGTTTTGGTCATTTAGAAAGCAGTTTTTGTGCAGTGAACTCCTGTTGTATTCCAGATATGAATCAGTTTCCAATCACTTATACAGAAATTATGTGTAATTTCTGTCCCTAGCCTATTAGAATACCAGTTTACAGGCTCCTTGATTATTTTATTGTTATTTTTAACTGTAGCACCAACATCCCAGAATCCACCAGATCAATTGTTTTATTCCATCACCTTCTAAGTAAAATAGAATAGGTAAAAACATTTGAAAAATTAAATTTGGAATAGTCCCTAGAGTAACTCCTGTGACTACCGCTGGACAACAAATATTAATCAAGGCAGATATGCTAGAAAGAAGTGAAAGATTCACCACT
Source organism: Crocodylus porosus (assembly GCF_001723895.1). NCBI lineage: Eukaryota > Metazoa > Chordata > Crocodylia > Crocodylidae > Crocodylus > Crocodylus porosus. The sequence continues at coordinate 1,711,831 of NW_017728909.1, read as the reverse complement.
GAAGTAGCAAACTCAGGAAATACTTATTCCTTTGTAAAAAGAAAAAATCCTACAACACCTCTGCACAGAATCAGGACATATTTCACTCTGGCTGTGTATGCTTATGTACTTGAGGTGTAAAACACCCTCTACCCATAGACTAGATTAATTCTGTAGCATTACAGCCTCATTCCCTGTAGCTAATGCTGATGCAACAGATGCTGGCAGTTTTGCTGCTAAGGAAGCTGCTGTTATTTGGGGCGCTTCATGTTGTCAGGTCATGGATCAAGTGGCCAACACAGGAAGTTTGTGGATAAGGAAAATTAATTTCAGTTCTCAGTAGTCATTAATCATCAAATGTCTTAAATTATTGCTGAGTCCTCCATGGCTCAGCAGTTTGAAGAGTGATCATGGTAAAGAAAATGCACGTGGAATAAAATTCCAAATTACATTAGTACCCTGTACAGAAAACAATACGTCTCCATGCAAGACGTTTCTACTTTTAGATGGAACAGAATTGCAACAGGGCAACTTTTTTCAAGGGCTAAAATCCAAAATAGAAATGCAAAACATTCGCTGTAGTCTAATGGCTTGAGTGCTAGCCTTAGACTTGGGAGACCTGCATTCAATGCCAAGCTTTGCCTCAGGATTGCTCTGTAACTTTGGGCAAGTCACTTGAATCCTTATCTGCACCTTATTTCCCTATCTTAAACATCAGGATAATAGCACTTCTCTACTTCATATTCTGAGCACCTCATAACCGTTACGGTAGAATAATAGGGAAAGGAGGGGGGTATAAATATCTCATTATCTGACTGTCATGGAAGAATCCACAAATTTCCCAGGTCTGAGCCAATCTAGGCTCCAAGCTAACATTTTAAATATGAAACACAGTGATACTGCAGTAGGGCCCTGAAACAATCGTGGATTTCTTGTGGGAAATTCGTAAAGTATCACTTTTTACAGTCTATTCATGGACCTACCACTGATCTTGGCAAATGGGTCCCAGTAGTTCTGTGAATGTCCCGTGAAAAATTATACTTTACCTGCACATGTGCTGCGCATGCAGCAGACACATAAGCGGAAGGGGAAAATATTAGTTTGGGGGTGGGGCAGAGCCCTGCCTGACCCCCTCCCCTCCCTCCCGCACATTGTTGCAGGGCTGGCATGTTTCATAGTTTCATAGTTTCTAGGGT
>NW_017728909.1:1700060-1710161 GCF_001723895.1 Crocodylus porosus | reverse complement strand
TCCAAGATCCTTTTCCGCCTCCGTGCTGACAAGAGGGGAGTTCCCCAACCTGTAGGTATGGTGCCGGTTGTTCCTCCCCAAGTGCATCACTTTGCACTTGTCGGTGTTGAATCCCATCCTATTCTCATCCGCCCACCCCTGTAACCTGTAACCACATGTTCTGTGGTTGTAAGCGGTGGCAGTGGAATGGCTGCACACTGAACATTGCTGAGCACTGTGAGTTGACAGCACCATGGTGCTGCTGCTGTCACCGGCCTCCGAGAAAAGTTTTGTGGGGCTAACCCTGGCCTTCAGACACCTATGGCAGGCATACACACACCGTCCTCTCCCCATCCCAACAGTCCCCAAGCCCAGGCCCTCCAAACACCCTTCCCCCCTTGCTCCCTATACACTTACCTAAGTTACCTTTATCCGCTTGTCTGGCTGCACCCTGGCCATGCCCCCAGCAGCCGCCTGCAGGCTGGAACGCTGCAGAAGCATGGGTTTCCCCTTGTAGGCTGGAACACTGCCAGCCTCCAAAGGGGAACAGGTGTTTTTCTGGCACAGGCTCATGACCCTTAGAAATCATGGTGTTGAGCTAATTTCACGGTATCTGTGCAGTCTGCGAAATCATGATTTTTCTCAGGGCCCTATACTGCAGTAATAAACACCTTGGAATCATAGCAAAATAGGGCTGCAGTGACCCTCAAGAGGCCATCTAGTCCAATCCCTGACTCAAGGCAGAATCACCGCCACCATCCATAAGATCATTCTGGCTACTTATAAGCTAATGTAGATAGGTTAAATAGAATTAAATACATACACATGCTTTGAAAACCTCTGATAAATTGCTTGATTTTTCAGAGAAGCTTTATTATGAGGTAGGAAGGGTTAGACCACTGCTCTCCCCTAGAAATTCATGGCAATCAGCCCTGCATTTTCATCAGGTATCAAAAAAGTCAAAGTGGAAATTAGATATGCACAAAAACTGTTTAGAAAAGTTCATTTCTGTCAGGCATTGGAACCTTTTAACACTGACAAGATCTCCAGGTGGAGCGTATCTGGCCCACATCCATGATCTACACAAATTCCTCTTACTCCAGGGTAAGACTTCTCAAAATACGATCATTTTTGTAATCTTCATACAATGTATTACTTTGTACTGATCCCTGATCTTTTCCTTTAATTCCACTTTACTCTCATTTTGAACTTTTGCAACCACACACAGTCACACTCACATATACGCATCAGCTGAGTGACTCATTGCACGCTGCTTAACCCACAGTGATGAATACTGATTTTCACATAAAGTGTTTTGGACAGGGAGTGTTACTTTCAGAAGTCTTCGTGTAAATTAAAAGAAGCTGGGATACCCTTTGTATTCATAGACTCCTCGTGATTCAATGTTTGAGTCACGACTTTCTGTCTTTAATCTGGTGTCATTTTTATGGTCTTACGTACCATACTGTCACACCCACCTCCATCACAGCATTCTCATCCTCCCACATGCCCTTTTGCTCACTAAACACTTCCCAGACTTTTTCCTGCTCTTTCTCGCTCTTCTTCCCATTTTCTGCTTTGTCCTTCTCTTTTGTTGCCTCTTATACCTGGAATACCAAGTGCTTTCCTGATCTCCTTCAAAATCAACATTTTCCATGAGTGTTTTGATATCTTGAATTCTTCACCCATTTTATCCACACATCCCCCCAATTCCTGACCTCTTTTACTTTTGTTAATGGTTGGGTTTTTCAGGCATGACTCTTGTCTACTTTTGGTAAAGTGCCTGTTTCTTTATGGCACTCTGTAGTGTAACAAAGGTGGGGAGAACCCAAGGTGCCAATTTAAATGGGGCACCAGTATGGCAGGTCCTAAGGAGCCTGTGCGGTGGCACCAGCTGTCACTGTATGGAGACCCCACGTAGAAGCAGCGGCAGCTTTGTACTCTCCTCTCCCCTCCTTCTCTCTGGCATCACTGCCAAGGGCACCCAAATGGCTAATTATACCTCTGATAGCACTAAATAACAAACTGCAAACCCGGACTATTTGAACATGGAATTGAAATTGTTCTGTGGCAGACTTTATGAAGGGTAGATAAAGCAAATATCAATTATTAACAGATAAACTAGTTAAAGCCTCTAAAATTTTTGGGTTGAAAACAAACTCACACTGATTTATTTTTTTAGAAGACAACTTCTGACTGAACCTTTAATGTCTGGAGAAAGAAATCTTCCTGTCTTTACTGAAAGTGATGGGCTGATGATAATCGTATTTTGTAGGTTGTATGCAGTGAACAACAGACCTATGGCCAAAGCTTGCTATGGCCAAAGCTTGCAAGAGAGAGCCTGAGGAGGATCAAGGAAGATCAACAGCTGAGCCAGGGATCGAGAGGAAAGTAATGAGAAGAAATCTCTAGAAAGAAGACCAAGCAATTGATGGTTTGGTATGGGGGAAATGAAAGTGTAGCCTAGGTTACCACATTTCTGGCATCTTTTCCTGTGTTGAATATTTTTAAGGAAATAATATGTGTTAAATTAACAGCTATCATTTTTTGCCTTTTCAGTGAGCCACTGTTCCCTAAACATCCCAGCCTCATATCGTTGTCTTTTGCATATGTATAGGCTTCAGCCTTCAGTATCTTCTCTCAGTTCTTGCAGTTGCAGTTCGTACTTGCAATGCAGCCCTCACCCCACAATAATGTGATCTGGTCCTGACTGTATGCTCCTGGGCAAGCTGTCTCCCTCAAATCACCCTTACAGACAGACACACACAGGCTGCATTTATGATTAGTTTTTGCTGAGCAGTGCACAACCCCCCATCCACGCTTGACATGGAAGATTAGGCAAACGCTAGCAAAAGAAAAACTTTTCCATTTTGTTTTGTACTTCATTGATTTTTATAATCATCTCTCCCATTGGCCAAGGGAATTGTGACATTAGAGTTACTTCAACCAACAAACATACTGTCAACTGATTAATCTGCACCTTGCAATCATACTAATTAAAATGTCATTAAAGTACTTCTAAGTTTTTCTTTCACTTTGAAATATCATCTCATTGTACGTTCCACTCCCTCTGAAGGGGGGAGGGGGGTACATTTAGTAACTTATTCCATCACAATTTTCTCGGGGGGAATGCAATATAAAACGGACCATTCAAGTCATTAAGTTAAGGTTACCACACATCTGGGTTTTCCTCTTTTTAGATCCTTGGATCTTGGTCTGGGGTTTTTTTTTTAATTTGATCAAATCTCCAGGATTTTGGTCAGCTTTTTTCAGTTTTTCCTGGCACTTCCGAGCTTGCCCTAGCAAGCAGCTGCTTGTGGCTGGGGGCAGGGCAATCAGAGGCAGGGTGCACACACATGTGGCTGGCATGTAGCCAGGCAGGGGGTAGAAGCAGTCCAGCAGCTGGATACAGGTAAATCTGCAGGCGGCAGGGGTTGGAGAGCCAGGGCTTGCGGACTGTCTGGGGCGTGTGGGGGTGGGGGGTATTCACAGGGGCAGGGCAGCCAAGAGACACTGCAGGGCTGGTGGGAGCAGGGGACTGCAGATTGGGATTGAGGGGCACTGCCAAGGCTGGCGGGGGGGGGCGTTGCTGTGGAATGGGAGTAAGGGGCATCGGGAGGACGGAGGAGCAAGGGGCACCAACAGACACAAGGGGGGTTGTGGCTTGGGAGTGAGGGGCAAAAGAATGGGCAGGGGCAGGGCACCAGCATATCGCTGCTGCCTCCCTGTGTCATATACACCCTCCCTTCCCCCTGCACAACAGGTGTGCTTGTTTTTGGAACTGGAACTATGGTAACCCTAAAGTACAAGCTTTCTAAATAACTCTGCCTGGGACAGGGAGGCCAGGCCCTAGGGCAGAGGGGCAAGGTACAGGGCAGGAAAGTGAGGCACAGAAGTTTGTCAACATTTGGAATTGCCACCTGCCTGCATTATTGTTTCCCTTACCCCACTTCTTACTGTATGTATATCATGGCCCACTTTGAATCCTATCCTTATCCTGAGATGTGAGCTCTTCAAAGGAGGTGCTCTTCTCCTCCATTGCATGCCAGGGTGAGAATGCCAGATCTCTCTTGATATGCCCCATTCATATACTCTTTCTACAAAGCATCTATTGCTTGTCAGTTTGAGACAGGATACTGGACTAGGTGGAGCATTGATCTAACCCAGGGTCAGCAACATTTTTGCCAAAAACACTTGTAACCTGAGCAGTACTCCAAGATGTACCTCCTTTCCAACTGAAGGGATCAGAGCAGGTGCACAAGCACTGTGGGAGGTGTAGGGAGCCTCCTTCCCTACCGAGCAGAGCCAGACCACCAATGGGGACTTAACCATATACCTTTTAATGAGAGAAACAGCAGTACAAACATAACACATAGAAACCAGGGCGTATAGGGGACACTACAGTACCCCGAGGGGATGGGATTCAGTAAAGGTTAGGCATTCACATTTATAGAGATATTCATCCAGTCAATAAAAAAAAGGTTTAACAAAATATAAAATGCCAACAACACAATAAACAATACTGATTGACAAAATATAAAATGCACAAAATACAAAACACCAAACAACAAGAGATATAGGGCATAGGTACTGGGAGAGGGGGAAGAGGGAAAACACAATGACCCCCTCCACTCCAACAAGAATTTCCCCCCTGTCACTTCACTCACCGCTACTTAACCCAGCTGGGACTGGACCTCATGTCTCCCACATGGCAGGCAGAAACTCTACCACACAGCAACAACTGCTGCGCCTACTAGGGCTGCTAGGGCTTTTGACCTTCTGGAAGCCCCTGCCTCACATTGAGCTGCCCTGACTCTTGCTGGAGAAACTGGAAGTGGAGGCGGAAGCCTTTTGGGTCACTGCACAGCTTTCTGCTGGAGCCAGGCGGGGAACCTCTCCTGCTGGCTGCAGCCTCTTGCTGGGATCCTGGAGCCCAGCGGGAGCCTCTCCTGCCGGCTGCACGCCACACCGCTGAGAGTTCAACAGGTCCTGCTCCTTTAGGCTCTTCTCGGGCAACTGCTCCCGCCCCGCTGGCCCAGCTCTTGCCAGCTCTTTGAAAATCCTTCCTCGTTGTCCCTGGCAGGTCTCTCTGAATCAGCTGCACTGCCCCTTTTATCCCCATCCAGGTGACCCGTGGGGCCAATCAGGGGACATGGAGGGTGAGTCTCTGGGGTCTGATTGCTGAGAAAAGGGAATCCCAAGCCCTCCAATAATTTTTTACCCTTTCAAAACCCCTGGGCCAAATCACTATCAGGTAGTCCATCACACACCCTTGGCGTGCCAGAGGCAGACCACTGGGGAGCTGCAAGGGGCCCAGTTTTGTTGCTTGCTTGCTGCACGCATGCCCCCAGGGGATGGCAGGGAGGGGCCAGGGTCGTGCTGTCCTGCACAGCGTCTAGTAAAGTGGAATCTGCATAACAATAGTGGAGTCGCAAAGGAAAATAGCCTGGAACATCGGTGTAAGTGCTCTCTATAGACGGACAACTTCGGTCACTGAGTAAGTTCCAGGTGTGAAATCTGATCAGTTTTGTTAGTTCAGGTAGTTCTGCTGCCCTGTGTGCAAAACAGAATTCGAGAGCCGCCCTTGGGCTATGTCTAATTCCAAGAGTGTCTTTTGTGTGTGGAGACCTGGCAGCAATTAGCTTCCTTGTCAGTCATTTTATTACAAAATAGAAAGAAAGCATAATTAAAAAGCAGTAATAGCCATCATACTAACATATTTAATCTCTAACGTAATTTGACCCCAACTCTTCCTCCAAAACATCTGTTGCTTGTCACTATTTGACACAGTATACTGGACTAGATGGAGCATTGATTTAACCCAGGGGTCAGCAACATTTTTGGCCGGAGTGTCAAAAACACACTTGGTATGCCAGGGGCAGACCACTGGGGAGCTCTAAGGGATCCGATCTTCGTTGCTTGCTTGCTGCGTGCACGCCTCCAGGTGGCTGGTGGTGGAGGCGCCAGGGTTGTGCTGCCCCAGCCCCTTCCCCACCATGCACCCTGTGGTGTGCGTACGGTGTCCACAGGCGTGATGCCGATGCAGCTGCTTGCACTCCAGAGCCCTGCCTGGGCTCCACATTGGCAGAGAACTTGACATCTTTCTAATCCTCTGTAGTCTTTCCTAGGTCTCACTTCTGGAGGATTTTTTCCTGTAATTGATGGTATGGAGGTGTTCTGGTTTTTTTGGGGGTGGGTGGGGGTTGTTGTGTGCACATGTGTATTCTCCTATTTTCCTCCCTCTACCTGCCCCTTTGCCACAAAGAAAAAAAACAAAAACAAGAAAAGGGATACAGCTATCTCTATTCATGCAGTCAGAAGTAGTGCTTTCTGGGTCTCCATGTAATATTTCTAAAATCACCTATGAATGTGCAAGGGATTCCAGTCTGGCTGAGAACAAGGCAGATATCAGCTCATAAAAAAAGTAAAAATACTGTTTTGGTGGGTGGCAACTTTAGTAGCGGCTATGTCTTCCTACCTCTCTTCAGGTGTTTTGACAGAGGTAGCAAATCAGGGGCAAGTCAAGGACACTTGGGACCTGGGGCAAGACGCAGGTACTTTTATTCCATGAATAATCTCATTAATTTCAGTGGGACTCTCTTTAGGGTAAAGGATGGCTCAGTTTTGGGGGCACTGGAATCTGGTTGAATGTGGCCATAGTGATAGAAATTATAATTTAGAGATGCTCCCCAATCTAGAAGATCAATGAAACTGGGAATTGGGAGATGACCTCTCAAATACAGTAATTAGAGAGATTAAAGAACTGCAGATACTTGATTCACAATAAAACTTGTTGGTTAATTCTTCTCATTCATGCCTGAGTGTTAATTGAATCTTGATCTGCGCTGATAACTTGGCTATATTGGATACACTATCTTTGCTTTGTGGCCATGGCGGTGATCACATCCTTAAAAAAATTAGGTTTTATTCTCAGCTCCAGGCCTTTCACTCAGATGGTTGTTGTTGAGCAGAACTCTGATGCTGTTACAACAGTTGGGGTCCTAACTCCTCTTTGTCTTCATCATTACAATGCAAATCATGTAGTTTCACTGAAAGAGCATATGTTGTCGCCTTTTATTAACATGTAAGCCTTGAATCTGCATGCAAATGATCTATAATTATCAAGCAGCAGTTCATATAAAGAAGTCTGACTCCATACACCATTTCTGTCTTGAACACACTCTTTCTCTGGAGCATTTGCATGGCTCCCTACAAACATGCATTCATTCTGGTTTGGGGAATAAATTGTCAATGAGGGCTGAATTCCTGTCTTTGAAACTCAGGACTAGGATGACTCCCCACATTTTCAGTGTACAGAAGGGAAAAGTGATTTGGTCAGCTTTGATGCGAGATGGGATCTTAGTAAGTTATGACCGTTGTGAGTGATTTTACAGCTATTGACGTTTATGCTTTAGTACAAGTCACAATGTTTTAGCCTGCATATTAATCCACTTATAAGTGGATTTTTTAAAATCTTTCTTTTAATGGAGGTTTATTTCAAGGAAAGACAAGGAATAAAAAGAAAGGAAAACCTCAAACAAATGCACTTGATTCAAGGTGCTCAGGCCTTGGCTGCCTATTGCCTCCCTTTGTTCTCCTCTGTTATTCTACAATATGATCATGAGGCAGGGGGAAGATAAGGGTATGATACCCTGGTCTGGAATCCATTGCATTTATGGGACTTTGGTTATGTATGATGGTAACTGAACACCCAAGATATATGTGTAATCATCACCACTATTAACAGGGGACAAAGGCCAAAGACTGACATTGGATTAGTGGTAAATAACACTGCTTCAGCTTCTTGTTTCTCACTCCAGTCTTTTATGTTAATGAAATCAGGGAGCCATAAGATCGGCATGGAATGGAGGCAGATATCCTCTGAAATGAGGGCAGTGCCTTCTGCTGCAGAGTAGGTGCATACCTAGTGAAAAGCACCTACTACACTCTTGGCAGCTCAAATGTAATGGTGAAGGTAGTAAAAAGAGAGGTGGAAGATTTTGGAATATGTGGCCTAATTGGGAAACTGTGGGTGATGCTTCCTCCTACAGCAACTTCTGTGACTTCAAGTGTAATACAGTACAGGGTACAGGCACATTTATAAAAGAACTGTCACATTCTAATATTTTTATAGGAACACTCTCTCATTGCACAGAAAACTCGTTTTGACTGGATATGCTCAGGGCTGAGATTATGGACCAGATTCTCATCTGGTCATCTGTATGGTTTCATTTGCATCAGCAGTGCTACTCAAAAAGAAACACTGGTACAGCAGGCAGGATCAAGAGGCCAAGGGATGAATGACCATATAGACAAAGCTTCCTTTCCAATTTTAGAAGTCCTCTGAGTCAGGATAAGGGCACAGTGGGGTTAAGTCCACTGAAACTGTTTAACAAAACCATGACCCTTTACTTAAGATGTTTGTGAGAAGTCATTTAGCACCTTTAGGGAAACAGGTACTCAAAATACTGGCATGTGTCTCCACCCAGTCCAAAGGCACCTGCAAGTCTGCTTAGGAATCTGAACTATCTGGGTGGAGGAGCTTTGCTTGAGTATTGTTCTGGGCAGGGGTGTGGTGTAAATAACTCAGGTTGAGAAGCAATGAGATAAGGCCCGGGATCCGAAAAAGAGCTTTCATCATCATCCCAGACTGAAGTCTCTTAGCATGACCTTGAGGAATAGCCTAGAGATGGGGAGTCGCTTTTTGCTAGAGCTTACTCAAAGAAGTTTGAGGCTGTACATGGCTTTAAAAGAAATTGCATTAGTGCTTAGGCATCATGTACACTTTCATCACATGTTAAAATGGCATCAAAGAGTTCCTTCCTAACTGAAATCACTTTCCCCTCCCTTTTCCCTTTTTATTTTTGTTAGCTGCTTGGCTCTGATTTGGTAATGGTCACAGGCAAAGCAATGTAAAGTGATTTATTACTGCCTGTGTTGTATTGATTTTGTGTTTTATGTTCTTAGTGGGGTGAAATTCTTCTCACAGGCCTGTGCATTTTGGCCAAAGCAGTAGGAGTGTTGACAAGCTGCAAAGGGAATTTCACTTCATAAACCACCCCCAAACCACGGGGTAACGAGCAAGGCTGCTGCACAGCCTCTTTCAGAGACGTAGCAGTGCAGCTTCATGTCCAGGGCCATGCTGGCTCCTGCTGTGCCAATCATGGTGACATGATCAGCCACCATTGCAACAATAGCTGCTTTTGAGGACCCTCCACAAAGACAGTGCCTGAGGCTCCTGTCCCAGTCACCATCCCTCCCACTTCAGTTATGCTACTGGTGCCTCTAAACTTGCTGGCATATCATCCATGGTCCCTTTAGGCCAGTTGAAATTAGGAGGTCCTCATCACCTCTGTTAAGCAGCTACGAGGTGTCTAGAATTGGGCTCTGGAAATTTGCAAACACTGAAAACATTTATCTAAGCTTTTAATGACAGCTAAGGAAGCTGGGGCTATTGCTGCAATATTTTTGGCTTGGAATCCTCCACTCAGCAAACACATTTCCAGCTTCTACATGGTGTACTCTCACGCCCATGTGTTCAGATGGCATTATGCCAGTGCTCAAGGTGGTATGCCAGTTATAATAGGACGTATGCACTAAGAAAAGCCATATTTAGTAGGCTGCCTGCCTAATGCTGCAAGTACCAAATCTGCAGCCAAAAGTCCCTTCTATAGAAAGCTTCCAGCCTGATACTGCTTGTCCGGTCTTATATTCCTCCTCATGTCAGGTAGACTATTGAGGGAAGGCAGAGAAAAGGAAGTGTGGCTGCCAAAAAAGGGGTGGCGAGCTGTGATATAGCAGGTGGCTACAAACCCCATTAATAACACATGGGATGACAGAACAGCTGTTACACAGAATGACAGCCTCGAGGCACATTTGGTAGGGGCAAGACCATGGCAGAGGATGGTTCTGGGACAAGCTTTTGCACAGAAGTGAAGTAGCTAGACACCCCTTAAAAGAAGTGGTACATTTGCCTGAATAAGGAGATAGGTTAGCAGTATGTGTGTGCGTGTGTGTGTGTGATGCCTTTTCTGGGTGGAATATATATATGTGTATATGTATATGTGTGTGTGTGTATATATATATATGTGTGTATATACATATATATATACACACACACAT
>NW_017728909.1:1675999-1699915 GCF_001723895.1 Crocodylus porosus | reverse complement strand
TAGATCAGTTCTGCATGGGAGATGGCAAGGACCCCTTGACCTCTTAGTATGTGGATTGACTAAAGCAAAATCACCAGTGTGTGGGACTGTAGTTATGCTGAATAGGTGCGGTGGTTCTCAGTTATGTGCACATGAAAAATAAAAGTAAAGCAACATTGAGTAAACCGGTAGCCATTGGCAGCATATCTCCGCCAGGCATAGGCAGAAAACCTGAGCGTTCTCCTTTAAGGGCAGCAGCTCCAGTGTGATGATGATGATCACTCAGTCAGTTTCATTATGGGGGAGGGGCGGCTTGTGGGAGGGGGAGGGATTTCGCTCATACAGCTCATGTCTAGCTCTTCAGTCATTAGTGTCATCTGTGTAGGGACACTCCATGTGTGTGAAGGGGGATGGGGAGGAGATAGATTTTCCTCCTTGCAGGAGATCCATGGGGGTGGGGAGGTTTGAGTGGTAGAAGGTTGCCTGAGCTTTTCATTTGATTTTCTGAATTGTGCTTTCATCACAAACGCTTTCTCTCTGAGGAAGCTCTGGATCCTCTGTATTCAAGGCATGGGACACACATTTATTTAGGTACTGCAAGATTTTTTTCCTGAAGAACTGTGAAAGCTGTATGACCATGCTGCAAGTTAAATTGTAGCTCATCACTGCACCTAAGTATACACCAGATACAAGTATCATCATCTCATGTTTTACTGCATTCAAGGAGGCATGTGATACTTCTACAGAAAAAAATGCATGTTGCCAAAAACTCAGTTTAAAGCACTGATCCTGTGCTTATTTGGATTTAGTTGTGGTTTACTTGTGATAAGTGAAAGTATCAAACTGTTGCGGGGGGGAGGTTATGGAAATCAATGTTACATCAATAAGACTAAATGATTATTCAGTTAAAACAACTGCTCATTTTCATGGGACAATTACAAATCTCTCAAACAAATACCACTGTTTTCCTTTCCTCTGTGGTGTTTTGGTTTCAGCCTATGTGTTTAGCCCTTCCACCAGCTTAGCCCGCTGGGATTGAACACTTTTGCCCCTGACTGAATTGGAGAGGGAATGTAGGCTTCAGAATCACTTTTTAACCCTTTCATAGTAGTTATGAGAGATATCTGCATGCCCCTATATAGAAAACAATTTATTATAAACAGAGAAAATGAAATTCAAGCAGGGAAACTGCTTAGTGTCTCCAGATTTACCCTTCCCATAGACTAAACTACACCAGCTAATTTATGCCAGAAAAACTCACATGCCATGGCCAGGGCCATCCCTGAGGTGTGGGGAATCAGGGCGACCGCCACAGGCGCTGCACTTCGGGGGGCCCGTGGAGCGGGGTGGAGCAGTAGTGGCGCGGAGCTGGGAGGAGTGGCGGCTCTGCATCCAGCTGCTCGCTTCCCTCCCTCCCCACCCCGCCACTGCCGATGCAGATACCGATGCTGCAGCTGCCATCAGCAGCTTCTCCAGGTCCAGGGCCCATGGGATCAGAGTAGGGGCAGGGCCCTGCATGAGCTGATTTGCCCTGGGCCCCACAGCCTGCTTGGGTCAGCTTTGGCCATGGCTCTCTGGCTAAGGGGTTTGCCTACTAGGCATTGGAGCCAGGAGGTTGTGAGCTCAATCTTGGGTATAGGCCCAGAGGCCCCCTGCCTGGATAGAGGAATGCAGGAAAATAGTAAGGCCCTACAAGGAGAAACCGGGGGACCTGGATTTTTTCAGCCTCTGCAGAAGAAGGCTGAGAGGGGATCTTGTGGCTAATTACAAATTTGGGGGGGTGCTTCCCCCCTACCTTTGGGGTTTTGAAGAGGAGACTGGACAAGCACCTGGCTGGGCTCATAGGACCCCAGTGCTCCCCTCTGCCCAAGACATGGGGTTGGACTCAATGACCGATTAAGGTCCCTTCTGACCCTAACAACTATGAAACTATAATTGATGTGATATTTGCAGTGAGATTCCTCACGGAAACGTTCAGAGAAAACAGGAAAACATTTATCCAAATGTTCACTGACAAGGATAATGAACATGACTGTACCAAAAGAAGTGATATGATAGTGCATGAATGGAGCAACTGGTATTGGAAATCTATGTAAGACTCATGTAAGACATGTATAGAGGCTCAGCGTAAGTTATAAGTTCATTCAGGAAGACCAGGGATTTCTCAGTTAAGGTTGGGGGCCATCAAGGTCTGTTCCTGTTTGTGCTAATTCTGCATACACTTATCAAGGGCTTTTAGTAGGATGCTCTTGATGAATGGTTCTTGCAGTTGATGTGGCTTTGCTTGCAGGAAGGAGAGAGCAAGTGCAGGGGCGGGCAATTATTTTGGGTGGAGAGCCGCTTACTGAGGTTTGGCAAGCCATCGGGGGGTGCTTGACAGGTAGCCAGGGGCAGGTAAATATTAATTTTCTAAATTTTTTTAGGGGCCTTGTGAGCTGGATAGAATGTCCTGGCAGGCCACATCCAGCCTGCGGGCCATATTTTGCCCACCCCTGAGGTAGAGAGTGACTTGGATGAATGAAGGCATATCCAGAAAAGGCACCATCTGTGCATCAGCAAGGAAACAGCAGAGAATGTCATGCATGTTTTCAAGTGATATCAAGGGGAACATACCCATGGTAGTAGAAAACCAGCACATCACATCTGTGTGCAAGTTCAAGTATATAGTACCCTCAAAAAATAGAGAGATGAGGAAATGAGTGTCATGGCAGGTGATAGGAAGATGCCAGTTTGTTTTAAGAGAAAAATCTACAGACATTTTTAAGGCTGTTGCTGCTATATGGATCAGACTGTTGGGCAATGAAGAAACAAGATATATCCTTTATGGTGGTAATAGGGATGAGGATACTGAGGTGGATTTCTGGAGAAAGATCATGTAAGAAACAAAGAGGTATAGCAAAGGTGACATCAGCAAAGGAATGGCTAAGCAGAAGCAGACTGATGGTTTGAGCATATAGCCAGAGGACCTGAAAGGTGTGGGGAAGATGGTCCAGGGCAGGGCAGTGAGGGGCAGGAAATAGAGGGTGAGACCTAAGAAGATGTGGAATGAGTGTATAAACCAAGAGCTGGGAACATGTGGTGCTTCAGCAGAAATGGTGACAGGCAGAAGCTTGTGGAGAATGAGGACATGAGAAGTGGACCCTACCTCCTGGGAGCAGGATCAGAAGAGGCACTGATGATCAATGATTTTTTCAGGGTGATTAAAGCCCTACCTTAAACACCATACCTCATAGACCAGGTCAAATGGTTTCAGAGTTCTTGTTAAAATATCTCTTCATCTTCTTCCCTTGCATTTTCTTTCCTTCCTTGTTTTGTTGTAAACTATGACTTATGGGTAGCAGTCTGGACCCTTTTGAAAAGGGTTTCTTCTTCTCTTAATATTGTGTAAAAAATCTATATTGATTGTAGATGGATATAAACTGCCAACATGTTTCAAAAACATTTACCTTTCAGAACCATTACAGAGCAACATGTGTAGCCTGCTACTGTAGATGCAATGCACCACATGAATTCAAGTCACTAAATGTTCTGAGTTTTGAGGTTGTATCCTTAGCCTCTAAGGACTCCTGGCATGGCACTTTGTCCTAGTTTGGCGCCAGGAAGAATCCTGCTGGGTCTGCTGAAAGGATGCAGCATGAGACTATGTGGTACCAACAGAGCCAACTAGCCTACTATGTGAATGCAGCTATGCTAATTAGCATAAGCTAATTTGCCCGGATGCAGCACTACGTAGATATACCTTTACGCTAGGGACAGATGTTAAACATAAACTGGCTTAAGTGATCAGAAAACAGTTTAAACCTGTAACAGAATAGAAGTTCAGGGCACATAAACCACTTTCAAAATGGCCAAAACTGGTTTAAGATAAACCTGGTTGAACGTAGTATCAGACTTAACTGATTTAGGTCAAACTGGTTTAAGGAACTTCTGTCACCTCCCAGGCAGATCCTGATGGGAGAGGGCAGGAAAGAGCGATTCCCCCTTCCTCACCCCTTCTCGCCTCAGGGGTCCAGCCCAGGCCAGCATCTGACCATGCCCTGCCACTTGAGAGGCAAAGCCTGGCAGAGGCTGCTTTCCCCTCCTTCTACAGGCACACCCTGGCTGGGGACCATGCAGGCCAGGGTTGGGGTTTAAACCTGTGCCCAATTGTACTCAGCAGCCTGCCAGAGCCTGGCCACATGCCCCTACCAACTCAAGCAGAGTTGGGGAAAAGGCCAGGAGGGCTTTTCTCCTAGCTTCCCTCCAGCCTTTCTCCACTGCTGAAGGGAAGGGAGAGCTTGCTTTAGCACCCCCCAGCTTCTGGCCTGAGCTACTGCAGGGATGTGGCTGCATTTCTGGAATCAAAAGTGAATGTCTATTCACTTGCTTCTGAGTTCAATCTATGCAGTTTAGACTAATCTCAAAGACTGAATTGATTCAGACTCAGGCTTTTTGAATGTCTGTACTTAGCCCTATTGTTGCTTCTCTGAGCTCAGTGTGCTTAGTGCCTCACTAAAGTGGCTACCTTGACTGGATCTGGAAGTGCTATATACTATTTCTGGGTCTGGCAGCATGTGAAGCACTCAGAACTGTGTCCCAAATTTTATTCCTCAACATTTGGTTTAACAATGAATACATTTGACTCTGTGTTGTAATTAAATGCAATATTTGATTGGCACTGAGTAATACTCTTTGGAGGAAGAAAGTTGTCTTCAGCAGCTAAATTAGAATCCTTTAACTATATCTAAGTGATTTTGCATGAGTTTCATTAATAATCCTGACCCACAGAGGTTAACTCCCATTTGCTAAAATAAATAGTATCTTCTAAGCATCTTATCTAAGGCAAAGTATTCTGACATGATATTTACTGAGACTCTTTTGGCCATTGATGTACTGTTGTTTGATGTCTTTGCTGCGGTGAGCTGGGGGATTTAAGCAGCTTTCAGAAGGGAAAAGAAAATGTTATGGGTGGTTACTATTTCAACTCTAATTTAGAAAGGATATCAACTTCACTATAACTTCTACACAATTGTAACATATCATAGCAAGTGTAAAATTAGGCCAATTTTGTAAAAAAACCATGGGATTAAATGAGGATGATTCTGCCTTGAGTAGGGTTGGATTAGATGACTTTTACAGCCCTATTTTTCTCTGATTCTACCCAAAAAGTTGCCAGCACTGGAGTGTAGGGTATTTATTTAACAATATTTCCCTAGAAAATAATATTTTTTCAATAAATCTGAATACCAATTTGTTATAGGGCACCTTCCTGGTCTTTGGTGCTCACGCTGATCATCGTCCTTTCTTGGACTCATCTGCCACACCTTGATGGGAGAACGTAAAGTAAGTACCTAAAGAAGGGAAGTCTGTGACTCATGCGGGATGTCAAGTGTTCAGTATTACTGGCCTCCATTGTGGGGCTCTGGCACCCCTTATACCCTGTCCATGCCCAACCAATCCATATCTCAAGATTTGTCTCACAGGGGGCCCTGAACTCCTTATCCAATTTATAGACTCAGTGGGTTTGTTCAGCCAGCTGACCTCTCCACTGCCTTGGTAACACTACAGTCTGTTCCTATATCTTGGAGTTCCTCATCATAGGTCTTCAGTAGTCCTAAAGGGGTCAAGAGGGTATCCACCATCCCTGATCCCCCTCCAGCATCTCTCACTCCTCTTCTAGTCTCTTGGAGCAGCAGGGTCACAGATCCTGATGACCTTCTTATGTCACTCCCTCTTCCACTTTCCACCAGTTGCCAGGTCCCCCAGTACCTTATCTTCAACTCTTGGCTACCTTGTGGTTGTATGTCCGCACTGTCCCAGATTTATGACTGTCTCAGTCAATAAAATTCTACACCTCTGTGTAGACTGGTGCAACCCTACTGGCTGCCCCAGGGCCCTCTCCTTCTCTGTTGTTACCTCTTTATAGGTTCTTCTGGCCATCCAGACCAGTTAGGGATGTCCCTCACACTGCTGGTTCCACTTGTTTTTAAAACGGCCTGCTGCGGGATGACAACATTCATCTGTACCATAAACTATGCATCTGTCCCTGGTAAGTTAACTCACCATGTCTCTTCTTCCAAACAGGGGCCAGTAATGATCCTCTGCTATATACCCTCCCCACTAATTTTCATGTCCCCTTTTACTGGGCTAAGGATTTTTTCTTGCTCCATGTAGTCTCTTCCTCTCTTTTCCTCCAATTCCCCCTCTTGGTGTCATAGGTTCTTCTTCCTCTGGACTACAGGACAGAAAGTTAGCTGTCATGTTCTTTTGTCCCGGGTAACGCTATACAGAAAAATAGAAGGGTTGAAGGCTAGCACCTAATGCATAATTGTTGCTTTCTCCATTTTTGTAGACTGCAGCCATTTAAGTGGGGCATCACTGGTAATCATTATAAATTTCCTCCCTGTTAAATAGTATCTAAAGAGTTCTGTGAAGAAATCCCCCTCTATCTGTCCCTGCCTTGGGTCATTCCAGCTGCACCTCTCTCTCTCTTGCTTTCTTTTTTGGTTCAGGCTGGTCAACCAGGTGACTGGTCCAGGTACATATGTGGCCTGGATGAATTCCTGTATGTAAAAACTTTGAAATTAGCCAGAAGTTAGGATTTATGTCTAGGTAGATGCATTTTAAAAGGTATATTATGTCCAAGACTGTGTTAGACTCTGATTGATTATGTTTGCTCAAAGTGTATTCTGACTTCCTTGCTCCTGCCTGACCCCTGCCCTGATCAATAATGGTACTGGGTTACAGTTTGCCTGGTTGTTTCACTGTTGGGGTGAGAGGCAAGCCTTTTGTTCCCAGCCTGGCTGCACAGCTGGCCTGTGTATGTTCCCTCAGTCATACCTGAGGTTATCTGGGGATGCTTCAGGCTGAAAGAGGCACCCAGAAATATTGCTAATGGGCAAAGCACTCCCAGGGTCTGTGTGCCCTAGGCTGCACAGAGCCCTAAAGAAGACCGGTGCCCGGGTGGTGGCAGTGTTACCCCAGGCTTGCGAGCGTTCTCCACGAAGTGGGACAGCTGGCAGTAGGCACCCCATGGGAGACTCCCAAAGTGAGGTTTTTGGCTCTGGCACAGTGAGACGGGTGGCTCTGCAAATTAGTGCTGCCACAAGTTCCATGCCCCACCATATGGCCAAGTACTCCCTCTCAATTGTAGAGTAACAGATCTTCACCCTGTTTTCAGCTAGCATAGGATATAAGTCATTCCTCACCCTGTACTCATTGGAATAATAGCACTCCCACTGCTACTCCTGAAGCATCTGTCTGCAGGTAAAAAAACTTCCCTAAAATTCGGGCTGTATAACATAGGATTTTGGCAAAGTGCCCTCTTCAAACCCTCAAATTGTAAGACTGCAGTGGGTGGCCACTGTACATCTTTTTTCTTTCCTCCCTTGATCGTTTCAGTTAAGGGTGCTGCCAGTTCAGAAAGCCTCAAGGTAAATTTCTGGTAATAGTTTGCCATCTCCAGGAAGGACTGCAACTGCTTCCAAATGTGTGGTGGTTGGTAGTTCCTTATCACTGAGACTTTGTCAGCTAAAGATCTAATGCAACTCTGTCCTACTTAGAATCCTAGATACTGGGTTTCCTTTTGACCCAGAGCACATTTCCAAGGGCTGGCAGTCAGACCCACCACCTGTAATTCCCTTAGGACTGTTCTTAAATGTTGCTTGTGTTGCTCCCAATTTTCTGAGAATATAATGATGCCACCAAAAAGGACTGATGGGGGGCTAAAATATAGTTTATCAACTTCTGAAATGATGCAGCAGCCCTGTGCAGCCCAAACAGCATGTGCATAAACTGAAAAAGCCCCCACAGGGTCCTCTCTTTATCAGCTGCCAATGTAGGTATTTGCCAGTAGCCCTTGGTTAGGTCTAGAGTTGATATGACATGGGCCTGGCCTATTTTCTCTAACACGTCATCTACTTGGGGCACAGGTAAGGTGTTGAACGTGGAGACCATGTTAACTTTCCTATAGTCCATGCACAATCGAAATTGTGCCATCAGACTTGGGTACTATGATCACTGGGCTATTCCAGGGGCTTCGGTACTCCTCTATGATCTCCCACTTTCTTATTTGTTCTAGCTGTCTCTTTACAGGTTCAAACAAATGCTTAGGATGCCTCCTCTACTGATCTCTCACAATACAGCCCAAGGGTATAACTAAACGATGTTTGACCCCACAAGCTGTCCCAGGTTTTTCATTGAACACAGCCTGGAATTCCCCAACTAACTAGTAGAGCCAGGCTTTTTGAGTTGTTACTAAGTCAGCCCCAATTTCTGCCCCCCCACCCCCCATTCTTGTCCTCCAGGACTGGGCCTTCATCACAGTCAAGCTCTGTCTACCTCTGGGTGGATAAACCAACCCTTCTACCCATGCCATATCTTAAGGAGGTTGATATGGTAGACCTGCAATCTGTTAGTAGGAATTGTCCTCTGAACTTCATAATTAACCAGTCCTACCAGTACTACCTGGAAGGGCCCCTGCCATCAAGCTAGCAGTTTGTGATTGTTCTTGGGTAACACCATAAGTAACCATTCCTCTTCCTGAAATTCCCTATCCTTGACTTAACTATCACAACATCATTTCTGGTGCATCTGACTTCTCTCAAGGTTCTCCCTAGTGATAGCTCTCACCCATTCTAACCTTACTTGTAACTCATGCAACTGCTTGGGCATCTTTCTTCCCCCTGGCACAGCTCCAGCCACACTTCACATATCCCACCCGGTAGGTTCCATGGGTGGTGGCCATAGACAAACTCGAAAGGGGAACACCCTGTGGACATCTGAGGTACTTCTATGACTGTGAAGAGTAATGCTGGTATCAATAGTTCCCACTTTGTGGTGTCCCCTTGGATATAGACCCATAACATACTCTTTAATGTACGGTTGAATCTTTCAACCAGGCCATCAGTCTGCAGGTGATAGACAGACATTCTTACCCGCTGAATCTTTAAGATAGCACACACACCCCTAAGAAAACTGGACATCCCTACCCTAATAAGCTCTTCAGCTATCTTGGCCACAGAGATGGATCTCAACAGCACCACAGCCAGGTACCTGGTGGCATAGTCCACCAAGACAAGGTCAAGTTGGTACCCCACCCTGTTTCTTAGGAAGGGTCCTGTGATGTTGTGGCAGGGCACTGTGTGTGCCTGCCACTTTAAGGCCCTGGAGCCGGCAGCTGCCAGCTGCAGGTGCCTGATGAGGGCGGCCATTTTGAATCTGGGGCTGCACATATAAACAGGGTAGTTCTGCTGCGAGAGGCCAGGCAACAACATCGACTGGCTGGAGGGCTGCTGGTGTCATCTGGAGGTAAGGGAGGAGCTGTAGGGGTTGGAGAGGAGGCTCCTGGTTCTGAGTACAACCTAAAACCGCACCCTGCCAGGAGTGGGTGGCCTGGTGGGGCTCCCAGTGGCACAGGAGCCCCCAGGAAATGCCAGGCCAGTTACCACCCTGGTGAAAGGTGGTTCGGGGCACCTTAAGCCCTAGCCCCCACAACCAGGTGGGTTACCCCTTGTTGGAGGGTCTGGAAGGCAGACCCCATGGAGGCAGACCCCATGGAGAAAGAGTGAGGCCATAAACTTGCACCTGTCTGGACTTCCCCTGACTGGTCCATGCTGGGGCCAGGACCGGAAGGGTTGAAGAACGCCCAAGAGCTGTATGCCTGGGGTTCTGGCTGGTCTGGAGGTGGGCCAGGGCTAGTGAGCTGAAGGTCCCGGGGGGACCACACGTGAAGGGGAAGCAGTTCAGGGAGCTATGTTTCCTGGTATGAAGGTGGAATAGACCACCTGAAAAGAGGAATCCAGGTGGGGTTCAATTAGAAGGATTCAGGGGTCCAGTGTGGGGGGCCGGTGATAATAACATCGAGATGCCATCAGCGAAGCTTGGGCTGTGGTGTAGGGGAGGAATGGAGCCACAGATAGTGCCCCCTGGCATTGGGGCAGAAAATGGCCAGCCTCCCGATTAATTACATCATTAACTAATTAATTCCAACAAGGCGTGGCGGGCAAGAAGGTGGGCGAGAAGGCGGGTGGGCGGTTAGCCCAGAAACAGGTGGGTGGGCCACTGGGAAGTCAGCCCTGAGAAGGCCCCCTCTTACAGATGTCCATCGCAATATGGTCAAAAGGCTTCTTGACCAAGGGTGTTGGCATTAGCAGAACCCAGAGGAGGGACCTTTTGGCACCCTGGGCAATTCTGACAGTAGGTCTCCACCTGCTTATAGAGATGCAGCCAAAACACCCTCTGCTTAGGTGGGCTTCTGTCTTCTCATGCCTCAGGTGACCTCCCATGGGCAGGGTGTGAGCCACCTGCAGGAGTACCTGCCAATATGTCCATGAATCAGTAATGATCTTCTGCTACACAGTTTGAAACAGTTTGAAAAAATTGTTTTCCAAAACCTTTTTCAGGTTTTATTTTATAAGCTTATGTTGTCCTGACAATAACCTTGCAAAGCTTCCCATACTCTTATCAAGAGAAGAATACAGACCTAAGATAAGATACTGAGTTTTCTAGATGAATTTTGCCCAGGAGATATTCCAGCGTAGCTATGAAGCATTTATTTTGATAGGACTTGCATTAGGGCATAAAGAAGATACTGGGCTTCTAAGTAAGCATCCACAAGTACCACATCTATTATGCCTCTGTATATTTCTCTGTTTCTATTTCTTGCTGTTTTCTCATGTTCACCCTCTCATAAACTCCTGAAACTCATGTCTCCCATAACTCCATTTTTATTTCTTCTCAAACAATTCTCTTTGTACCTTTTCTTTCTTGGTTGTTTTGAATTTTGACTTATCTGCATTAAACTGAAAAATAACTTGAGGCAGAGAGCAGAAATGGCATATTACAATATAGAAACACTTTGTATTTCTAGGATGTTTTATATCCAAGGGTCTTGAATAATTCACAAGCATTGCCCCTATGAAGTACAGAGAAGTTTTATGATTGTCTCTGGGAATCTGTGGCACAGATGGAAAGTACAACTCCAACTACCTTATTTGTAGTCCTATATCTCAAGCATAAGACCATCTTTTTTACATAAAATGTTTAATGATGCATGAAATATATTGAATTACATTTTAGTTCCTTTTCAGTAGCGTAAAGCAGGAATAACCTTGAAGTAAAAAAAAGATTTTAACAGGTAATGATTCCTTAATACCATGTTATTATTGTTTTTATAAAAAGCCACGCAAAGATCTTTGACATTAAACCGTAAATCATTCTGAAAGCTTCTCCTTTGATCATAGGATCTCTCAAAAAGATTATAATTAGTACTGTAACGTGCATTGAAAATACCTGAGCATTGGTTGTGATGCACTGGATATAGTAAATGATATACCTTTAACATGTATTTGTATGATGGAGTTCTTCCAGTGACCCATAAGACTAGCATACCTTTCACATCCTAACATGAAAGATTATTGTCCCTTTGGAGCAAATTTAAACTGATTTCTTTTTAAAGATAAATATTGATGTTGATTGTCAGGTTGATAAAATTCAAAGTCAAGGCAGCTTTAGATCTGATTAATGCTCAGACTCTTGTGGCCTGAATTAACCAGTGGCCAAAGGTAACGGGAGATGAAGGATAATGAAATCTTCAGACAATGGCTGATGTGCTGGTCCTGTTGCAATTAATGGCAATTTTACCATTCCCTGGGTGCATCTACATGAGATGTTACATCAACCCAGCTCATTGCTGCAGTAATGCAACATCTAAAAATAACTGTGCGCCACCAGGACCGTGCAGTATCAGGAGGTACTGCACAGTCATTTGATACTTAATAAAACGAGTACCAAGTGACTGCAGTACCACAAGTGCAGTCCTGGGCATGTGTAGATGTGCCCACTTACACAAAGACAGGATTTCATATAGGATATTTCTTCCACATGATTTTGCAATTTTTGGATGTTAGTCATCTAATTTCAGCGCTGGAGGGTAGGTACACTCTTCAAAGGCTTAACAGTCAGCATTACCCATGGATGAACTGTTGTAACATATAGCTTAATTATAGTAGTGATGCAAAGAAACCAAAACCTCCAAGTTCAAAGGTTATACAGGGCATGTCTATAACCTATCCAACCATGCCAAGGAATGGCAGTCAGATATTCCCACCCACTAGGTCTTGGTCCATGTAGTACATGCAAAAGAACATAATATAGCCACTGTCTGCCACACACCCTGGGTACGCCCACCAGTGCCACTGTCTCAGGCATGCTCATTGGTGTATACAGTATGCCAGAAAAAAAAATATTAACAATTATTGGTTTCCATTGACACTGTGATAATGTTTCAATAACAGAGTAACATTAGTATAGAATTATTTTTTAAAACATAAACATTCATTCTCTATATATATTTTACAGGAAATATTTTACTTAGACAAAAAGCTATTCAACATATTTTTTATTGCAGAGAAATTTGGCCAGCTCTAAAATGGAGACTGTAGCAGGGCACCAGGGTGCCTGCTACTAGCAGGAGGAATAGGGCTGCTGAAGCTCCCTGGAGCAACACAGATGGGGGTTGCTAGGGCAACCAGGCAGGTCATGTGGCCAGGAGGGGGCAGAGCCAGGCCCTTATAAACAGCTAGGCCAAAGCCTAGCTAGCAGTTCCCTTCTGGCAGCCGCAGCCGCAGCCGCAGCCGCAGCCGCTCTGTGGCTGAGCTGAGCGGCCAGAGTTGGTGGTTGCAGCCTTACCTTACTGACCAGCTGCGATGATGCTAGGAACGAGAACACCCTGACGAGAGGTACGGTTGGGAGCCCTAGAGGGGCTTGGAGTTTACATTACAAGCAGGGAGGCTCTGTGGTGTTTGTGTTATAGCCAGTTGGCTCGGCTTGTGTTATAGTTACACCGGAGGACCGGGTGAGGCTGTAGGGGTGAGAGGAGGCCTCACGGGGGCTCCCCAGTGGCTTGGGAGTTCCTGGGTGCCCAGTAGTGGCACAGTCAACAGTGCCAGTGGGGCACTACTGTTTGCACCGGAGAGGCGTGGTGTTGCGCCGAGTGGCACGGTGTACGGGGTTTGGACCCCAGCCCATGAGGGCGGCAGTTTGCCCAGTGGGGCAAACGACCCAAGAAAGGGTCAAGGGGCCAGGCACGGCTATGGCCACCTGAGCCCCAAGCACGGGAAATGCGCAGCGCGAGAGGCGCGGTATAGGCCCCAGAGCGGGCGCAGCGTGAGAGGCGTGGTATAGGCCCCAGAGCGGGCACGGCTAAGACCTTGAGAGGGGCGGCGGGTGCAGCCAAAGACCCTGAGAGTGGGCGAGGCCCCAGAGTGGGCGGCAAGCGCAGTGAGCGTGGCGAAAGACCCCGAGAGGGGCGGGAGGCGCTAGCAGCGTGGCAAGTGCGTAGAAGGAGCAAGCCAGGCTCCAGTGGGACGTAGCCTGGGCGAGGCAAGCCCAGAGGTGCCAGATAAAGGGTGCTGGTTGTGTCTCCCGGCGCCCTGCCTGGCACCTCCGGGCTAGCCTCACAAGGACCAGACATCGTCCCCAAACAGCTGCGAGGCTTGGGGCGTGCTAAAGGGGAGGTAGGAGGCATGCATTGCCCATAAGGCTGGGGGTGTTGGACCACCCCACTTTGGAACGGAGGTGATCCCAGCAAGGTGTCATAGGGGTAAGTAGGCAGCCTCCCATACTAAACCTTAACATCAAAGACGTGGCAGGCAAGAAGAGGGTGCCGGATCACCCTAATTGGCATGGCAAGGGGGCGCTAGCGAGCTCACGGCCACTCGCGGGCCCCACCCTGTGACAGACTAATAAATCAAATTTGGCTATCTCTATAATGAGTCAGATGAACCCCTGAGCTAAGGAGCATCAAAGCAAGATATCTGCTCTCTGTGTAGTACTGTGCAGTTCTCTATACTGTTGGTTGATCGTTGAATAATTTAATTTCAATTTTTAAACTCAGAACCTGAAAAATACAACAGAAAATTCCGTAACATTCTATCTGCACTTTCTTGAGTGCTCAATGCAACGGCCAATATTTTGGGAACTGAAATTTTAACTGTTTAAGAATATATTTTATTTCCAACTGAGTGAAATAATTCACTCACAGCATTACTTTAAAAGATAAAAGCTGAGACAAGTAATCATAAATATATCTGTTCTTTAATTATTTTTTATTAATTCTACTCTGCTCAAGTCCCAAAAAAATAGCTAAAGCAAAATGAGGGTAGATTCTCTTCCTGATGGTTGTTTTTTGTGATTTCATCCTAAGGTTAAGAGTAGTCGCACTAACAGGTATAATAGGCCCTATATTTTTAAGTACAGGAAGAGCTCAGGTCACAGTGTACCAGTAATGCTTGTGAACACTGTTCAAAACACCAGTTCCCTCTACCTCATAGCATCCACCAGCTAATTTTATACCCTGGTTGCAGATAATGCAGTCTACCTGCCACTCTAAGTCAGTAAAACTCACTGGGTGCATCTACACATGCAATTAATGTGTGAATTTTCTGCATAGAAAATTCAGGTGCACTAAACTGCACCCCCCACATGTATCTGAACATGTGCCCATCAAGTTCCCATCTCTACATGGCTGGGAGGCAGCTGCTCAACAGCTGGGATAGCTCTCCCTGCCTGCAGAGATTGGGGCAGGTCTCGATGTGGTTGGCAGGCAGCATCCTGCCAAGCTGGGACAGTTCTTCTTGCCTCCTGTGGCCCCCCGATACCTAGACTAACCAGAAGCAATTTGCTCCTGGCCAGCGTCTGCACATGCACTTCAGTGCATTCATTTAATGTGCCGATTTCTATTACCAGTATTTACAGGTACAAGAAAATGGTGCATTAGATTAATCAGTGCACCATGAGTGCTGCACATACGTAGACAGTGATGCTTTACTATGCATTAGATTAGACTAATGTGCAGTTAAGTTTCTCATGTAGATGCACCCTCTTACAAGAGAAAGACTTAAAAGAAAAGCTTCATATCCTCCATGCATGTTCCTAGCAACTGCTACCCTGTCACAGGTAGGTAGATGAAAAGTGATAATCCATGTGCGAAGGCAATAAACATTTAACTCGAGAGCAGTAATTTGGAATTCTTGGCACAATAGCGCTCTTCTTGGAGTCAGTGTAGCCACCAGCACTTACCCCAACTGAAGATGTAGCCTAGGCCATGTGTAGACAAAACAAGGGGCATCAGTTTCCCCCCTCCCCCCGACAACTTTAAAGTGTACACACCACTTTAATGGTGTCAGTGTTTGCACGCCTTGGCAGCGTACTGCACATTCATTCCAGCCACAGTAGGAAATTCAGCTGCGTAATGTGCCTTAAATGACTTAGGGCACAGCAGACTAAAACTCCTCCAAGGAGTTTTAGTTTGCTGTCCCTACAGTCGCAGATTGAAGCACTGGGGTCTGTGCCTCTCAGGGGCTCTGCAGGAAGCCCTGTAGGCAGCCTGGCAGCAGCCCAGGAAGGCAGGCTTCTTCCAAGAGAGGGGGGAGAAGAAAGCGGTGAGCCTGATTTTTCCCACCCCCTGCTTGGATCCTGCCTGCCTGCCTGAACTGCATGGGGGTCTGGTTCTTCCCTCCATAGCTGCAGTGGCCCCAGAGACCACCTGAACCGGTGCAACCAGCACCCCCCCAGCCCAGGAACCGCTCCACCCACCAGCAGCTTGCCCTCCCATCCCCACCACCAGAGAGGCAGGTAGGTCAATGTGTGCATGACACAGGGATTTAATCAACCCTAAATTGAAGGAGTGTTTTTAAAAACTCACTGCTTCAATTTAGGGCCTCTGTTTGGTCTACGGACACAGCTACAGTCTATTTACTGATAGGCATAATGGCTATTTTGCTGGGATCTTGTGTATTAGACCTTTCTATTTAATAGACTTATAATAATCAGTTGCTGGGAATTTATTAACTCCTAGCAAATAAAACTGTGTGTTGCATCCAAAAGGCCACAGCAGCTGTTTATTGTCATACAGTTTAATAAGCCGAAGATTTTTCTAATGTCCCAAAAAATAATTTTCTGATAGGCTATGAATCTATTAATCTTGATGAAATCAAGTTTATAAGAACCCAAAATATCTGTGTTTTGTGACAATCATAGTTTATTTAGATTTTTTTTTTTGACTGGATGCAGTGACAATGTGTATAAGTAGGAACAATAGGGATTTACAGTGTAAGGATATCTATTGATATATTTCTAATGTTTCAGTGACGGGTAGTACTATTAACCTCAGCAGGAAAACATTATGAGCACCAATACGTGGAAAAAGCTGAGTTTTTGTAGTAGTTCAGCCTATTTCTCAATACTTTTTAATTAAAAGGACAAAAAACTACAGTTTTTGTTTGTTAGTGTATATGGTAATAATTATTTATCATTTTTAATCTAGTGCAAAAGGAGCACCCTGTGTTTTTAAAGAGCACAAAGATATGATCTTCAGTATTCTGTTATGAAAAGCTTGGACCTTAGGGCCCCAAACCTGTGAAGACTTTTGCATGCAATTAACTTGATGCTTAGAAGCTCCATTACTTTTACTGGGACTATTCACATACAGGGAGTTAAGCATGTGTGAGAAGTTGTGGACACAATTTCTGTCTAGTTTGATACGGCTCAATTCGAT
Organism: Crocodylus porosus; assembly: GCF_001723895.1. Lineage (NCBI taxonomy): Eukaryota > Metazoa > Chordata > Crocodylia > Crocodylidae > Crocodylus > Crocodylus porosus. Next base: position 1,683,399 of record NW_017728909.1, on the reverse strand, counting down.
TCAGGAATTGATGTTATTATATAAAGGGAAGATGAGTTGAAAACAAGTGAAGGAAAGAAGATGTGCACCATGGAAAAGGGGAAGGTGGCATACTAACATAAAAGCCCTGAGGTGTTTGCATTTAAAAGTACTAAAGTAATCTTATAGGTCACCATGGAAAAGTGATTGGAAGAAATGTAGAAAAGTTTGGATTTTGACAATTAATTTGGAGGAGGACAATCTCATTGAGTATCTTTTGGATTGATATCTTACATTATTTCTAGGCTACGGTGGATACAGAATGGAGTGGATACATATGTGAATGCATCATGGTAATCTTTTTACAGATTATTTTCATGCCCGTAGGGTATCTATGCGTATTTTATTTGGTGGGTGTAAGTCTTAAGAATTTCATGTTACGTAATTCAACAGATTGAGCTGAAATATCTGCTATCTTTCTCTAGTCAGTGGGCACGGCTTGTTTCCTGGAGGTGGTTGGAAGCTCAGCAAGGAGGTGGTCTAGACGTGGCCCAAGAGGACATGGTTGTCTTTTCACTTTGTAGTATCAGTAGCCTTAGTGAAGCCAGTGGGATGATATGGGGGTAAGATCAGTATAAGTGAAATGAGAATCCAGTTCAGTGAGCTCATACTCAAACATAGCTGGTTTGCAGAGAGCCGGAAAAAGAGGTAAATTGCATTAGCTCAGAGTCCCCAAGGCACCTCTAAATTTGGCCTCAGTATTGAGACATTTTACCATCCTCAGTGCTTCTATATAAGCCTCATCCACAGGTAGAGCTAGAATAACCCACTAAATAGAGCAGAGATAATTTTGTATATAGGTGATGTGAAAGGTGAAGTGATGTGACAGGTGTAGTCTCCTTTGTACAGCAGTAAGTGAGTACAAATGTAACATACTCTCTCTGAGCTGAATGGGGGTATAACAGAGGACTTAGACCCCATTGGGTGTAAGGGAAGGGGAGAAAACTGGATTATAGCAGTGAGTCAGTGGGCTCCTGCCCCTTTAAGAGGATGCAGCGGACTCGGCCAGCTGCAGGAGGGCAGGCTGGACCTTGATTAACAAGGAAAACCCTCTGTAGAGTGTGGGAAGGCATGTGACTGAAAGGGGGCATGGCTTCCAGGCATATAAACTCAAGACCTGAGCTTGGGCTGGCAGTCTGGTCCTGCATGCTGAAAAGACAGAGCTGATGGACCAGGTATGGCTCTAAGGGGTGATGTGGAGCCACAAAGGGTGCCCAAGGGGCAAACCAAGGTTAGAGCCTTGTCAGGAGCAGGGTCTAAGATGTGGGGTAGAAGTCCAAGCACTTGAAAGGCAGGCAGCTGAGTCCCATTAAAGGACCAGAGGTGGGCATACCAAAAGCAGCCTTGTCCTGGGCCAAGAATGCCATGGGTGCTGGGCTGAACCAAGAGCAGCCTTGACCTGGGTCAGGGACATCATGGGTGGGCTGGGACAAGGCAAAAGATCAGGATGAGGGGCTCACAGACATAGCCAGGGATGAGGCCAAGAGAGCAAGGCCCACATGAGTGGGCCAGAGCTAGAGGCCTGCACCCAGAGGAAAAGGAGGCTAAAGTCAAGAAAGCTGAAGCCTCTATCAAGGACAGAACAGTGTACAGGGTAACATCTGCGAAGCATGGGCATGGCTGCAGGGTTTGAAGGAGGCTATAAATTTAGCCCTTAAGGTGGGTAGGACCTGAAGGAAACGAATGCATAGAATGAGCAAGTGAGCACCTCAGGCTCACCAGCCTCCAAGGGCAGCCTCCTCTCATTACCTGTACCAACAAGATGTGGCAGGTGAGGAACCAGGGTGAGACCCTGGGATGCAAGAGTGACAGTCAAGCAGGGTTGAGGTGACCACTAGGGGGCATCAAGGCAACACCTGGATGCCACAGGTATCACAGGGGGTCAGTATTGGTACAATTTCTGCCTTGTGGGAATGAAAGAAAGAGTGAAGTAGGGAAAGCACCTACCCTGACAGTGGAGAAGTGGATATAAAATTAGCTTTTCTCAACTAACATTTTTTTTCTGTCTTCTTCCTGCCTTCCCATGGGCTAGTTACATCACCCAAAGGTTCCTTTCCCAACCCTCTGGCAATTTGGTAATACTAAATGTTTGTATAATACTATGTGCATGCAGGCCCAAGAATGCATAGAGCTTAGTGAAATGAGGCCCAGATACAAATACATGAGATCACACATCATGTCTAATTCCAAGACATGATGCCTGGCTCTCCTTAGAGAATCTTAAAAAAAAAAAAAAGAGATTTTGTTGTCACCTGGGCAGAGTTCATGGAATGAACTGCAACGACTGCATCCTGAAAGGAGCTGTTATGTAAGGGCTGAAACAAGCAGCAACCAAGCCAAGAAAAGAATGGGAATAAACTTTTCCATTGTTACTTGAATGATGTTTCACTACCCTGTTTCAAGTAGCCTACTGCAGTATTCATAACTCACCAGCTGCATATCACGTGCAGTCTGAAAGTATGAGTCACAAAGAGGAGTGCCCTGAATTCATCTTTAGATCATATCTTTCGCAGGGTGTTATGACGTTGTAGCCTCCTGCATCTCAGAAATGTAAGCAATTGCTCCTCATGTGATCTGGACACTGGCAAGGTGGTGTCGACATTAAGGATTTGCTGCAATGCTCATTTGTTTTCCTAGGTATTTGGGGTGTGCCTGAGGATCATTAGAGACCAAGAGAGTTAGAACATTTATTGCTTGTCCATTTGCCTGGTTCATTCATAATTCAGGGCTGAGCTGACTGGCCCAGTTATTATACCAAACAATAAACGTTCTAACCCTCTCGGTCCCTATCTCTGATGGGGAAGTTTAGAGCTGCAAGCAAGATAGTCAAGGGGCCCGCTGCAGTGGTGCTAAGTTGCTAAGCCCATCACCCTGGGCTTTGGCCCCAGAGTGGTAGGAACCTGGGGATAGCCTGAAGCCTAAGGCAGCTACACTGAAAGAGGAAAGGAGGAAGCCCTTATTTCGGAAGCCCTAGAACTTGAAGTGGCTGGGGCCCCAGGCTTGAAGTGGCTGGGGCCCAGAAAAAGCCAGGCTCCCAAAAAGAGCTGACACAATAACAACCAGGACAGGAGGCCTAGAGAGCCAAGAGACACCAAGAGGCCCTCCAGGCAGTAATAGTTCATCCTAGGATTTCCACCACCCTCTGCTTCAGGTAAGGGTAAGCCACTTCCCAAATTAACTCTTTTTTTCCAAAAAGGTATGGGAGGTGTGCGGGACTGGAAGGTTTCTGAGTGGGGCAGGGTGGACTGTAAAGGACCCTCTTTTCCCTAGGTCCTGCCACACCTGGATTCAATTCCTTCACCACTGGAAGGAGGAAGGAGAATTCAAACCCACAGCTGTATTCTGAATGACTTCTTGCTGGGCACCTAAATTCCCCACAATTCCCATTTAAGCACCCTGTTCACACATTTGGTGCTGGTCCTGAAACAAATTCTTAACTTTTTAAGCATTGCTTAAATGCATTCTTGTTTATTAAAGCACTCAATTGTTTGTCTGAACTGGGGTTAAGTAGTTTTGGCATCAGCACAACTATGAGAAGAGTGTTTTTTGCCAAATGCATTTTCTTGGACATTGCTAATCAGACACAATCTAAACAACAAGAAATGAACGTGGAGATGAGGAAACAAAGCATTTTAATGACATGAAAAGGAAAGACTCCTACACTTGTCCCACAGATGTTGATTATATCTAACAGGCTCACACAGTAGCCTCTGTTCTCTCCCCTGACTTGTACCACTGGCATTGTTTGATGGCTAAATGTTCTAGCACTATTCTTTGAAAAGTATATTGCATGTGTTTTAAATAATGGTATTTCTGTAAAAAAAGGTGGAAATCAGGTCAGGAAGCTCTGTGGTGTTAGTAAGCTGCATTCATCTTGTGTGTGGTGAAAAAAGAGCTTTTGAGGAATGAAAAATCAGAACCACCGCAATTTAAAAGAAACCAAAAAGGTCACCTGAACAATTAAACCAGACACAGCTGTTTTGGTACCAAAGAACATTAAAAAAGCATATGACAGATTTTCTTATCACTTTTTTCCTCACTTAAGGACACATTTCTACTTAACATTTTGGTGGGTTTTAAGTATAAGTTTAAAATGTTACATTGGAATGATAAGCCTAAATTTTAACTTTGGTCAGCTCCAGTCTTTTGCAGTATAAAAATCAAAGGGCAAATTCTCAGTGAATGCTAGTTTTCGTTTGAGTAACTTGTCGTAGCTCTATTTACTACTTCACCTCGCTGAAGTCAAAAAAGGGATGAAAAGTTATACCTACTGAAGATCTGCTGCCATGTGCATACCAGATAGCCTATAACATCACTTCCACTGTAGCAGACCTTCCTTGTGTTGAGATATAGAAGCTAAGTACAGGCAGTCAAAAAGCCCCAGGCTGAAGCCCTGGGGTGGGGGGCTGAACTCGATGAACCTCCGGGGTCCCTTCCAGCCCAAATGTCTATGAAATTGATTCAATTTTTGCAGGTTAATCTAAGGGTGCAAACAAGTGACAATCTCCACCCAATCTGGCCACAGAAAGGGGAATATAGCCTTGACCAAACACAAGTGCATAGCTGCAGACTGCTTAAAAAATGTCCAGTTGGGTGAAAATCTGAACCCTCATTGTGTGAGGATTCAGATGAAGATGTTTCAAAACAAAGGGGATTTTTACACATGCAAGCACTACAGTGCCAGGTGCTTTGAAAAGTGCCCAGCGCCGTGACATTTGCAGTTGTATAAGAGATGAAATGCATGTAAGCGCTTAGAAAATGGCAGCGGCACACGTTTGAACTAAAACACATCAGAGGTGCTTTAGTTCAAAAGCATACTGCCACCATTTGCTGCACACTGATGCACATATTGCTGCCTATACAACTTCACATGGCGCAGCACAGTTCGCCTCAACTCGCATGTGGAACAGACTTGATTAATCAAGTCTGCTCCAAAGCGGTGGATCTCCAGCCTGTCACAGGACAGAAAAGCAGGTTTATAAATGCCTGTAGCATCTTCTGTAACTTGTGTCTGTGCTGCATCCAAGCCTCGGAGCTGTTTTCAGAATGGGAGGGTGGAAAAGGGAAAGGAGGGAGCTGGTTTTGCCTTTTTTCAACCCTGCTGGCAAGTGGGGCGGGTGTATTGGAGCCTGCCCCCCCACCCCAAGGGGGTAGCTCCAGTTCACCCACTCTGCTGTCCAGCACCAGCTGGGGAACCCCTAGCGTGAACTCCCTCTGCTGCCTTTCCCCCCTCCCTTTCTGAAAACAGGGTGGCTGGCAGGGAGGAAGGGGAAGCTGGCTGCAGGCTCCCAGCCCGGAGCGAGAGTCCCCTCCCCTCTGGAGCCAACAGTGAACTTCTGTTTGTTCCGGGGGATCCTTGGAACTCAGCACACTTCCTGCAGAGCGCTCTCAGTTACAGCGGGGAGCAGCACTTCTGTTTGTGCCCATAATGGTTTCAAGGAAGACAGAAGGAGAGGTCTGGGCAGACTGATCTAATAGGAAGAAAATAACACCTGCCTCAGGTGGGAGCTTTAGAAACTGCAGTCTGTCAGGCCCCTAATTCTTTTATCGCTGCTGTGGAAGTTCCCTCAGTTGTTAGAGTAGGGTTGCTGTATTAATCCTTATCTCAGATTAGGTTAAAATTATCTACCTACACTGGAGATTTATACATCATCATGATGGCACCTTGTCAGACCCAGCTCTGGAGTAATACTTAAGTGGCTTGGTAAAACTTTCATTCAACAGGTCAGTACAGCTGCTCACAGAAGTAAAAACTAAACAACATGAATCAGTTTCCTGATTTTGGTTTTTTCCAAAAAAAAAAAAAAAGCATAGGAAAGACCATTGTAATTTCTTCTCCAACCTGGACTCCATGGAACTTTTTTTTTCTCTGGTCATTATGATCCCCTGAATGAACTGCATGTATGGAACTGCTAGCTGGTTCAGACAGCATGAACTCTGTAGCAAGTACTAGCTGCCTCCAAAGAGGAAGTGTGCTTTTGTTCTGCAAATGTACTGAATCGTTACTACAAGAATCTGACATGACTGAGACACAAATTTGGAGTTTGTGGCCTCCCTGCCCAGACTGGAAGATATTCCACAACATTAAAATAGTTGAAAATTAGAAGGTGGTTTCTAATCTAAATTTTATTCCTGGATAGTTTATACCTATTTGTTCTTGTCCTTGATGTCCATGCATTACTAAAACTGCTTTATCACATGTCACTTCTCTGTTGAGCTGAAGAGGAATTGAATTAGGCAAAATTCTCATACTTTCTTAGAGTCCAATCCTGCATTCAATGAATACCCAAGATGTCCTCCTTTAATGGGTGTCTTGGATATGAAATGATTTAAAGCTTAGATCCCAGGTATGGCTGTGTGATAAGCTTCCCATATTCTGGGATCTCTCTAGTGCAGGGACCGGCAACCTTTTAGGAGTGGCAGGCTGAAATAATGCAGGCCAGTGTGTAATGGACCAGTACTTCTGACCCAGCTGCTACTCACTTCTCTTTGCCACCAAACTGCTATCAACATGCATGTGACCCAGTCACTGCCAACTGCCACGTAATTTTAATTTTGCCAAAAATCCACTGGTATACCAGTTTCACAGTAGGAGGAAATTACATGGCAGGCTGGATCTGACCCACAGGCTACAGCTTGCCAACCCCTGCTCTAGTGTAGTTCAGTGCTGTGACAGGGTTTACCATAAGCCATGTCTTGTTGATTCCAGAAAAATAGAAAATTCACATTCTTGTGCCATGGCTATATTGAGCAATAAATATAAAAGTTAAGGAACAATATTATGTTTTGCCCTTTATTGGACTGAAAAAGAAATGAAACAAAAAACCCAGACCAGAGATGAACAAGTAACCAAAGTCACTTTTTTCTTTGTTATATTATGTAACATGGAAAACTACAAAATACCTGGGAGAGTATCTAAAGAAGACACAATGAATATGACAGCTTGTAGACTCCTGGCCTCATGCCGAGTAAGGGAGTCAGTTTCTGGCCCACTACTCCATCATTGTACAAATGCTGTGGAAGGGCTATTAAACTAATCGCTTGGAAGTTGGAAACAGCCTTTGGGAAGGCTGAGCTCATCCTAGATTAAACCCAAAGTGGGCAGATTTCTCCATTTTACTGGCTAACAGTAGTTCATTTACTTGCAGTATACATTGCCCCTTGATAATTTTGGTGATTACCACCTTTTTTCTCACAGTTATTCTTTCATTTTTTGTCACGCTCCAGCTGGACTCTGCCAGCTTTACCCAGCAACAGATGCCGTCAGCACTCTCCTCACAATCTGGAAAGCCCCTATTTGGCTTGCTGCATGGCCGTGGCCATGTACTGGAGAAACCCCGTCCCCTGTGGAAAATCCCGCGAACATTTTCGTGTGAATATGT
>NW_017728909.1:1584263-1675899 GCF_001723895.1 Crocodylus porosus | reverse complement strand
GCAAGACCAGCCATAAAGACGGTCTGGCAGCCAGAGCATCTCCATGGAGGGCCCAGCCTCCAGTTGCCTCAGGACACAGTCAGGGACTGTGTCCTGCCCTGCTTTTTTAGACATCAAGAGGTCTAATTTTCTCCCCGCTCTACAAGTTTGCATCGTAGGGAACATTTTTTTGTTCCTGCACATGCCCGTTGCCCCTCCTCAAAGGGGTTTGAGGCGGGGCAAGAGGCATGTGCCCCCTCACGTGGATGCGCCCACTGAGGCCAGGGCTGTATACTTCTGCTTGCTCAGAAGATGCTTTGCACACTTGGGACACCAGGTCACTTTAGCTCAGGAATGAACAAGCTAATAGTAATGATGGCAGCAAGCCTGAGCCAAAGGATCTGATTGCAATCTTACGCAAAGTTAAGCCTGTTAAAAATAGAAAGATCCCTTTCAGGCTTTGGGTGTGCAAAATACTGCCAAAAGTGGTGTTTGTATGTGTGGGTATGGCCTGATTTTTCTACTGTGCTATGTAGAACCTAATTCTGTGTGCAGTCCCACAAAACCATGGGTGCTTAGTGGGAACTACTGCATTATGTCCCTTACAACATGCCCCAAGATATGTCCCTTGTTTTTGAGATGCAGAATGAAGGAACAAAAGATCTTTCCTTGTAGTAACAGAGTTGCAGCAACTAAGGATCTGAGCCTGCTCATTGTCTTGCTCCTTTTAGACTTCATGCAGTTACTTCCATTTTCACCTGGCAGAAGTTTAAGCAACCTCGCTTATAGTGAGCACTCCAGTTTCTAGCAGCTGTGGCTTTTGGAGAAACTAGGTGTTGTATGTAGGAAAATGTGGCATTTACCTGTCTGTAGAGGCAGCATGAGTCTTTTTGCTTCTGCTTCCCTGAGATGCCAAAAAAATGCATCACAAAATCCAATATATGTGCCATTTCTGATGATATCCTGTTCTGGCAATTTAGGCACTATTAGTTGTTTTAATCTGGAGCTGCCCATAGAAGATCTGGAATTCATGGTGGGATAACCACAGGAGGGTCAGATTGGTTCAGGTGCATGATGCATATATGATTACAAAACTCTCTCTCCTAGAGGTCACTAGGACAGGTTGCCCTTCAACTTCTCTGTTTACGAACATACTGTATTGGAGGACAACAGGATGGAAACTGGAGTCCAGAGAATTCTCTTGTGTTATTAAGTACCGAAGAGATGTCAGACTTCAGTGAGAGCCGAAATCTGAGACGCAGATGTCCTGCAGAGAGTAAAAGGCAAAAGAAGAAATATTCAGGCTAAGGAGTCAAACAGTAAGAAGACAGACAAAAGGGAGTTAAGCTACAGAGATAAAGACAGAGATAATAGGAGAGCATGTTAATAAAGCAGGAGAGGAAGGGAATTTCGTTGGATAACTTGAACAAAGATTAGAATAGAGATATACATTACCAGGATTGCTAACATCTGGAAACAAAGTGTGTTTATGGTCAATACAGCCCAGTATTAACTAGCAGGGTTTGAAGAAACTCCAGCACAGAACATTTGTGAGTAATTCTGTTGTGATTAACGTGGTTTTTAGGGTATTATATTGGGGAAACCCCATTCCCCTGGGTATTAATTATGATAACCAGTGATTAACTGGTTAATGCTTGTAAAGTATTTTTGAGCTTTGTACAGCATCTAAGGGATTGTTTGTCTCCATGTGTTGTTATAAGATAGTATGTGGCTTTCATATGCTGTATGAAAATGTGGCAAGCCTTGGACACAGTGTGGCAAGTTATAGTGCGGTAATGGCTCAGCAAGCAGAGGGGAGGGGAAGCGAAGGGCATGAGGAAATAAATCCCAAAGTTCAGAAAAGCATTTTTTAAACTATTACTGACTTCTTGCCTGAGCCAGGGAGCAACTAATCAAATCTTTGATGGATAATGTGCCACATTCTCCTCTACAGGAACCAGCCCTGTTTACTGTATTTACTCAAATATAAGATGATCCTGAATATAAGATAACCTTACAATAATTAGATTTTATATATGGAAAATTTATAAATGTTATAATTTTCCAGGTATAGAAGCTAATTATTGGGGGTTTGCCTTGAATTTGTCCCCCTCACACTGCTGCAGCAGGGAAAATAAATATGGGGGGATTGGGTGGCTCTTTTGCCCCCTTCCCCCACAACTTCTTCATCCTGAAGTCCCTCCCCCATTGTTGTCAGACACTGAGCACCTGGCGGTAAGGGGCAAATCTGAAAACACTGACTTTGAAATAAACACAACTGTAGTAATTTAGTTCATCCAGACCTGATGCATTTTACCTTTTTTGAAACTGCTGCAAGTTTTAGCAGAGGTACTCCATAAACACACTTTTAAGCAGCACACTTTTGTACCTATTTACATATAGCACAAATCATGTATAATATTAGTCCAAAGCCAGAAGGCTCATGAGTTACCATTACTGTATAGTTCATTAGGCTTGGCCTAGGCAGAGTCAACAGAGTTTCAAACTGTGGTGACTCCATAGCTCAACACTGCTTAGTAGGTGTGTGTATTCCAGATACTTCTCACAAAGGATCAATGCGCTATTTATCCTCCCAGTCATGACCAGAACTATTTTTGTCACCAATCCAGGGATCCTTCAAAAATGTATATGCAGATGAGGCGCAGGGCACCTGGTCCAGTTCCACTTAATGGAGTAGGATTGCTATACTAATCATATGTGGCAGGCTGAAAGACAGTGGGATTATCATAGAATCATAGATGATTAGGGTTGGGAGGGACCTCAGGAGGTCATCTAGTCCAACCCTCTGCTCAAAGCAAGACTATCTCCAACTATATCATTTCACCCAAGTCTTTGTCTAGCCAGGCCTTAAAAACCTCCAAAGGTGGAAGGATTCTGGGTGAACTCTTTAGTGAACTGTTTGGGGCTCTATTTTGTGAAGTTTGCCAAACAGTTAAGGCTGGTAAAGAAACAGGAATCATTGGAAATGGGAAAGAAATGCACAGCTCAGCTGTGGGAATGAAAGGAAGTTGAAATGTATGCGGTGTGGCTCACCATGACTTTAAAAGGAGTTAGTGCTAAAGGGAACTGAGCACAATGGGTACTACTATGTATCTTACCCATATAGGTTGCACTAATCTATTCTTTTGGTAGGTTCCCATGAGTGTTTGGCCCATATAGGCCACGTGTTTTATAATCATGCTCGATGTTGGCTGTATTTAATCAACTTCAGTTAGTTTCTATTGCTGTGCACATGCTGCTTTTGGCAACAGTTTAATGATAGACAATGTATTTAATGAAGTTTTCTTGTATAAAAATGTAAGGTATGGGTTTTTTTCCCCCATGTCCTGATTGGGTGGGGGAGGTGACCTCATCTTATAAGTGTGTACATTTGGTACTTTTCTGCAGCAATGAGGAGGACTGCACCCAGTTAGAGCTTCTAATACTGAACCAACCTATTTTCTCATTCTTCAAAATGTATTCTCCAGTTCAGCCAAAGATGGTGGTGTGCACAGTACTCTAAGCAGGCTGACATGTCTCCAGGCACATGACAAAGGCTGTTAAATAAGGCAAAAGAGTTGAAGGTGAAGGGCGTGAAACTTCCTTATTCAAAAGACCATTGTTCAGATCTCTGCACTGCCTTCCCACCCACTTGTTGGTGTGAGCTGACATGATGGTGGTCATTGTTTGTATCACAGATAAATGTAATCATGAACCCAGGCCCTGTTTGCTTACCTTACAGACTCACACAGGTAAAACCAGTCTCTGCCCTCAGGGAGCATACAACCTAAGCAATGGCATTTTGGCACCTGAAACCTTATTACCTGAAAAAAATGGATTTTGCCTTGTGGATGGAGACTGACACAAATTCCTCTGAGGTTCATTTATAGGATGACATTTTGATATTGCCAGGACTTTCACCATTGAGTTCCCCTTTTAAAGCTCATCCAGTTTAGTGTTGTCACTCAAGTCTGGGTTTGGACAAATGCTTGATATTTATTTATTTTTTTTAACAATTTATTCTTTATCTTATTTCTGGAGACTTTTTAACTTTCTTCTTGTTTATTTTTTTATTATGGTGGCCTAGTCTTTCAACTTCTACTGACCTGAGCTGTCTGTGTAATTGGTCTCTCTCTTCTGATTTGTCCACATTTTTTATCTGAGTGGCAGATTCTGTGCTCTTTCAAGTAACTGCTGTGGTATTGGGTATTGCAACGATAGATGGTTTAACTTCCCAGATACTGGAAATGAGAGGGTGAAGGGGTGCTACAGAAATGCATATTCTGTTCTACAGGGGCAGTTGGAACGATGTGACTAAATAAGGAGGATCAGTTTCAAGCCTAGAGTGACAAATACCATATGGCACCAAGTGTTAAAAAAAAAAAAAAAAGAAGAAATTAAAGAGAATAACCTGAGTGGAAGACTGGATCTGCTATACATCCTAGAAAAATTAAAAGACACTGGGAGCTCAGAGTCCAGAAGGAACAGCACATTGAGCTGCACACTCAGTAAGCTGGGACAAAGCCCATCATGTGGGAAAAGATGCAAACACAAGTGTATACACCCTGGACAAAGAGCAAGACAACAGCCCCACTTGCTAAGATTAATTGTTTCATCAGAACAATGGACACATTTGCAGCAGAAAATGGCTGGGCTATCAATCTGAAAGGAACTGGGACATTTATTCATTTTAAGTTGGACATTGATGCACAAGCCAATATTTTGCCAGGATCAGTGATATTAGCCCTAAAAGACAAAGCCACAGGTTTAGTGGAAAGCTTAAGACTACAACCTAAAAGTACTGTAGATTAATAGGTAAATAACAAAATGGAAGGAATAATGGATTTACTAATACTAGAGGAAAAAATGTCCATTTACCCAAGGCCTGCCTGCATGATTATATCCATTAGTGCAGGAGGTATTAAAACCAGAGAAGCTCACCACAGTGTACAGAATAAAGCAGGAAGGGCCCAGCTGATCCACAGTTCATGCCCCTTCAGGAGTTGCTGCTGCATTAAGATGGAGTATAAAAGAGTGGATGACCGGCACATCATTCTAGGAATCCCAAAGGGATCAGAGGAACCAAAATAGCTGGGACTCTTTATATTTGAAAGGCTGTCATAAATAGAAGATGGAAGAAAATAGTTCTCCCTTTCCACAGAGGGCAGGACAAGAGGCAATGGGTAAACTCCAGTAAAGATCCCATCTTGGGAGAATCTTGTGAGCAATAGGGCACTTGGACAAGGTGCCTGAGGATCTTCATTGGAGGTTTTCAAGAAAAAGCTGAATATGCACTGGTGTGGGGTGGCTTAGGAACAGAGGACCCTGAATCTGTAGAGGGGCTGGACTAGATGACCTTTGAGGTCCTTCAACCCTATGATCCTATAAACATTGTAGGAAAAGATGTAAAACTTTTTGCTTAAGGTACACATCCAAAAGAATAAAAGATTTTATTTTATTACCTGAAAAAAGTGTGATGCTAAAGGGGGTGGGAGATGCCAGATATTTTTCTATCCTGGATTCTGCCAGGTGCCCTAAAAAAAAAAGTGCACACATCTGAATACATTTAGTATATCCTTTGGGAGACGCTTTTTCTGTAGTCTGCCATCTGGGTTGTGTTGAGCACCCATAATTGCCTCCAAGAGGAGGTCTTGGCATAAAAATCCTTTTACAACAGTACGGAGAACAGTATTTTATACATCAAAGGCATGAACAAACATTGAATATCAACATGCCGAAATAAAAAAGGTGGCTTTCCAGCGGTGGAAAAATTTCTATGTCCGTCTGGAAAGGTTAGTGTTACAAAAGCCTATAAAAACCACTTATTACCATATAGTCAAAAGGGACCTGGTGAGCAGGTCTTTAGAAGAGAATACAGAGATGGGGGTTTTTTTCATTTGCAATGATATGATTCACAAATTGAATGCAAATCAGTACAAACCTGTACCAGAGGTGGTGACTGCAGATACATGCAGGACATTTGAAAAGATACAATGCAGGAAAGTCTAAAATAGACATTGTACATATTAAGTTGATTTTAAAAAACCTGTCTAGTGTCAGGCGAAATGTGAACCATGATTTCCAGAGCAACAGCTCAGGGTGAGAAACTATAACAATTCAGCCAGAGTGGCTGAGACAGTTCGTTCCCAGTTCAAAGTCCGAATGCAGGAGGAACACTCAGTCTGAGATTGTAATTATGCTTAGAGACAACGGGATAGTTATCTCAAACATTACAGAAAAATGTCTCAAAAAGTGCATTAAGATTGTTCAGCGACTGAGGAATATAAGACAAGGGTTAGAGCCTTTCTACTGCCCTTAAAGAACCAGGCATTAAAGGTGACTTACAACTTGTGCTCAAATTGTCTCTGTTGATTGATATAGGAAAAGTAGCTAGATGCAATTTATACTAACTGCGTTAGAGAAGGGAATAAGACTTCTAGTATTTGAAGCTCTACTTTCTATATTCATTTCACTCTTTGCCACAGCCTGGTATGATCCACTGTGGTCTAGCATGACATGAATCGCATGCTTTGCTGTCTCTGTTAATGTCAGAGATAGTTATTCATTCTGAACAGGTCGGGAGGAATTGGGCACCTGCCCTGAGGCTGAGCAGCATGTGCTACTTCCAAAGGCTGGCGAGTAAGATGGAACCAATATGCTTTGGGGTTTTAGTCGGAGAAGGATTGAACGGATGGCAAAACAGGCTAGCAGATGTGAAGGATGGGAGAGGCCTTGACTCTCTTACTTCTTCCTCCCACAATATGTCAGCCAACACAGCCAGTCTCTGCAGACAGGTAGGAGTGGTACTAGTTGGCTGTGGGTTATCACTTCCTTCTGAGGCCAGGATGGGAATTGTGACCCTGCTTGCACATAGGTACAATCTATTGCCTATAGGTACAATTTTCTGATTTACAGAATAACAGCAAAACACTGAGGAAATCAATTGAGCTGAAATAACTCATGCTGATGAGCATTAAAACATTCTTTTAAAGGAGAGCAGGGAATCCTGATTGTGATATTATAGATGTGTCTCACTGTGAAGTCTGAACTAAATCCAGAAGCCCTGACTTGGGGGCAGACTATGCCAGTGAAGTGAATGTGAATATCTGAGGAGCAATGCAGTGTTTAATGTGAGCCAGAGAGGCAGGATCTGGCCCTTCATGTCACTGAAGCCAAAATCCAGTAGACTTCAATGCTTATTTCGGCACCATGGCTCAAATTTCTAACAGCACCTGGACTGTGTAATATGTGTCATTGAATAATATAGAATAGCCAAAAATCATGCTGAGCTCACAGACACTCTGTGAATACAAAAGCTCTCAAAATTCATCAGACAAATCAGCGATTATGAATTATTTGTTCAGCTTCACTAAATATATTGGTGAACTCCAGGACTGAGATGTGTGCTTGGATGAGGGAACTAGAATAAGAAAGCAAAGAAAAATAGCAGCTCAGAGCAACTTGTGCCCAATGAAAGATGTTTAAGGGAAAGCAGAGTTTGAAATTAAAAACAGATCATTAACTTATGTACGTGCTTTCCATGCTAGAGCTGTTGTTTATATATTCCTTGCCTCTGCTTTCCCGAACGGTAGGAATATAAAGCTTTTCAAGAACTCTCTCGCTGTCAAGCAGGACCAGGTTAAATCAATCCTGCCAAATGCTTGCCCCATATCTGTGGGCCTTTGCAGCCAGAAGGAGCTTGATTGACTTTGATACAGCAGTGTGCAGCATTTGTAAGACTGGAGCCTTAGACCTTGTGATGTGGAAAGCCCATCTGAACTCTGAGAATCCACTTGGCTTTTTTTTCCTTCCTTGACAACCAGCTCTTAAGAGGCTCTGGGTCATAATCCTCTTTCTTTATTCCAGGAGTGGAAGAGGAGACTCTTACAAGAGTTTTCTCCTGTCAGACAAAAGGGGGTTGCTGAGTGACACAGGGTCTTTCCCCCTTTGTCAGCTGGCTGGATGCACTTGACTCTGAGCCAGAATCATGAGGGGCCAAGACTGGGAACTCACTATTCTTTGCACTGATTGGTGCAAGTGAACAAGCTGAACAGGCCTAAGCCCACGTAAACCCTGATTAAAGTGGTTAAGATGTGCACACTGCTGTTAGTTTAAATGCCACATCCTCCGAGGAGCTTTTGTAAACTTTGTGCCTGGCATAGTCGCCTTTGCTGAGAGAGGGAACCAGCAATGTGCAGCAAGTGACAGAAAATAATGAATTGTCTGCAACGGCGAAATGCTGCTCTTACAAAGAGCAGAGCAGACTAGCGAGTGTAAAAAAGATATAAGAAAAAATTACCATGGCATTGTTGGTGTTGAAGGATAAACTGCTTTGTATAGTGACACTCATGTTACAATGTCAATTGGTACAGGGGTTCTGTAGTGAATTGCATGATGAAGAAAGAGCCATGATTCAAAAGCTGTCATCAAAGGAATCTCTGCTCTGTATAAACAGTGCACAAGTCATCCGCTTTAATAGGATGCAAACAACATTGTCATGTACCAGATGAGACAGGTCGCAAGTCAACCTGTCATCTTCTAGGACAATTGAATTGATTTGTGTTTGCTATCTTGTTTTGTTTCTAAATGGTTCACGTGGAAAATATGAGGACGCACGGGCTCCAGGACTCTGCAGGGAACGCTGGATCTCGCAGCCTCCCACCTGCTGAAAGTGGGGGCAGAAATGTTGTGCATTTAGTCAGGGAGGAAATATATTTTTCAGTTGAAGAGGGATGCAGTACTTTGCACTACTGAGCACACCCAGGAGTTAGATGCGCAAGAAGGAAACTTAGCTAATGTTAGGAAAGACTCGGGAGGGGGCAGGGGTGTGGAAAGTCCAACACACAAATATACCCAGCAAAATATGCCTTTCTGGGCACTTCATGAAGAGGCAAAGATACCTCTTGGTTGTGTAGTACGTGTGGACATGTAAGTGCCTGATTCAAACCTCACTAGAAAAAATCATTAGGGCTCTGCATCAGGTCTATTGAAGTTAAAAGCAGAAATATTGGGAAGGGGGTGCAGGGGTAGACCAAAACACCGCCATTTTTCTGTGTCAGGCTGGTCAGCTCTGAACCTCATGAAGCCTGGGAAAAGCCCAGAAAATCTGAAATCTTCTCTAGGAATAAGTTACACAATTATTCTTGGTTGGTTTGCTTTTAGTTTTTGCTTCTCTAATATTTTCTCAGGCTATCCCAACAAGGGATGTAATAACCTGTATCTATATATGCATGTGCATGTGTTCACATGTGTGTGTGTGTCTGGAAACAGCAAAGCCTCCTGGGAGAGCAGAAGTCAGGAAAATCTTCCTTCTAGCCTGGCTCAGTCGGAGACCTGCTATATGTGGCCCTGGAAAATGTATTCTTCTCCTGTTTTCTTTATTTGTAAAAGAGGGATAATACTTACCCCTTTCACTCTAGATTATTTCTCAGTCCATCGTAATGGGATTTCTCTTCAAACCTATCAGTGATTTCCAACTAAATGATATTTTGTCCACTCCACTATTGCTGTCTTTGCATGATGCTTTAAGCCCAAATGGGGAAAATCAACAGCCTGGCAATTTCATTATTTCTAAAGAATATGGCTTCCAAATGAGCGCTGAGTAATAGGAGCCAAATATGGAAGCCTATTGCAAAGTGACCTTAGTGGAGGATTACGTATTTGTATTGCAAAAATGGAAGCAGTCTTCTGAGGGGAGGGGTCTATGTTGGCTCGGTTGGATCTCTCCGAATTGTGCCCCTAGCCCTTTCTCAGCCACTTGATTTCCTTCTAATGCTATCAGCAGTGGGTGAACGCAGCAGTCCTTGTCCTGCTCCCTGCAGGAGAGGGATATTTTTTAACACTGCTCTTTCTTCTGTCATTTATGTCTCTCACAGCAGTTGGTCCCTTCATTCCCTGTAGAAAAAGCACTTTCTGTTTGCACTTTCGCCCTGTTGTTGTTCAGCACAAATCTTCTGTTGCTATTGCTCTTGAAGTCTCTTCCATCCTTTGAACCTCGTATTCCTCCTGAGGCCAGATTCTTTCCTCTCCCGTCTCACAATTCAAGTAACTCCCTGTAAGGCTTTGGGTAAACTCGGCTAGCCAAACCTTTCTATATTTAGGAAAATTGTACTGGCTGGCATAGCATTTGATTGGAGCGCCCTTGTGTCATGACATCATTTTTTGTGGCACATGCATAGCTACAGGAGACTCCCTATCAGAAAAAAAAAATATCCCACAGCCTACATCAAGGCAACTGTGAAATTTTAATGCTGAATTTCAGAGCTTTCAAAAAATCTATGTTCATCTTTGACAAAATTTGAACCTCATTTTCTAGCTTTTAAGTGTTTGGGTTTTCAAAACCACTCTCTTCTGATCCAGTGTTTAAGCAGAATTCATGTCTACGTTTTTGTAACCTCTACAAAGAGTTTTGCTTGGAAAATTACTTTATATTTAAAAAATAAACCATTTCATACGACTGATATGGTCAAGCTTACCATTGACTTTACACTTTCTTCTGTCTTCTGTCACAGCTAAAGAAGTGGTACAAAACTGATCAGAGCTATCCCATGAAACACTAGATAAATGTTGTGTCAGTGGATCTAAGAACACCTTGTTTCACACTGGTTCGGGGAGTGGATCTCTCAAAGCACTGAAGGTACAGCTATGCGGACCAACAGAGTTTATCATCTAGGGCAGGTCCTGAGTGTTTTGGTGTCAAATTTAAGAAATAAGTCACCGTGCGCTATGCAGGATGTACAATCTCTAGAGGAGCTGAAATGCCCTTAAAGAGTCCAAAGTCTGTGAATCCTGTTGGAACTGACATGCAACCTGTCGCCTTGGTCAGTCTGCACCCTAACATTACTCTAAGCTTTTCTGAAACCAAGCTCTTCTGCAAGACTCCCACTTCCAGTTGTGCCGTGCAGGAAGCTTGAACTCTCTAACCACGGCAGAGCCCGTGTTGACTCCGGAGTGAGCTCCCGGGTGAATCCTTAATTCTACAGAAAGGATGAATCATTTCTAATGTGTGAAGTGGGGAGATGCCTTATTTTGGCTAAAATGCATGGGACTTCATGAGGACAGAACTATCCCTGCCTGCTACTTTTCAATACAGGCAAATCTGTAAAACCCTGCTGACACTTTTAGGACAAGCTATTTTTGCTTTCTGAGGGGGCTGAAAAAATTGAAACTGCTTTCACGAAATGAAGTCACCTTATTTACTCTTAGGAGTTATACCATTTATGGATTAACCTCAAGCATTTCCAAAATGTCTCTGCTGACAGAAGATTTATTCCCCCAAAATATCAGCCGGAATGAGTTTTCATGACAAGTTCGAGGGTTATATGGGAGAGGTCCAAAATTTGGCTTAGAAATGAAAACATCTTACAACTTTTTAAAGATGGGGTTGTTATGGTACTTTGTCTGGTTAGGACTTGAGAGCCGCCCCCCCCCGCCCTCAGATTTTCTCACAAATATTGATTTGGATGTATGGAAGTCCATGAAATGTATGACAGTTCCAGGATGTGAAAAAGGATGGTTCACAGAGCTTTGAAGAGAGCCAGTGTGCCTGTCTGTCTGTCTTCAGCCTGTATACATACACGTACATGGACACCCACTAAGGAGAATTAAGTTCTTCTGACCATTTTGCAGCTGAGATGCACAAACTGCAATGTGGAGAGGCTCACAGACTTTTTTTTTTTGTGCAGAAGGGATAATAATAATAGTGTCAAGGACACCATTCAAGTTGATGCCTGGAGAGCTATTCAGTATAGACCTATTTACGGCCATTATAAAATGCCTGTGGATAGTTCAACAACCGATTTTCAAGAGTCTTTTTATACTGTTTGAAGGATCAGGAAAATCTATCAAGCTGGAGAAATTAAGCTATTTTTCTTCAGGGGAAGAGAAACAGAGTAGGGAGCTTCTTACGTTAAAATGCTGCTGTAGATTCAAGATGAATGAAAAATTGGTCTGCATAGTAATGAGTTGGGAGAGAGATTTTTAAAAGGCTTAAAAGTGCTCTTCACAGAAGCTACTGTACTGGGTGGAATTGAAGGTGATCTTCTTGAGGAGTTTCAGTTTTCGAAAGTTAAAAAGATCCGTCTTTTTGTCTCCAAGCTGGTGTCTGCAGATTTTGTTTTTCTCTATCTTTCTTATCAAAAACGAAAGTCAGGGCCAGCAGGATCATTGGGTGCAGGCAAACATATGCTTAGCTCTGAGCTGTCGTTTAGGCAGGACAGAGTCAAGTACGGGATGCTAACGTTCCACGTGACCAATAGGCCAAACTTCATATTATACCTTTTAGATTCAATCAAATACAGTTCACTTTCAGCAAATAGGATAAAGGCTGCCATACAGTCACAGTAATGAGATATGATCTGGTATGTCATAGGAAGGATTACATTAATCCAGAGGCAATAGATTACACTGAATATGATACAGATATGAGGTAATGCAGTGACCAGAATGAAACCTAACCTTTGCATATCTGCGGAATTTACAAAAATGAGAAATAGGAAAGTGGTGCGACAGCGAGGAGGCTAGGGGAAAACCACATAAAGAAGACAATTCACCCAAGGTTGCTGCCCTGTTTTTACAAGCGTTTATTATTAAAAAGTCAATATTTGCTAACAATAAACACTCCACTTCGCACCCATCAGAGCAGGTGCTGTAGTTTTCGCTGTAAAAATAGGCTCTCGCCCTGCAATCTCTGTTGCTCTTTCATGCTGGTATTCTGTTGATTTGACTCCTACTCTCACATCTTGGAGGGATGGCTGTCCCTTAGCGAACATAAAGGTTCCTTTGTTGCCATACAAGTGAAAGTCAAGATGGCCCACAGGTTTTCTATTCATCCATATGTTGTTACTGCTGCACTCCCCGCTGAAAGCTTCCTGATTACTCTACTACCCCAATGCAGTGAGACCTCTCTAAATTAGTCTCTATATTGTAATGATTCTGTGGCTACAAAGGATTTCATGGTCATTATTCATACAGAGCATTGTGTCTAAATGAGTATACCTCTCCCTTGCTGCTGCCTCTGCCTTGACTCCCAGCTCCTGCCAGGGAGGGTGACCATGTGCTCTGGGGCAGGCTTTGCTCAAGACGTATATTTTTCTGCCCCACAGAAATGAAACAAAGCCAAAAGAGGCCTCAGTCTCTGGGTGATGGGGTCTAGTAGGTGCCCCTGTACAACTCTGAGACTAAGTCCAGCCCTTAATTTCTATAACTCAGCCGTAGTCCTGCCCAGAGCAGGAGGGATGGGCTTGATGATATTTTGAGGTCCCTTCCAGCCCTTAATTTCTATGGTTCTATGAATTTCTATGATTTCTATGATTCTATAACATTCAGTAATTGGAAAACATAAGCCTTTGTCACTTGAGCTAAAGGCCAACCTACTAGGTGTAGTAAACAGCTTATATCCCACATCCGTCAGGTAGCCAAAGGCAGCATAGGTGCAGACCCATCCATCTGTGGACAGCAGCGAATTCACCACACAACCAGCATGCACCGACAAACCCCTATGTACATCAGTGTTTGTATGAAGTATTAAATTGACATGTCAGATCAGCACAGTCACAGTGCAATACTGACAAGGCATTAGGGAGTGTCCAAATGGAAAACCCATGCGGCTAGTCCCAACTGGTACTTCATAAGGACACGGATAGCTGCACTAGAGTGATTGCAGCATGCTGCCAAATCAGAAGAGAAGCATTTTCTCCACCCTGTGCTTAGAGAAAGCCATGATGAATCGGGCCCTCCCTCTACTTGCATGACTTCTATCACTATGCTGATGGTACCTGAGCACCTATAAACCTAGAGGGCATGTGCTATTACTCCCATTTTGAAGACAGGGAATTGAGCCACAGTGTTCCCGTATGTCCTGGCTGAGTGCACTTCACCCACCCGCTCCCACTGGCACCCTCCAAGTGCAGAAGGCTCCACAGCATCCTTCTGCAGCTGCTCTTGAGACCATAATCTTTGCCGTTCCTGAGAGTGGCTGCTGGAGATGACCCTGAGTAGATACACCAGTGCATGTTGGACCCTGAAGTGTCCCAGTAGGAAGAGACTATGCTCAGGAATGGGACAGGCCATCACAGTGGTGTAGACATGCCTAGAGAGGTTAAGTGAGTGGCCTAAGCTCACACAAGAAGTCTGTAGCAGAGAAGGGAATTAAACCAGGCTCTCCTAACTCTCAGCCTAGAGCCTTATGATTTGGCTCAGAACAGATGTAACACAATAGTTTAACACTATCACTTTCTTAGATTATTGTTGTTACTGAACATAGTAAATATTCATAGTTCCACGCAATATACTGCACCCATCCCAGTCAGATGGATATCTGTGACAAGCCATTACTTGGTAAAAGAGCAAGTCTCCCCACCGCAAGGCTAAGATTTCTGATTGAGATTTCTCCCGGTTCTCCGAATATTCTTAATAGGTTGGTAAGTCAGTGAAGCTGCACACCTAACTCCGTTTGGAAATCCTGCCCTCTATGCTTCCCGTTGCCCTGCATTCTTTTGCAGCATGAGCCTGTCTATTATAGTTTAAGGTTTGCATGCATTTTCCTTAGCTCTGTTGTTTTCCCTTTGAGTTTGTACCCGTATTGTTTGGAAATATTATATAAACCCATTCACTTTAGAAAAATGGGGAGTTTGAGTAATGTACGTTAATTACTTGCATGATAAAAGTCGATCAATAAACTAAACAAACAAATCTCTCTCCACTCAAATGGGTTCCTGTCACGATTTTGTTATCAAATACTTGCCCTCCTGCCATCCCCAATCCATAAATGAAAACCCATTTTCTTTTCCAGTGCCTTAAGTTACATTTAATCGAGTGGGAAAGACATTTATTTTTTCCCCTCAAAAGATGCCAAATCTCTTCTGTGCATAACCACAAAAAGCATCATCTCTATGTCTTTTGTGCAAGACAGGAGCCTCCACTCTTTAGCGGAGACTTGCTCTCTCAGCATATTCCATGCCTAGCTTGCCTGCTGGTGTGCTGCAGAGGCAGGTGAGCCAACAGGGACATTTCCTTCCCTCCTCCCCCTCCTTGGGCTGATATTTCTGTCAAGGAGAAGACAACAGCAGAGTATTTAGTTTTAAATGATCTAATAACGTTTCCTTGCTAACATTTACAGCGTGCGCTCCTTCCATTTTACTTTTATGGTGCACTGGGTTACAATTGATAGGAACGGATGAGCACAATGCCCCCAAATCATAAATTTGCTTGATCATTATTAAATGCGACCATCTTGTTGGTGTTTAGAAAATCTCCACTGTATGTTTTATTTCTCTCATGAAGAGCCTCTGCGAACCAGGAGCTCTCTAGAGCCAGTGGGTACCTGCTTGCTGTAATTTGAATTTCCAACTTCTTAAAATAATACAAGATTACTCTGCATTACCACCTCACCTCAGAATGATGGTTTGTGCCATTAGTGTGGAACACTCCTGTATTTTTTAAAGGCATTTAGCTGAGCCCTACCATTTTAGCCAGAGCATCATCATTTTTCTTTTGTAATCATTAACATGCTGCTCCCCTGGAAAAAGCTGTAAATGCGATGTTCATTTTTTAGGCAAGAATGGGAAAGCCTCCTCTAAAGCAGAAATGGGAAAGCCACTTCTAAAGCCTCCTCTAATCCCTGTTTAGTGGGAAGGTGGGCCTGAGGCATTGGGATTTTCAAAACCCTCCACTGCTGCCACTGAAGTCCATTATAAAATGTAGATTTTCACAAGAAATTCGCTTTGACACTATCAGAGTTGGGCAAATCTTGGGGACTTTCAGGGATCCCATCCCCATGGCTTTTATCATGCCCCTTGGATGCAGATGTGTCACCTCCATTATGTGCCCAAGCTTTTCCTATACTAATAGCAGAAGACCTAATGTTATTGCCATAACCAGATTTCCTGTACTGCAATGGATGCCTACTATCTTGCCTTCTCCCGCTAGGATTGCAGTTGAAGAACAGAGACTGAACATCAGGCTGGGTCAGTTTTACAAACATGTCTTTGGATTTCTTACTATTTTGAATGGGTAGAGACTCGCCTAAATGTTACCTAAAGTGATGCTGTTAATCTGGAACATAGCACTTTCTGAGTTGTGAGTGAGTCTGCAGTATGCCAGCGCTATGATGAGGAGCTATAGACTTCCTACAGAAAAATGATGGTCACTCATAATACTCTGCACTTTTTGCAGGAGTAAATGTCTTAGACACTCTGTCTTGCCTAAATTGCAATGTGGATAATTACTTTCTGTCAACTTAGATTTCCCCCTGGTGTTTTACTGGATGTAGTGTTCTTCACTTCCTGTCCTAAATTGTTTTATGCTATTTGGCACGAGCTGTTAAACAGCCAGTGTGCTGTTCCCTGGCAGTAGTTGTTTTTCACCAATAGGGGCAGAGATTTTTAAAAGCTGGTAAAATGAAAGGTGCTACTTATGCAATAGATAGAACTACAGGATTAGAATAATAAAAGCAATTACCTTTTTTGTTGTTGTTATCAGACAACAGGGCCAATACACATTCATTCATTTGCAGAACAATTCCTTTAAAAATATTTTTCCAGGATCTTATCTGCAAGGAGATGTTGACGTTCTGAGTCCATTTCTTCTCAGCTCTAAAACCTAGATACTGGGAGCAGTTTGCCTTTTTTGTGCCTTGTGAGAGGTAGCAATGCACAAGTTATTGATTGTTTCTCTCTTAAAAATCAACAGTCTGTACAATGTGAATATTAATAAATAATGAAATGTTGATGAGTGGGATTTGGATCTGCCATGTGCTCTTTGGGTAGAATTTTTTACTTTCAGCATTAGCCTTTGTGTGTGCCACTTTTGCATTTTATTTTCTGCTGCTGAGAGTATTGCTTCCCGTTAGACTGTGTCTAGGAAACATTTTCAAGGCATTCCTGTGGGACAATAACTTGGATAGTGAATTTCCACCGCTGACATTATGAAATAAGTGCTCCAGGACTTACAGCCTGATCTTCATTTGCTTGCTTTCCTGTAACAATGGTTGTAGATATCTCTCTGCAGTTGTGGAGACTTGTGCAATACAGAAATTTTAACTGGACCCAGGTGGTATTGCTTAGCAAGTTACAGGTACTGTAATCTAAAATATACTAATGTGTTACTGGGCACATTTACACAAGACACTTTATTGCACATTAGACTAATAAGCAGTAAAGCATCACAGTCTACACGGGCGTGGGACTTACTGTGCAGTAAATTAGGTTAATGTGTGGTTTGCTAGTACCTAGAAATACAGGTACTAGATTAACTGCACATTAGCTACCATGCGGTAGTGCACGTGTAGACACTGCCCGAGAGGGTGCGGGGGAAGAGCTGTCTGTGGCAGTTCCAGTGCAAAGCTTGGGAGCAGAGCCTGGCTCCGTGGTGCTGACTTGGGGCAATGCCCTGTGCCTGAATGGCAGCAGCACCCTGAGCTGCCCCCTCACTTTGCTTGCTGTGGGGATAGGGGAGCTCTGTCCCTGGTCCTGGTGCTGCTCAGCTCCTGGCTTCCCCCAGGCATAGGTGGGGAGCAGGAGCTGACAGGAGTGTATGCTGTGCAGGCAGTGGCAGGGTGGGGGGATGCGGAAGCTCTCTGTCCCCAGCCTAGCGCTGTGGAGCAGACAGTTCCTCCATTCCCTCCATAAGCAAAGCAAAGGGAGAGCTCAGAGTGCTACCACTTGGCCACAGGACTTGTCCCAAGCCTGCGCCGCTGAGCCAAGCTGTGATCCCAAGCTCCACATGGCTAAGAGCTGGACCCTGTTCCAGGACAGCTTCTTCCCCCCCACCCCAACCATTCCCCAGAGCCCAGACCTGACACCTGTGCCCCCTGCAAGCCTGGAGCTGGCACCTGGGGCTCCTGGAGCTCCCCCTGGCTGCTGCATGGGGACAGAACAGAGCAGGGGGGCAGGAGCAGCCCTGGACACAACTGCTTCCATTGGGAGCAAATTTGCTTCCAATTTGAGTGTATGTATACATGTGTTCCTGAGTGCAGTTTACTTAGTAACCTTAAGGTGCATTAATTGCATGTGTAGATGTACCCACTGGTGATATGTTACTGCCCACTTGGTAACACCACATTAGTAAGGGACTAATTTATAAACTGTCTAGTGTCTAGTTAGTATCTAGTTTAGATGCGCAGTGAGCTCTTACAGTCTCCTGTGTAGACAGTCATCTAACTTGTGTAAGCAATTGTGGTAACAATGTAGGTTTCTTTTTTAAATCTTACTGTGTGTGTTTTGTGAGTTATAAGTGACCTTACATATAATCACTTGGTTGTAACAGGGATGTAAAATTAAGGGGCTTTTCCAGTATGGGATATGTTTGAGGTGAAAGGTGCAAAATGCTTCCTATAATAAAAAAAGGACATATCCTTTGGGTCTCACCAGAGAATAACAAGCTTCCCTCCTGCCCTGCCGTCACCATGAAAACACCAATAATCACAGGGGAAGTGGACTCACTGAGTTAGGTACTGGACAGGAGACTGATAGGAAGGGGGTTAGACCCAGGGCTTCCCTCCAAAACCCATAACTGCACCAATGAAAGGCTGGAGGTAGATAAGTAGATTAGAGGGATAAGCTTGGTAATGTATTGTTCTCTCCTCTCCTAAACCTCCCCAGTCTTCAGTACATGTTCAGCTGAAAAAAGAAAGCATGTTTGACCATTATTTATTTCTACCCAACTAGTTCATCATTTCCATGCCAAAGTGCAGGACAGCAGAGATCCTAAGGAATAGCATCTACAAGATTTCCCTCAGTACCTGAAGAGGTTTTAGCTATCGTTCTTGATGGTATTGGTCTCCTTTCATTCTCCTTTATTTTTACTCCTGTTTTCATATTCTCTTGATCTCCCTCTTCAGAAAGAGACCTGACACAATACCACAGATACGAATTCACAGGAACTATAGAGAACTTTAGACCATGATGCAAATATTTCTATTGGCTTTTAGCTCCATGACAGGTCAAACCAAAAGTCCAATTGTAAGCACCTTTGCAGTTTAAGAAACTGCAAATCCAAGTTTGGATCCATATTCTGACTTAGTCACAGCTTCTAAACTGGAAAAAAAATTGTAAAACTGATGAAAAGCAAAACTGGGCTCTGATGTCAGTCTGTTTCTTAAAATGACGGGGGACATTTGCAGCTTGGTAGGCTGCTGCATTGCTTTTTCCTCCCTTGCTGGACAGCAAATTCAGCAAAAGCACATTAGTTTCCATTGGGAAGGCCCCTTTTGGACCCAGACAAAGGTGTAAAGGCTAGATTTTGTATAGCTCAGCTTAATATCTCCAGCCAGCCAGAGCTCTTCTGCTGTCTATGCAGTGGTGGAGATTGTGCTGTCTGTGCAGTGAATGGAGAACAAAATTGCCAGTAACTTTTGCTTTGCTGCTGAGATGATGTTGCATTCACGGCACAAGGGAGCAGAATGGCTTTTGACTCCATCGGACTTCTATGCGCGCCGTTAGGTCAACAGCAAAGAGAACTAGTGTCTGCCCGTCTCCCTTAACTCTTTCTTGAATCTTGGGGCCTCATCCTGAGAGGATCAGTAAATATATCCTTCACTGACTGCAAATGCTGCACAGCTTTCAAGCAAAGGCCCTTAGAGCCCAAATCTGTATGCACACAGAGTAGGTTGTGTGGATCCAAGGGCAGATTTTGCCCCATGGTTACTACCTCATGTGGAAAAACAAACCATTAACATAGCACACCACAGTACCAGATGTGTCACTGAATACAATCTCTGGCAGTATGCCAAAAATATATGGATTGCTTGACAAGACAGATCTAATATTGACCTTCAACCGTCCCAAAGTAAAGGGCACAAAAGTCTTCTTGAGCGCTATGTACTTTGGTTTAGGTTTTATGGTGCTGTTGCCTCTGGAGAACAAATAAAGGTGAGTAAGAAGCCAGGGACTTGGGGAAGGGCAGAGGCAATGCAGGTTAATCTCAGGCTTGTCAGTAAAACAATAAGGAGGAGTAAGAAGCAGCGCTGCTACTGGAGATTGGATCTCACTGCTGAATACACAGTGATTGCCCCACCGGTCTGGGGATCCAAGAGCCTCTATCTAGGCACGCACATTTACATATTTATTAATCAGATTTCAGTCCTTTCATGCTTGGAGTTGTGTTATCCCAGCACGACATCC
This sequence comes from Crocodylus porosus, assembly GCF_001723895.1. Lineage (NCBI taxonomy): Eukaryota > Metazoa > Chordata > Crocodylia > Crocodylidae > Crocodylus > Crocodylus porosus. Next base: position 1,655,800 of record NW_017728909.1, on the reverse strand, counting down.
AAAGCTGGAAATGGACATGTCGAAACCATTAGTGCCAGAGAATTAGCAGCACTCTGTTAACTGTCTCTGCCTTATCATTCCCATGTATTATCTTCTTTAACCCAAGCTTTCATCTGATCAGCGAAGCTTTTAATGTAACATAGCTCAATTTTATGGGCCTCACCATACACCCAATTTACCTATCCCTCTTCTCTTCCGGACTGGATTAGGGAGATTAATGGAGTCAGGATATTGTGAATGTGAATAAAACAACCTTATTCTGGGTGTACAGCCTGGAAAGCTGTTTTTAAAATCAGGGCTTTCACTTGGTGAGTGATCAGCTCTTTCTCTGCCTGGTCCTGCACATGTGAATGACCTGAGAGGTAATGGAACCAGTGCAGAAGCTAGGTCGCCACCTATCCCGCCAGGGTTTACAAGACGGAGCCAGTGGCTCTGCCAGCTGCCAGTCTGTGCCTCAACGGGGGATGTCTACAGCATGAGAGAAGAGCGGCTTAGAAGTAAACCCCAGGGGCAGCTAGTGGCTCTGTGACCTAGTGCCCAAATGCCCCTCCATTAGGGAGTGAGTGCATCTGTCACAGAATCATGCATTAGATACGGTTTTGTAGAAACTGAGCAGTGTTGTCTCTGAAAGTTTCCTACTGTGTTTCCCCAACTTCGTAATGAGAGAGGATGCTGGGATTCTGACAGCAGCCTTAGGAGCTCTGCAGGGCTGGATAACTGACTGCTTGGCTCTGTGGGACCTCACCTGAAAATGCCATGTAGGAGCACAATAATTGGTTACCTCCCCTATTGGACATGCCAGTGAGGACACTAGCACTTAATGCAATAGCTGTTGCTGTGATAAATGGTCCATTTTCTACATGGCTGTTTTCTTGTGTGTGCAAAAAGAATAAAACTAAAGCCTTAAAAAAAAAAAGCTGGGGGCACCAGTGGTGGAGGGGAGGGGGCTGGCGTGAGGGTTATAGCACATGGAAGGCACAGAGCACATGGAGCACTGCCTCTGCATGAGGCATGGATGCATTTATTCAGTATTGTGAATGCCAAATGTTTCTGGCTTCATTGAGCAAGCTTTGCCCCCACAAAAACTCTGTGACTCCTTAAGACACCCATGAAAGTCCTCTGCCTCCTCCTTGCTTTGGGATGAGGAGGGGGTAATTTGCGTCTGGCATCTCCAAGTACCCTCCCTCTTGTGCCAGCACTAGTACTCTAGTCAGCATGGGAGTGGGTAGACTCAGCTTGCTTATGCCTACCCACCTGGTCCAGGACAGGTGAGAACCCTCTCACCGCCACATCCTAAACCAAGGTACAGGGGCATGTTGGGGCTCGCAGTCAAAGTCAGCACCCAGAGCATATTATTGTTTGGAATAAAAGCATGGCCTAAGGCCCAGTTCTGTGAGGTTCAGTGCTGAACTCTTCACTGTGGAAACCAGGATTTAAAGCATGAAAAGAGCCAAGGGGAAGCACGGGTCCAGATTCCCTGCTAACACCATCCTCTTGCTGTAGGCTTAGGTAAGCCACTCTGGTTCCCACTCTGGTCCCCACATAGTCCTTCCTTCCTCCTGAGCAGTAGCTGCCTCACCGTTCTTTAACCTCTACGGTAACTTTTCCTTCAAACTGCTCGTCCTGTCCCTGCTGTATGTGTGCTGGAGGGTTTCCTGGCACCAGAGACGGAGGGGAGGTGGTATGAAGATGCTTATGCCTCCCTGGCCCTCCATGTGAGTTGGGAATGGGTCTGGCACACCACAGGATGTGGCCTCTCATTTCTGTTGGTCAAAGAATTTGATTTGGGCATCCCCAGCAATCCCCTTTACAGTTTGCCAGAGGCTGTACTAAACCCCAGGTGTGTGGATCTTTATGACGATGGTTATGCTTAAGAACGAAAAGCCAGAGCCAAATGTTGCTCTCACTGACTTCCATGGGCATAGGATTGGATCCACTCTACACAGATGCAAATAGAAAGGGGAACTGAGTTACTGCTTCATTGGTTTCATCCAAGAGTTTTTCATTTTGGGTTGTAAGTAGCTGTTGTCCATGGTTCTGGAGATATCGTGGCGACGTCTCAACTTTCGCATGGCCTTACGAAAGAAAGAAAGAAAGAAAAAAGTTCCTCATTTGTCAGGTGAAAGTGAGAAAGAATTTTTATATTTTACCGTGAAGAATCTAGGGGCGTATTTATCAATTCAGGAAGAGGGGCTGGTGAGGTGGGCCTCACTCAAAGGAATATTTTCCACATCATCAGGTCATAGAGGTGATAATACTGAGTTACTGTACAGCGCCATTCATCAAAAGTACTCCATGAAGCAGGGTCATATCATAATCCCCATTTTACAGATGGGGAAACGGAGGCAGGGAGCAGTGTGGTGATCTCCTCAAAGTCATCCAACAAACCAATAGTGGGTGTCGTGCATCCCTGCCCAGTGCTGTGCCCACAAGACCATGCTGCCTGTGATCTCATTAGCTTACATGAGACTATTCCAGTGAATAAGTGCCTTCCTAGAGGACTTGCAGGGAGCTGCAGAAGCCTTTTATACTGTAATGTCTGGTGTCAGGCTCCTTTTCTGTGAAGGTGACACTCTCCAGAGAGCAGCAGTCGGCTGGTCCAATGGGAAACGTACAAAAGGGCCTGCTCCTTCTCTGCCATCCTCCTCCTTTCTGGCTCCCTCACATTTTGTGACTTTGTTCTTTGTTAATAGACACACCGTGCAGGAGATGCAGCTGCTCTTTGTGCCAGAGATTTTAATTTGACCCCTTCCAACTCCAAAAATCAATACTCCTGTGGAGAAGCAGTGGGTGCTATTTTCTAAACCCTGTTTACAGCAGTACAGTCCTTTAAGGCAGATGTTATCTGCTGCAGAGTCTTCTGCATACTTTACCAAATTTTACAAAGCGTTTCTGAGCATATAATGACAGTATTATCTTTATCCACATGCTGCGAATAGCAGTGGGCTTACAATAAATATCTACTTCACAATATACAAGTACAGTACATCTTATCTGCCCAGTTGGGGGGGAAAGCCCTTAATTTACATCCCAGAAAGCACTGGGGTGTGACAAAGGTCATCAGCTGACACTGTACCCTCAACCGGAATGAAAAATATATGAGCCAGGGCTGCATTGTTTGAAAAAAGAGATAACTGATGCTGACGGGCTTGTTTGGATCTCTTTGCTCTCCTACTGATGAAGTTGCAAACAGCTCAATCAGTGCAGGAAAGCTTCAGAGCTGTACTAAACCTGAACCCTAAATGGAGTAGCTTTACTCATACCTTAGTATTTCATTTACTTATTTGCAATACAGTAGCAGTAATATTTTTATGGATCTGCAGCCAGTTAAAGCTTTGTGGTTATAGCAGTGCTGAGGTCCAGAGCCATTTGGACTTCCAGTGCAGCGGGGGCAGGAGTAGAACTGAAACCTTCCTACTGCAAAAGCACAGTCCCTTGCACGGGATTGGAGGAAGAATCACAACTAGTCACAATGGACTGATGGGGCACAGTTGAAACATTCTGTTTTTTATCCACAGAACAGAAATGGTATATGCGCTTTAGCTCTCTCTTCAGCAGGAGGCTGTCAAAGCACTTTGCCTGAATTAGGGGATGGATCCCCACAACCCCTTTTTGATGAGCAATAGTATTATCAGACCCATTTTGCAGATGGGTAAACTGAGCCCTTGTGTGGTTGAGTGATTTGCCCAAGGCCTGGTAGTCCTTAGTTCCCCTCCTTATCTGCACAAATAATAAAGGAACTGCATTTTTGAGGAGAGAGAGAGTCATGCCAGCCTGTTGCAATCCAGAATTGTGGTTTCCTTTATGCTTGTCCTCTCTCTTTCTCTGCAAAACATACTGGTGAAGGAGGGGTAAAAGGATGTGTTTATGTCTATATAAATGCTAAACCTTCTTCCTGGCTTCCCGAGGTTGCTCTTCAGAGAAAGTTCTCCCCTTTCTCAGAGGAAATGATCTGAGCCTATATGCCAACATGACAGGGAATCTTCTACCAGCTAAGACTATTTGCTTGCTTCTCCTGTGTGACAGGACACAGTGCAGAGTGTAATTAATGGGCATGAGACTCTGCCTCTTCCTCTCTAACCAAATCGCAATGGTGTTGACTGACAAAATTAATCATTACAGCTACTTTTCCCTTTATTAATTCTTAGAGCTCCTGGAAGTTGCTAGGAGCTCCAAGGCAAAGGTTACTTGGAGGTTAAAAGGTAAAGTACAAGGAAATGTTTACCATCCCACTGGCTTTATTTACAAAGAAAATGAAGTAATGGGAACAAGTCAGATAAGGTTAATATACTTATTAATGAAGGCTCAGGGACACTTAGCATTTCATTCATGCTTTAGAGTGAAACAAATATAATCTCAGACATTGGCTTTAGTTAGGCCTCTGCTTCATGTTACATATGTCACACAATAAACTGGTCAATCGTGCAATAAATTTAGGCCAGCCACATGTGCAAAATAAGACTGGGCCACAAGTGCAAAGAAATTATCACACAATTAGCTGACTAATCGCTCAATAAATGTAGAACAGTCACACATGCCAGGTAGTTATCACACCATAAAAAAATGACTATCCAGCTACACAAAGAGCCAAGCATCTTGTTAGTGCTTGAAAATATGTAACAACTTTATGGCTATTTTTAATTCAGCTTTCATTTTAATGTGTAGCAGGGCCTTCACCAGTATCACATTCTAGCACTTGAGGTGTTTGGCTTGTTCTAGGAGATTCACTCAGTTTAATGGGGTCAAGAGATAAGGGGATTGAAATGGCAGGTACGAAGCACATAAACCAGTCATTCCCAAACTGTGGGTCACGACCCCAAATGGGGTCACACCATCAGCAGATGGGGTCGCAGCATGGCTCGCTCTCTCCCATGCCAGGTCCTGCCTGCTGGGCTGCAGAGGCCCAGGGAAAGGCAGCAAGGCAGGGAGGCCCAAACCCGCAGTGGGCAGCTCACATCCTCCCTCCCACCCCATGGGCTCAGCTCTGGCCGTGCCACCCACGGAGCAGGGGACAGGGGCAGAAAGCCAGGTTTCATGCTCCAGCCTCAGCAGTTGCTGCTTCCTGTGGCCAGCAGCTGCTGGGGTTGGGAGGCAGAGGGGTGGGGGCCCTGGCCCATAGCACCCTATGCCCGAGGGCCAGGGCCCCCACCCCTCTGCCTCCCCACCCCAGTAGCGCCTGAGCCCCAGCTGCTGGCCACAGGAAGCAGCAACATGCAGGACAGTCCAATTTTCTGCTACTCTGTCCTCTGCCCTCTATTGATATGAAACCTAATGCCTTTATGTCCTCTATTTTTATCTTGAAGAGAAAAATAGGGGCTAGAAGGGCATTGGGTTTCATATCAATAGAGGACAAAGGACAACTGGACTGTCCTCTATGATGGCCACCCCACTCGGGCACCTGGAGTGGCGGGGGCATTACTCTAGTACAGTCAAGGTAGTCCCAGGAATTAAAAGGAGCAATAGAGGTAGCCGGGCTTGAAGACTCTTTTGCGGCCAGGTGCAGATCAAAGAAGGGAAACTCAAGATGTAAACTCCTAGGGTATGATACTCCTGGGAGCCTCAGAGTTTGGCTTGGCTGGTGTGGGTGGCAATGGTACCAGCAGGCTGCCATCCTTGAGAATGCCAAAGGTGAAAAAATCAACAGGAGGCTAGTGGTCTCTAAGGACGACCATCCAAGGCAAGCCCAGCTGATGAAAGTGTTGTCCTAGAGGAAGGAGAGTGTCCTGAATAGGAGGAACTGCACTAAGGAAACCCTTTGCAAAGTGCCACAAAACCAAACTCAGTCCTACATAGGCTTGAGCATAATCTACTGTTAACATATATACAGAAACAGAAGACTCCTCACAAAAAAGAGTTCAGTGGGACCCTGTGCTGTTGGGATGGTAATCCTGTTGGGGGGCAGCAGAGCCACCATTTTGTATAGTTACCTAAACCAGATCCAAACGCTGCGCTTTTTTTGGTTTGCCCATTACTAGTGTTGCAAGGGAGAGAACCGACTTTTGATTAAGGTAGTAGCTGAGATCTGGTAATCTCACCTCAGAAATTACCTCTATTTCCAAAATAATGTATTTTCAGGACAGTTTCTGTGCCTGATCAAGACAGATGTGGATAGGTGACAGAATAAGGAGGTGACTGACTGCCTTCTTTTACTATTTGGAAGCCTGGCACTATCGTCCTCTCAAGATACGGCCTGATGTTCTGTCTCAGCGCCTGATAAAATAAAATTGTACTTGGAAAGTCTCTAATGACAGGGGCCCATTAAAGTGCATGGTTAGATTCCTGGAATTAGTAGTTAGATTAAGAAATGCAGCTCTGAAATTAGCAAAGATGTGTACAATGCCAAGGTGGGGCCACATATCAGCAGAATTACTCCCCAGGAGACCAAGAGAAAACAAAAAGGAGGAAATGACTAAGCAACTGTGTGCCATTAAGCTAGAGCATGGCACTGACTGGATTAATTGTGAGTACTTTACTATATGGGGAAGCTTTTAGTCATCAAAGACTCCTGACTTCTAGAGGGTGTCACTGTGAGAACAGGTTATAAGGTACCAGTGGAAAAAAAAGACGAAGAAAAATGAGAAAGAAGGCAGAGGGGATTTTAAAAGCATCAACAAAACTCCTAATATAGTGGAAGAAATGTCAATATGAATGCAGAACTAATGGGGTAGCCTTCTAAAATTTGTATTATCACTGAAGTTTTAAATTATGCATTATGTTCAGACCACTGATTCCCTTCTGTCATTATTCATTTTTGATTTTGCAATTCAACACAGGAAAAGTTGTAAATCTGGGGGTACTGACCCCTGTCTACACATTTACCAGATAGTAATTGATCAAAGATTTATTTATTAGCCCAGGCATGATTGATTTATAGGAGTTTTGCTTGATCAAGTTAATTACAAAAGATAACTTATGATACCTTTTTGCACTTTGGAAGTCCCAGCAATTAGGACACTGTTACCCTATTGTTCTTGATAGTGATAACACTGTTGCAGTGATAACACCTTGACTTGTGTCTGGTTCAATTATGTGTTTTTGGATCACTTACCTGTGGGAGACATAATGGTTACCACTATTAATAATCGACTTGACATGGAGCCAGAGGATTTAGCAAAGTCAGATTAAAAGTGGTATTTACTTCTGACCTGGGTAAATTGATTCATTGTTGTTCAAACTATGAAAAAAGATGTTTAAATGGTGACTTATTCATGATTATCCAAAGACAAAGCAAATAACACCTTATGATCGTTGTACTTCACAAGGAGAAAGTCTCCTTCATAAATATAAAATTAAGAAAAAAAATCACAACAATGATTTTAAACAGAAATCTGATTGGTAGCTTTATGTGAACAGTGGCTAAAAGGTTGTTTATGGTGATGTTATCACTAAATGCAGCCATGTAAGGCTCTGAACCTGTTCTGAGCGGCAGTGCTAACAGTGCAAACATCATCCCGCAGAGAAGAGGTGGCCTTTGTATGTACCATGTAGAAAATTTCATCAACATGTTCTTAAAACAGGGAGGTAGGATTAGAAGAGCCCTTCTGGGACATCAAAGCCAATGCCTGGGTGGTACAGGCAACCAGGTCATGCCGTCCCTTCCATAGACATACTGAGCTCCGTCTCGTGACCAGTTAAGTTTCTAGCCTCTATTATTTTACTGGAAGTTTGTTCTAGAATTCACTCCCCTAATAGTTAAAAATCTCCTTCTAATTTTCAGACTAAATTTACTCTTAGCCACTTTCTACCCATTTGGTCTTCTGCCAGCACTGTTCTTTAGCTCAAACAGCTCTTCACATCCTTTTCTTTGCCCCCAGTAGTATGTTCATAGACAGAAATAACATCCCCTCTCAGCCTTCACTTTGCTTGGCTAAACAAGCTAAAGTATTTTAATCTCCTCTACTAAAATAGGTTCTTCATCCCTTTGATAATCCCAGTAGCTCCTCTCTGCACCTCTTCCCATTTTGAATTTGCCATTTTTGAACACCGATGACCAGAATTGCACACAATTTCCAGAGGGTGCCTCACTTACATGTTGCACAATGTTATTAATACTTCATCATTATGACTAGAAATGCTTTGTCTATCACCCCTTGGATGGTTTCACAGCCATTCCTCTTTTTCATCTTATAGTCAGTCTATAACTAAAATGCTAAAATGCTCAGGTCCATTTTATTCTCTGATGCTTCCAAGTAAAGAGCCAACTTAACAAAGAAATTCTTGCTCTTAGTTCCTCAGCCAGAATTTGTTCTGTCTACAGTTAAATTTCATCCCATTATATCGCTTCAAGTCCTCATGGTCACTGGATTTCCCTGCATAGTACTGTGATCCTCCTCTATTTTGACAAGTTTTCCCAATGATGTTTATTAGCACACTCCTACTTTTGTGTGCCAATAGAAATTGGTTAATGAAAAAAATAATATTATTATAATACAATTTATAACAATATATAATTATTAAGTAAGGTAAGGCCTCCCCAAACATATCTTTAAGAAACTCTACTATAAAACTCCTTCCATCTCGAGAGTTCTTTCTAGTCTTCTCTTAAGAAGTTCCTTACCCACCATACGTTTCTTGTGCTAGTCCCCATTTCCCCCAGTCCAACGATTTCTCTAGAGGCATGACAGCAGATGCTTTACTAAAATCTAGACAGATGGATCTGTCACATTTCCTGTGTCTAAAACATCAGTTATCATATCCAAGAAAGATATAAGGTTAGTCTGGTATGAACCATCATTGATAAACCCATGCTGCATTTTACTCATTTCCCACATCTTTAATTTTAACCAGAACATTAGATAAGGTTCCTCCTGTCCTTCTGGAGCTTCTTAAACTAATGATAAAGTCTGGCAATGATAAAGTCTGAGGATTCATTGACGAACATTTTGAAATACAGAGACTCACACAGATCTCATTTATATAAAATTTAAAACCCCAGAATCAATGGGGCTTAATCACCTCTTTCAGTATTTTCCTGATTAAGGACGGACTTAAACATTTGATTTAAATTAAACAAGCATTCAAATGCTTTGCATATTTGGGACTCACATGAGTAATTCCACTGAAGTCAATAAAGTGTCAGTGGTATAAAGGCGAATAAATCAAAATCTTCATCATTAAAATAAAAATATATCCTTTGCCTTCTATTCACAGATATAAAAGTTCTCACCTTACTTTGTCTATGCCTACAGCAGGGCTAGTCAACCCCCCGGCCCATGGGCCAAATCTGGCTCCTGGAGCCATTGCATCCAGTCTATAGGGCTCCCCACAGGTTGGGGAATTTGGCAGCAGTGGCAATTAATGTGGCTACCCTTCTACCACTGCTAAATTTCCAAACCTCTCATGGCCAGACTGGGGCCATGGGATGGATCCAGCCTGCAAATGAACCTGGCACTGCCCACCCAGTCCATGGGCCAGAAAGGTTAGGCACCACTTCTCTAAAGCACCCCTGCCTGTCTGGGGGTCAATCTGGCCTGTAGAGCCGTGTCATCTGGCCCCCAGGCTCTAAATATTTGGCAGAGGAGGAGTAATAGCAGAGTCCCCTTGCTGCCAAATATCCAGGCCCATTGGGAGTCCTGTAGGCTGGATAAAATGCTGAATCTGCTTGTGGAGGTGGCATGGGGCCTGATCCAGGGACACAGGCCAGCCCTGGGAGGCAGTAAGCGAGGTGACATGTAGCCTGATCCTGGTCCACAGGGCCCAATGTGGCCTGTAGACTGGCCCCAAGTCACTCATCCAGCCTGCGTGAGCAAAAAGTTGAGCATTACTGGGCTACAGCATGGGAAATATCTCATTAGGCTGAGAGTCCCACATGTGGGCCCATACAGAAAACACTAGTTCTGAAAAGTCTACCTTTTGGAAGGCAGTCCGAATCCAGCCTTGTTTCTGCGCTTTGCATCTTGGGTTGATATCTGATCAGAAACAGGTGAAAATATAAATGAGAGCCATTAAAAAGTGTGCTTTTTATGGTGCTGCAAATGGAGTAAAAACGAATGAAGCATGTCACTTCTCTCAGGAGTTATAGGACCTGAGAACACTCCCCACCGTCTGCTCCAGCCACCAACATCCACCTCAATCTGTAAACATGAAAGGCACAAAAGCAACTAAGCAGACCTCACGTCAACCTATGGGAATCAATGAACAATTAATTACTATCATCAAGTGGTACTCTACTCAGGGAAGACAGCACACTTATATTTATCAATTCCTAATTAGTAGCTCTGGCCTGGCTGGCAGTTGTCTGTCAGCCAGGAGGAAAACTGCAGTAGCATGTGGCTTTCAGAGAGGTCAGTTTCTTAGCGGTAATTAAGGATGGGCAAACTTGTTTGGAAAAATACCTGAAGCCTTAACTACAGCTCGGATTTATTTTTTAAAAATTAATGATTAAAGCCTTGGATCATTAAAGGAGCCTTTCAAAGTCTGAATGCTCTTTCGTTCTATTTCAGCGGGGGCTGGGTGCCTTGTTCCCTGAGGCTGAAAATCCCAGGGATAAATTGATGTTACAGATGTGCATTAGTTCAAAATTGGGAGCCTGGAGCTGTGCTGCGTTGGGAGTCTATTAGTGGTGGCACTGGTGTGGAAGAGGCAGGAAGAGCATGGAGTGAGACTACGAAGAAAAGACAAAAACGGGAGAGGGTCAAGGGTGCTTAGAGCAAGCAGACAATTTTCAGCGACCTTGGAGTGTCCTGTCTGGTCTCCCAGGTCAGAGGGGCAAAAAACTCAGAAGCAGCCATTCTCAAAAGAACAGGAACAACAAGGGCACTTAGACCCCATTTTTACCAATACTAAGGCTTCTTAAAAGCTTGTTAAGTGTGGGCACATCTTTCCCAGAGCAGAGCTTTGCTTTGTATTTTAAGGAGTATGTACTCAGCCCATACAAAGACGACTTTCTCCACAGTAAGGCAATGTCCGGGCCAGAACTCCAAAAGAGCCCAAGGGAAGATGGGCAAGAGCTCAGTGCCCATGGCTGACACCAGGCTTTCAAACTGTTTCTCAGCTGTCAGCAGCTTCTGCTGTGACACTTGTGTGAGCATTTCCAAAGACCTCAGCTGCTGATGTGCTTTTCTGGAGATCCAACCACTTGACAAGGTGATTAAAGGGGAGGTCAACCCAGCTCTGAGTGCTGTATGGAAATTCCAGTTATACCAATGCTCCTGGTAAGATTAAGCTGGTGAGGCCTGCCTGCAGAGTAGCCATTGTTCTTTAAATACTTCCTCCATGTAATTATTTCCTGGCATAATAATAATAATACCACACTAAGGCCCCCACAGCTAGGCCACACAATGTGCTTAGAAAATCTACCTCTTACCCATGTATTACAGGAAAGTTTTCCATTTTTTTTAACTCAGATTAAAACAGTAGCTACCCAACAGTTATTTTTAAAAAGCAGTTTGATTACAGTCATATGCAAAATTCTCTGTAAAAGGATTAATACGGACTGGATGCATTTAACATTTACATATGTGCTTAACTTTACACTTGTGAATAGTCTCAGGGAAATAAATGGGACTGCTTGCTTGTGTTAAGTGAGTCATGTTTAAATGTTTTCAGGGTCAGGGCCCAGGTTCAGCATTAACATAAAAAGATTTTTGCCAAAAGAGTGAAATTCTGATCCCACTGAAGGCAATGAAAATTTTGCCATTGAATTTAGTGGGAAAAGAAATGAGTCCTGAAACACGATACATAAAATGGTTTTGCATTTCCTCATAATCCAATCACACTGTTTCCAAGAAGAGTAAAACAAACGATTAAATTGGGTTTTTTTTAAAGTAAATTCATTTTAAAAATGTCTCCTCAAGCAAATACTTGCACATCAGGTATCAGCCCCAAGTGCATTCAGATGGTCATTATCACCCTATAAACTCCTCTAAATAGGGGTTATTTCCTGTCACGAATAACTGGTTTGTGATGGAAAAGCTGATCCAGCCTTTACAGTAGCAGCATAGACATGTGTCTGTAATGCAAATTGTTCTGTTATTAAAAAAATATATACTCACCATGTCTTTACAAACAAATTTACATTGTTCTGTAATCGATCAGTTAAGCTCTGCTTTATAGAGGCACAGAAGGGTTAATGCTGTCATGTCCAAAAGGACTTTTATAGATTGTGATGGGCTTCAAAAACTTGAGGGCTAGGTCCTTATCATTTTTATTCTGTGGATGATAGCCATGGCAATCCATGCATAGAATGTAAAGGGGACCAGTTTGCCATCAGTAGCTGAATCCCCTTCCCAGGACTGAACGTATACAGCACAGTTAATGTAAGAACCGTGCATCTGATTTTTCTCAGATCTCATTTTCCTCAGATGCTTCTTTGCCTCACAACAGGCCAAGCCTTCTAGGTTTATATGTACTGTCACTGGTGAAAGATTGTTAAGTGTGAGCTCAGATATTCTAGTTTTCTATGGACATGCTCAGAAGCTCCAGATAGACATTAATATGCTCACTACTTGTGATATTATACTGTCTTTAGCTATTTAATTCCCCTTTCAACTTTGGAATAACTGAACATCTAACTAGGTAATACAGAATCCTAGAACCATTGAAAATTAGGGTTGGAAGGGACGTCTAGGGTTCATCTAGTTCAAACCCCTACTCAAAGCAGGACCATCCCCAACTAGATAATTCCAGCCAGGTCTTTGTTAAGCTCATCCTTAAAAACCTCCAAAGATGGAGATGCCACCATCTCTCTAGGTAACTTGTTCCAGTCCTTCACCACCCTCCTAGTGAGAAAGTTTTTCCTAATATCCAACCTAAGTCTCCCTTGCTGCAAGTTGAGACCTTTGTTCTTTGTTCTGTCATCTGCTTTCATTGACAACAGTTTAGCTCCATCCTCTTTGGAACCACCCTTCAGGTAGTTAAAGGCTGCTATCAAATCCCCCTAAGTCTTCTTTTCTGGACCCTAAATAAAACCAGCTCCCTCAGCCTCACCTCATAATTCACATGCCCCAGCCCCCTCACCATTTTCATTGCTCTCCACTGTACTCTCTCCAACTTGTCCACCTCCTTTCTATAGTGAGGGGCCCAAAACTGAACACAGTACTCCAGATGTGGCTTCACCAGTGCAGCATAGAGTGGAATAATGACTTTCCTCAATCTGCTGGCAATGCTCCTATGAATGCAGCCCAGTATGCTGTTAGCTTTTTTCACAAGGCACACTGTGGGCTTATATCCATGTTATGGTATAGGAAGATGAGGTAGGGAGCACTGCTGTAACCCACAGGTCCTTTTCTACAGAGCTTCTGCTTAGCCAGTCAGTCCCCAAGGTGTAGCAATGGATGGGATTGTTCTATCATAAGTGTGGGACTTTTCACTTGTCTTCATTGAACCTCATGAGATTCCTTTTGGCCCAATCCTCCAATTGTCTAGGTCACCTTGAATCCTAGCCCTACCCTCCAGGATGTCTACCCCCTGGCTTGGTGGATAGCTGTGCCCAACTCAGTTCTGTTGCTGGAAATGGGTGCTCCTATCTGTTGAGAGCCAGTTCTTAAGGACAGACAGCTTGGCTTCTGCTCACTCTTACTTGTTAGGCACACCCTTTGACTCGTCTGCCATGTCTTGTTAGTTTTTTTTAAGACACAGGGAGGATCCTTGGTTGTTTGTGTTTGCTCCTCCTCTCCTTACACCCTATCCATGTGCCAACCAGTTCTTATAGTATAGCCCAGTTGCTGGTTATCTGTTGGAAGGACGATGAACGCAGCAGTCCACTCAATTAGCCATGCTTGTTTCTGGCTAGTGATCTCAATCAGTTAAAGAGTCTCTCACAGCTCTATCTTGGGTCACCACCCTGGATTTACCTAGGTTTGTATCAACTTTAGGTGACCAGACCCTTTGTCAATCATAGCACAGTAGCTACTTCTTGTTAGTGGAATTTATGGGGCCCACTGGTTATGTCATCCACGCCTGGGGGCTGCACAGGAGGCCTGAGGTTTTCCCCTTTTCTGCACTACCTGGCAATGTCAAGCCCTTTTGCTGGCCCCTAGGCCCACTGATAAATCATGGCACTTTTTCCCTCAGTCCTCTGATAAATTACTAGCCCAGGCTTAATGCTCCAGGCCCCCGACACAGTTCATTGGGCTTCATTTCCCACAACTGGTGGAACCAGTCCAGTGTGTCTTTAACTTAAATACCAAGGACCAAACTCAAAGCAATAACAGGACCCCAGGTCCCCTCCTAGAACAGACTCACCGTCGCTGCTCCTGCTGTCCCACCAAAGAAGGCAATGTCTCTCTGGGGCTTCTCCCATTACTTAACTCACTCCTCTCCATTGGGATTCAGGTCCCTGGTAAGTAGGTTCCAACTCTGCTCACTTCTCCCCTGCCAGAACATCCTGCAGACGGTTCCATATTCCTGATGCCATGGTTCCAGGTCTCTCTTCCCTCTCTGCTGGCACAGGGTGCACTCTTGTGACATCTGCCCCAGCATGCTGGCCAATCCACATCCAGCATGACCTGGTAAATTGAGGCAGGTGCAGTGCCTGAAGTTCTCTGGTCCATACCACTGCCAGCCCTGCAGGTAAATCTGCACCCCACCCCCAGGATCTAATGGGAGTGCCTCTTGGGGTCTTGCCACCCTGGGGCTGCTCATCGGGGTGTTTCCTGCTACAACAATGTCATCTGTGAACTTGCTGAGGGTGCACTCCATCCCATCTTCCAGATCATTAATAAAGATATTGAACAAAACCAGCCCTAGAATCAACCCATGGGGCACTCCACTTGATACTGGCTTCTGGCTAGACATGGAGCCATTGATTACTACCCATTGAGCCCAACAATCCAGCCAGCTTTCTATCCACCCTACAGTCCCTTCATCCAACCCATACTTCCTCAGCTTGCTTGTAAGAATGTTGTGGGAGACAGTAACAGAAGTCTTGCTAAAGTAGAGGTATATTGCATCCACTGTTTTCCTCACATCCACAGAGCGAGCTATGTTATCATAGAAGGAAGTCAGGCTGGTCAGGCATGACTTTCCCTTGGTGAATCCATGCCACCTTCTTCTCTTCCAAGTGCTTAGAAAGGGATTCTTTGAGGACCTACTTCATGATTTTTCCAGGAACTGAGGTGAGGCTGACTGGTTTGTAGTTCCCTGCATCCTCCGTCTTCCGTTTTTTAAAGATGCATACTATATTTCCCCTTTTCCAATTACCCGGGACCTCCCCTGGTCACCACAAGCAATCACAGCAGTAGTTGTGACATGGTTATGAAATGTTGCATTTTAGTCTTGTATGTATGAATAGCTTTGTATTTTGGAAGGTGATGGCTCATATATGGCTGATCTGTATTGTAGCTTTAACCACATGCATGTACTTAACTATTTGGGCGCACTGGTGTCTTGAAACATTTTGCCTGTTTTTACTGAGCTAGTACTGGTGCCTGCAGTGATACATGTTCTCACATTACATCTTCTCTTCCACAAGGATTTACTTTTTTCACCTTCCTGCTCAGAATAAATAGATATGAAATACGTTTTATGTATATTTAGTAAATTCCCTGATTTCCTGACCAAGCTTTTTTTCTGTGGCAGTATGCAGAGGTGAGAATATATTGGGTTTGGTATGTCTTAACCAACACCAGATATTCTTCTCTTGACAACTGGAGGTCTATTTTCAGTGACTGAAACAGCTAGTATTTCAAAACTTGCATCAGATACTTTGATATACCCAGTATTTACTCACATATCACACATACCTTTTTCCCAAATATTTGTCCTTCAAAGTTGTGGTGTGTGTCTGATGCGGGGAATATGATTTCTGTGCTGGAATGGAAGCATAGAAATACTGTGCTTCTCTCTCAGCCAGCATGCAGCAGAAACAGGCCACATCCAGATGAGCGTGAATATTTGGTTCCCTGGGGACAAGAAGCAGCATCACATCTTGTGCCACTGCTACTTATCCCCAGGGAACACCCATGCCATGTGCCCTCTGGTACATGACAGGTTACCCCAGGTGGGGTAGGGGAGGCTGGGACTAGCAACAATGCTGTCCTCAGCAGCCTTACCTGGGGTTCTGGGGGGAGGGGAAGCTGCAGTCACGGTGCTCCTGCAGCTGGGAACTGTGTAGGACTTCCTCTTGGAAGTTTGTTGAAAACATTGGCACCTACTTACCATGGCTTTCAAAACAATAGTCCTGAAATGTAGTTCTCTCCAGTGCTTCCTGAAAAGACAAAACCCAGGCCTGTCATGAGGTGCAGGGAGAGGGGGAATATAATGGTTGCATGTAATGTTGCCTCACCATTTGTCTGCCCCATTATACCTGGAGAGTCCAGGGATAGAGATTTACTGACAATTAGGGCTGTGCGAAATTTCACCAGCTGTTTCATTTTGACACTGTTTCGACTCATTTCAAGCTCAAAACAGTGAAATCAAAATGAAACAAAAGGCTTTGAAACAGCCTTGAAATGAAACGAGGGCACTCAAAAAATTTCAAAGCTGGGCTTGCTTGCAGGGAAACAGAAACGAAGCAGAAGGAGGGGAAGGACTTCTCTCATATTGACATAAACCATCCGGGCCTTCACACACGCAGTCACACATTACGAGTTTTGCTTGTCAGCAGCTTGAGGTGCACTTTCTCAGAACCCCTGCACCTATCTCCTTGAAACTTGGCAGGCTTCATGGCCTTAGAAGGGGCTATCATTCCTACAAGTTTCATCTGAATCGGGCAAAAGATAACAAAGTTAGAGGCAGTTTTGTGCTTCCCCATTATAGCCTATGGGCAAGATGTCAAAAGAGTTTCAATGAAACAAAACGGAAAAGTGGTTTCAAAATGAAACGAAACTCAAAACGAAGCACTGTCCCACTGAAACGGTGAAACGGAAGAAGAAACAAGACGGTGCTCTTCTGCACAGCCCTACTGACAGCCTGGTTGAGATGGCAGCTGCTGAACAGCCGGCCCAGACCGCTGTCCTGGGTGCTGAACAACCCACTCCAGGCCCCTTGTCCGCCGTTGGGCCTGCCTGCAGCGCTGACCAGAGATCATTTGAGAACCAGGCAAACAAGACTTATTCCTGGCTGCTTCAAACCCGTTGGCAAGAACTGAGCCCAGTATCCTACTCCCTTCCTCACTTTCAATGAGACGCCCCTCAGAGCTGATTAGCCTGCGGTGTCCATTCAAACCCTCTTAGCTATTCAACCTGCCCACAAACAGCCCGAATGTGTCCTAACCTGACTTTGATGTTGAAAGGGAGAAACTAACACTGAAAATGCAGCAATCGCAGAAGATGGCTTAAAACCGTCTTTTCCATGATTCCCACAGCAATGCAACTCGGATAAGGCCTTCCTCACTGGGTGCAGCAAGGCCAATCTGTCTGGAATTGCTCACATGGCCCTCAGTTTAATGAACTGTAAAGGCACAGAAGCATAATATAAATTTATCGCTGCGGGAAGTAATATGGGAAAAAAACCCTCTATTTTTGCTAGCCATTTACCCTCACTTAATTACACTGACATGCATCTATTTGTGTTGTGAAGATAAGATGCAATGATGCTGTGAGAGAAGGAGAGAGATCTGTTCATCTTCTGTGACAAGGAAATGAAACCGGCTGTCTAATTCCGCCCCCCAACCTTTTCCAGCTGATCTGGTGAAATGTGATCTTGCCTCAAGCACATCTAGATGAAAGAACTGAAGTAACACCAAAGAACCTCTTGTGGGTTTGGCGATTTTTTTCAGGTTTCTTTCAGAAAATTTAAGGAAAATTCTGATCTTATGTAAACTGGAGCAGTTTTGTAACTTCCACTGAGACTAGCAGAGAATCCTTTAGATTAACAGGTTGCATCACCATTTCTATTGTATGAGGAGAGGAGTGGTTAGCATGTTTATCACAGCCCAGTAATCCTCAATCCTTTTCCCTTGGCGCCCTCCATGAACAAGGAAATAGCTGGTGTCTGTATACACCCCCAGCAAACAAAACTGCGTCCATGCACTGAGTTCTGGTGCACAAAGACTCTTTTAAATTTACAGCAATTAAACCGTGAAAGATAGGAGAGCTCTCACAGGCTGAACTAGCTTAGTATTCCTTTGCATCTTTCTTTTCAAGCTGCCATCTCCATTCCCTGCTTTCCATGTATTGCTTAACCAGTAATATAAAATCTGCAGCCATGCACTTGCGCTGCTGTGTGAAACCCAGAACCTCTCCTCCTGGGAGGAATCACCCTAAAGAATTCATGCACTAATACTCTAGGCCCATGCTTGGACACTAAAAATAAACTAATACCAGTTTAGAGCTCTAGGAACTCCATCAAGTATTTCATTGTCTGGGAGACACCCAGCACTGTTATGAAGCCATAGTTATATCTTTAATTCTGAACTCAGCAGGGTCAGCATATATATTGAGTGTTAATTTCCTATTTGCTGGCAGTGCCCCCTTATTCCGATATCCAGTGCTTCTGCAAACCTATGAACTTCTATCCATAATCCTAATGGCAAGGCTTATTCAAATGTAGGTAAAGCTTAAATATTTAAATTCCAGTGAACTGGATGTTGGCTAATGTGCCCTGCTGAGGAAGGAGAATGTAGGGCAGGGTACGTGTGCACAGACTGCAGGAGAGATTGTGTGCAGGCGAGAAGAATGACGTGAACAGAGGCGAGCTGTGCTGCCTCGGGAACATCCCAGTGCCACGGACCTCCACCAGCGCACCACAATTCTGTCTCTCCCTGTTCGCATCCCTGCCCAGACTCGCCCTCCACCACCTCTTCCCCAACCATCCTGCTCCATCCTGTGTGACCTCTCCTTGGAGCAGAATTTCCTCCTCATGAATCTTAGTATTTCCACAACGTCTTGGCTTCTGGATCTCCAGCAATCCAAAGGCTTCAGATGTCTCCAAAGATCTTCAGGTAACTGGGAGTTACTGGCGTACGTCCTACCCAGGCTCAAGCTAGCCTAACCTCAGATAAACCCCTTCTGCTAAAATGACTCAATCTACCTGAGGCGGTTTCTCAGTCAAAACGCACCAGGCTTTCTACTTCCCACCAGAGCCAGACACAGTTGTGGGCTTCCTGCATTGCAGAGAATTATGGACAAGGGACAGAAGGTTTTGGTACGGCCTTGTGCTTTTCAAGGAGTCGTTCAGCAATGACAGGCAGAAGCTGTTGAACTCAGGAAGGAAGGAAGCTTTTCCTAGTGCTTCTGTCCCCCGCCATCCGGTATTGTTATGAAAGAGCATGGGATGTGGTTGCAGAGTTCAAGAGCCTCCATTTTGCAGGATTGGACCCTGGATGGCAAGAGGCAGATTAGACAGGACTGTGTTATGTCTGACTGACAGTAACTTAAAAAAGCAAGCCCTCCTGCTTTAACATACAGAATAGCACCACCTGTATCTGACTTGTCCCTAGGAGTCCCATCCAGAAAGCCACTTTCCAGGTTGAATTGGAGTCCTCCCAAAAGCCAGTAAACACTTCAGATGAAAAAGGGCTTTTCCTTCATTCATTTGGTCAAAATTGGGACTTTGATAATGGTGGTTTCCCCTGGGGAAATATCATTGTTGTCAAGGTTTTTCAATTTTCATTAGGAATGTATTGAAAATTGCTTGGAAATAATGGGACGAAAATAAGGTTCTCCCATTTACTTTTCTTTTTGTATTATTTCTGCCACCAAAAGGAGAGAAAAGGTTAGAAACAGTGAGGAAAAGAGAAATAAACACAGGAATTAAAAATGAGTGGAAAGTGTTTGTTTAAAAAGATTTTGTGGAAAAAATAAGAAATGTGAAATGTTTTCAAATGGAATGAAACCTTTTTTAATCAGTGGAGGTTTCCATGATCCCTCCCCCAAAATCCCACCAGTTCCATCTTGCTTTTCACCCTTCAAATTTCAGCGCCTTTTCCCTCTGTGCTCCTTCTCCCCTCGCTGCTATCTAAGTGAACACAAACCAAATAGCAAAGACATGAGAATAGGCTGAATGCTTCAACCTACCCAACCTCAAGTGGCTTCAAAATTACATGTAAAAGCAGAGTAGATTTCAAACTTACAGCCCTATGTTCTCTTCGCAAGTTATAAGGAAAACATTTGTACAGACTTGTCCACAGGACAAACCCACATCAGGGCAAATCTGGTGCGGGGCTGTTGTAATTAAAGTTGTAATGGGTGTTAATACTTGCTTTGTTTCACCCTTTGCCTGCTTTGTCTATGTGGTCTGTAAATACCTGGGCCCAGAGCTTCCCTCTTACTAGGTATTAGTACAGTGCCTACCACGATCTCTGAAAGGGTCTCTGTGCAGTACTGTAATAGGACTAATAAGAGTAAGTTGTCTCCTAATGCTGCAGCAGTCATGCACCCCAGTTCTAGCCAGTCCATGCAGATGGGTCCTTTGCCACCTATAAAGACCCATGAGCTCCCATTGGTGCTGAGTCAGTGGGGTCTGCATATATGCAGGGGTCTTCCTTCATAGAATAGCTCACAGAGTCAGGACCATGTTTCCGATATGTGGGATACATGTCCCCCCTCCCCCACCACCATTTTTGTATATAGGCTGATGCCTGGCTTCAGTAGCTCAGATTACAGGCTTTTTCATGTATCAATACCAAAGGTCATATTAGTGCCCTGGGGTAGGACACTGGAGTTTATCACTGAACTCAGTGGAGTTACACCAGGGAGAGATTCACCCCTTATATCTAATTGAAGCACAGGTCAAAACAAAAAGGGAAACCACAGTCCAGTACATCCTCAAGCTTGCTGTTCTCTGTCATTTCAGGCTGCCCAGCAAGAGCAGCATATTAACAACCTCCACACCTGAGTCTGCTTCCTCTCTGCAGAACTCAAAGAGTACGTCACTCTCTGATATTTTAATTAATTGTCTTTCTATTTTTCCCCCCTTTTGGGTCAGACTCCTAAGTGTCTATCAGTTTGATAGCACCCCAGGGAGTCTTTTGTTCTGAATAGGTGAAAAATTGTACCCACAAAAAGAGTTCCCCATCCGATCAATTCTCTCTAACAACTTTATTGATTAGCTGCAGTAACATTTTTCATTTATTAATTATGAAGAAGATGTTCCAGGGATTTCTTAAAGTTAACTATTGTGATTTCCTTCCTCGCTCTCCTTGTATTAACATGTACTGACATGGCTGCAGCTCACTCTCAGGGAAGGCATTATTAGTAATTTATAGGAAGTCTATTAAAGTTTTCTCTATTTTTATTCAGTCATCAGAATCTTCATTTTGAGCCACATAAAAATAGTCTGATTAATTGATTATCTGAAAAATATAGGCTGTACGTTTTCGATAATGCTTTAGCAGGAAAATATCATCCCATTATTACCTCTGAGTTAGTGGATATTCAAATAATTAATGAATTGCTGCCAGTAAAACAATATGAAATCCAGTGTAATTTTACATTTATTAAAATCAATTTAAGTAATGGCTGGAAGGAAACTTTATGACTTGACTTGAAGGGCAAGCTGTTTGCTGCTCCTGAACAGAACGCTGACCTTTCTAAAGTACGGCAGCTGTAATTAAAGAGCCCTATTCAGCAGAAACGAGCCCAAGGCCTCCCCTGCCATGGAAGTCCACTGAAGGTCGCAGATCTGGCTTCCGCCTCCTCCTTCGAAGTTATTCAGCAGAAAATTTGGCTGGGCTGCAGAACCGTTGTCAGCTGCTTCCGCGACACTTCCTACAGCACAAGAGCTGCTCTAAGGGGAGAGATCATGGCAATTCATCTTCATCGACCCCTTTCCTCCCCCCTCACAGGGTTTTCTACCTGATTCCCAATGGGCCCAAAATAGATCTTCTGCGGTGAAAAAATCTGAACTGGCACAGCCACTGCAGTCCCTGATTCTTCCCTGTGTTCCCAGGCACATGTTGTTGGACTATTTTCAGGACTTCCTTTGGAATAGGTTTGGCACTTTTCTTCAGCATGAGTGTCTTGCTCTGGACCTTTTCCTGCAGTCTCCCCAACCCCTGGTGTCCTTCAGCTATAAATGCTGTGTCTGCTTAAATAGCGCTAGTGAAAACAAGCTTTTCTCAGACCGGTTGCACTTCTGTAATGGGCCTCAAACAGTTCAGGTCAGAAAAAAGCCAAAGGTTCAGATATTTCTCCCAGCCGTATCCACCTTCTTGTTTCTTTAAAAGTAAGCTCCAAAGATTGCAAGAACAAGATCTGGGAAGATTTGAGCTTTGCTTATCAGGAATTGGCGTTTCTGCCTGCAGCCGGGAGTGGGATGAATCATCGTATTTTAGAACTTCAGCAAAAGCTTCTGTCTGAGGCTCCGGCAGAGACCCCATTGGCTTCTGTTACACCCAGACTAATTTTCACATCCCTCATATCAACTGATACAGCCAGAAATATGTCATTTGGTTTGCATGTGCTTCTTATATAGGCAATAGCAAAATGGCCATTGATTTCAATAAGCTCAGATTTGCTATGGTTACAGAGATATCACATGTTCCCGTACAGTCCTGTTTTCTTATCCTTCAGTTGTTACCCTGAGTCATTTCAGGAGGCGATCAGCTCATCATGTGGGAGACTCCCAGCCTTAGGAGTAACCTTATTATTGCTATTATTCCTTTCTTGTGGCTAAAATTTCCAAGCAAGGTCAGGGTCTATTTTTCTGGGCAGAGTACAATCTACTGGAATAGACAATCTACTGAGTAGTTTACAATCTGTAAGGACAAGACCGAGCTATCATTATCTCTGTTTGGTGGATGGGGGCATAAAGAGAGTATGTGAATTACCCAGCCCTACAAAAGAAGTTTGTGGCAGAGTAGCAAACTAAAACCAGCTCTCCTAAATCCTGAAGTCCTGAAGCCACCAGGCCCTTTTATTTTTCAGTCTTGAAAGGCCAATTTTACCTCTTTGCTTTAAAGACTTCCTTTTCAGAAGCACAGAGGGAAAGAAACTCAACTTGATAAACACAGCCTCCGAGGTGGAATTTGGGGCAAAAACTAAAAATATTCAGGCCATCTGAAGCCAGCAAGTACCTTTACATGCAATACATCACAGGCAAGTGCTAAACCAGCACACCACGGAGAAAGCGGTGTGAGTTTGTGGACCAGTGCACACTATTCATTTTCAAAGTGTATTACAATTACTGAATCACCTGTGCTGGAGAACTTTGTGTTGAGCCACTGTGAAACTCTGCAGTGTTTAATAGCCCTAAAAATATCTAATTTCATGCTTGTGGTGGGTTGTCTAGAGCTTACCCCTGAACAACAGCTGAGAGAACAAAATGGAGACACACTGGTACTAACCCTTTTTTCCCCCCCTCACGTTGCTTGTAATATTTAACTCCATTGCAAGCATTATTGCCTTTCTGAGAACTTGAACATATTCATTTGGTTTATTCTTTTCTCAGTGTGTGAACGTAAAACAATCCCATTAAAGCATATAGGCACTATGTGCACACAGAGCAGAGAAGATGCTTTAGGCTCTTCTGCTTTAGGGCTTGGTTGAACACAACACTGAAGGAAATGCTTAACATTAAGCTCATGCTAAGTGCTTTACTGAATAAGCATATGCTTGCATCTAAACATACTAAACAGCTTTGCTAAATTGGAGATTTATTTGTATAAGAATCTCTGCAGCCACAAGCTTAATTCCCAGAAGGCCACATTTACCTACCTCTTAATCCTTCCATGGTGAATGCATTGTGTACTTTGCAGTTTACTATGATTAAGACATTTTAACCAGGATGTTCTGTGCTGGTTGCATAGCTGGCTAGTGCATTCCCATCCTACAGGTGGCATCAGCAGTAGGTGAAGTCATTGCAGAGTGGTTGGGTTATCAAGATACAAACCTGACATGGGTGTCTCAAGTAAAACATTCAAATACATGTACAGTGTAGGCATCTAAAGTGGCTGGGTTTTCACAGACACCAATGCCTCACCTCCTTCTATTGGCTTCTATTTGCAATTTAATTCAATGCATTCAAAATATTTCTGTAATTTAGGAGCTGTGAATACTTTTCTCAAGTATCCAGGCCACTTACATTCATATGGATTTAGAATCCCAGGTTTGGCAAGGCCTCAGGAAAACTTTCTATAGGGTTTTACTACAAGGATCAACAAAGCTAATGATAAGAGCACATAAGTTGTTTGTTGCATGAATCCTTGCATGGTCTTTAAACCTTTCATTTGGATGGGCCTTCTGAGAACAGCTCTGATCAAAAGGTTGCACCTCTCTCTTGGCTGAACCACTTCTCTTGGCTTTCCCTGGAGCATCTCTGCTATTCTACCATCTTTGGTTCTCCAAACCAGCTTCTTTATTCTTTGGTAGTTGGCCTATCTGCTATGACCCTACAGACTCTTGGTAAGTTCCACTGAAAAAGCTGCAGCTGATAAACCTCTCCTATAAAAACAGCCACCCTTCAGGATTTCCCCTCCAAAATGCACTCCAAATTCACAGCGCATTAAGACCAACTTCAGGCATCTAAGGAAAGATTTAAAAGGGGAAGTTGGATGCATAGCTGCCTTTGAAAATCAATGGGAATTGGACACTCAATTTCCCTTTTCCTTAAGAAATCTAATTTGTATGGTTCAGGGAGGAAAAAAAAACTTTACTGTGGCAAACAGCATAGAACAGAGGTGTTTTGTGTGTGTGTGTGTGTGTGTGTGTGTGTCTAGACCACAAAGCATATTGCACTTAGAAACTTTCACAGAGATGTTTAGTCCATAATTTTTTTGCATTTTGATAATGGCTGGATTTAAACCATATTCTAAAAGGTTGTTGAATAATCTCACAATTTACCTAATTTGCAACTTGTCACACAAACTTGAACATTTAGGCACCCCATTCATTCACTCTCTCTCCCTCCTACAAGGAGCATACATGCTTGAAAAAGCAGAGATAACAATTTTATGTGTTGTTTGACTCTCAAGGTTGAGGTCAAATGTGTTGTCTAGACACATGAACAACCCATTAGTAGTGATGTGAATTGAATATGCATATGGATGCAAGGTGTCTAAAGGCCCTGTTTGAAAATACCTCAAAATTTTTACTCAGCTTCATTTGAAAGAACTCTGTTTAAGAAAGAAGAAAGTTGTTCTCTCACCAAAACGAAAAACAATAGTGGACTTGGAAGTGGTTGAGATAATAATAGATGACAAGTAAAGCAGCAGCATCTCTCTTGATCGGCATGGAGCGTTGTCCGGTCCTCCCATCCTAGAGGAGACGTCGTCATATCAGAGTAGAAGTACAGTGTCCAGTTTGCTAATGGTCTAATGCTTTAATTACCATGTGGTCCACTAGAGCTAGAGTTTTCTCTCTCTTTATAAATAACTGCACACTTCAGATTCATTGTTGGAGTGTTATGTATCAGAAGCAAATGGAACTTTCTCTGAAGTATTAGTTATGTGCTACAGCTGGAGCTGGGGTTTGGTGATTCAGTGGTCTGATCCAGTATGGCATGGCAACATTTTAAATTTGCTACCAGATATCAGGGCATATTCAGGATGCGTTTCAGGTAACACCAAAACAAAGCCTGAGATTTATCAATAGCTCTCAGGTTCCATGAAGAATACTAGCATGGTAATACTTCTTAAACCTATGATCACACCGATCCAACTCAACTTATTACAATAGGAAGAGTATATATTTCCCAGATAAATATAAGAAAATATACAAGCTATCCAGAAAGGAAAGCTGCACCCTCCCCCGTCCCCTTATGACATAGCAAATATCTGCGGAAATCCTGGAATATCTCGGCTCCGCAGCACACGGTTCCATCTGCTGAAGAAGCTGCTCCCAAGAAAAGAAACAATCTGTTCTGTGGGTGCAAGCCTCTGGGGAGATGGTGAGCTCATGCAAATGAGTTCTGCAGCCACCCTCACTGAAGTACTCCTCATTCCTACAGCTTGGAAACAAGTAGGAGTTCATCCTTTCTTATGTTCTTCAGCAGGCAGCCTTCTGGTGCTCTGTGCTTGTTCTCATCCCCTGCATGCTCAGCGTTCGTTCTTTCAGTGACCTCATTCCCTTGCATGGCTTCGACTGCCACCTTTATGCTGATGACTCATATTCCACTTATGATGTTTCCCAGTCCAGTCCCTCATCTCTTTCACCTACACATTTAGCATTGATGTCTTGCTAATTATTATGCCATCACATTTATAAGATCCTAGATTTTTCCATATCCGCAATGAAAATTTTGAACCGGGGTCTCACCATCTCCAGTCTTAACTACTTAACTACTATGACCTCTTTGGTCCAAAGCCCTATCTTATTATTATTAATACACTTGTGTCCAAAGTTTCCAATAAAACCCAGGAGTCCCACTGTGCGAGGTGTTCTACAGATGCACCATGAGATATCGTGTCTGCCCCGCAGAGCTTACAGCCATCTCAGTAATGGGACAGACAAAAGGTGGTAGGGAAAAATGAGGCATAGGGAAGTGAGGTTTGATAATGAAGTCAGGAATAGAATCAGTTGAATCCCAGACGAGTCACAAATTTACTTGATCATGCTTATGGCTATGATAAAGTTATAGTCTGGGCCATTATTGTAATATTTGTATAGGACTAGGAGAAGGTAGAGGAACAAGGAAAAATGCTGCTGCATCTTAAAAGAAAATACATTTGTGTGTAGATTACTAGGCTGAGACTTGAACTGTGTGAATAATTGATTTTCCAGTTTGCTGTCTGAACCAAAAAAATAATAATTCATTTCAGGTTGACCTGAAATGCTGGGGGAAAAAATTTGTTTTGGCTTAACTGAAACAGTTTGTTTCGTTTCTGAAGATTTATTTGCCTTTAAAAAAATTAAATTCAGGCAAGTTTCTAAATAAAATGTCATTTCAAAATGAGAGAACAAAACATTTTTTCTTTTTTTTCCCAGCTGAAACTATTCACGTGATTCTTTGCAAATTCACAAAAAACTTTGGTCAACCCCAAAGTGTAATTTTCAGCAAATTAACTATTTGCCCCCCTCCCAAAAATCACCCAGTCCTAGCTGAAATATGTGTTTTAGTTTTAAATAAGGAACATTAGATCCTCTGGGAAAAGGTATTTAATAGTTCAGGGTTGACTTCTGTGAATTTAATTAGAAGGTGGTGTCCAATTAGGAGCAGATCCATGGGGGTGCAGTTGCATCCTCCTTTGATTCCTGCTCTGCCCAAACTTTAAAACTAACTGCCTGGGAGGAGCAGCAGCATTTCTAGTTGGGCAGCACTGAGAATCAATTGACTTCCTGGCTCATTATCCTCCCTGATTCCTGCTAATCTCTCGTTAGTCCTCTATCCTTTTTAATGGTCTTGATGTTCCACTATTAAGCTATCATTTCTGCAATTTTGCTCTCTGTTAGCCATTTCTGGTAACATCTCTCTTGTATTCCATAGCCCTGCAGACTGTTTGTAGCTCTAGTTAAAAAACCTGAACTCATGTGTAGAAATGACTGATGATGAAGCATTGAAGGCACTGTCAAGACACTCAAGAAGGCTAGATTTTGTTTCATAAATCTGAACAAGAGAGGTACATTTAGCTATGGGACTAATGCCACAAAATCTTTTGACTCTTTTGATTCCTTTTTGCCTATTTTTTGTGCATTTTTAATTTTATATATAATCTAGTAAATGAGTGCACATTCCAATAGTTATATTTGTTTTTGCTTTAATCTTAAACTGAATAATATAGTGCTAGACCTCTAGCATATTAGTAAAGCTTCTAGTTTCCCTTTAAATTGAGAAAATTGTGTTGCATGATATGTAATTGTGCCAAACTAGCTGCACCCATCTTTCAAAACGTTAGCTCTGCCCATGTGTCAAGTAATGATGAACTAGAGGAGATCCCACTTCCTGAAGAGTGGTAAAATTGTAGCATTGCAAGCCAGCACTAGGAAAGGCTCCCAAATACTTGGGGGGAGATTGTAGGGGAAGTCTGTGTCGTGTAACAAATATTTTTAGCTATTCTTCCGCACCAGCAAGACCATTTACGATGAATGGAGGAGCAACAAACAGAGGTGGAGTTTGCCACAGGAGTGAACCAGGGAGCAGGAGGAAAAGTAAGATGCATGTTGTTTTGTTTTCTAAAGCCTAGGTGTTGTCCAGGGAGCATAGAAAGCAAAAAAAACCCCCAAAACCTAAATCAGCAGTTGTTACTTGCATGGGATGTGCCATGATTGTGCTTCTCTTCAGAGGAGCATTTCGTCTACACCATGTGTGAACTGGTGTCCATTTTAGAAGAAAAAAATAGATGCAAGTATCTATATTAATGGAAAGATCTGGTGAAACTTTTACTCCCTTCTTTCCTGTGGATAAATTTAACTTATAGTTTAGCTCAGGCTAAAAAAACCCCAAGAAGCATGTGCTGAGCTCATTGCTGCTATAGCTACGTAACTAGCAGTACCCAAACTAGCTTGCACAATCTACGAGTGACAGTCATCTCTCTGACTGCCTGATAGAGTTAGCCTAAATCAAATACTGTGAACCTATTGTGCCATGTAGGGAATAATTGCATAAAAATGTTAGACCCAAATGGTTCAAATGTGAGGAAAGTGGCCAGTACTTTATATGTAGCTCCCTAAGGTTGGGTATCATATTAAAGTACCTAAATCTGGGTCCAAATAACCCTCCAATGTAGATACAAATCAGAGCATTCATGAAGCTAACTGGAATTATTCTGCTGAACAGTTTGTCAAAAAACAACATTTTCCCCCTCCGTTTTTACTTGTATCATGTTGTTAGGTTATTCGCAAAAGCTCATGCCTCCACGAACCACTTAGTCTCTAAGGTAATACCCTGCCATACCTTCTGCCTGACTTCAGACTAGCACAGTTAACAACACTGTTTTGTTCAATGTAAGGTCAACCTTTTCTGTGAGAAACAGGCACTTTCACTGAAAGCTTTCACGACATTGAATGTTCAGTTTTCCATTTAGAAACAAACATGACAAAAAATTCTATCGGCCCTAATTTCAGGAATGTGGGTTATAAAGTTTGGTGCATACAGTTTACATATAGATCTGTGGTCCTGGACAGACAGACAGTGTTTGCACAAGTGTAACCCACATTACACTGGCGTTGAAAAACAGTTGACAGAGAAGCAAACCTCCATACCAAAGTCACAGCACCCAATCCTGTGGAGAAATACCCCTGAAATAATTAGAAAGAATTAGAACGGGTCTGGTGTAAGTTATAGCAGTTTAGGTTTCAGCTGTCTGCATCCATCCTAGGATAGCTGTTTGCTAAAGGCAAACAGGCTATTGCCTCCTTCCCCCAGCACCTTTTAGTAAAGTGCAGAAGTAGACACCTGCTTTATAAACTACTCAGGACAGCTGCACATCGGCCTGTTCTTGATCACTGTGTAACTTACCTCCTTCGATGGAACCAGTGTAAATTACACTGAAGTACATGCTCATCTGTCTAGGGCCTAAAATTTTCAAGCAGGTCAGCACTCCAAACTAATATGACTAAAAATCCACCTTTTATTCATTAAAAATATAGAAATTCAAAGACCTGTCGTAAAAGAGAACAAAAATACAGATAAGTAAGTAAGTAAAACAAGCCCAATGTAGTGAACATTATTGGTCTTTCTCTTATTTCCCTTCCAGAAAAATATTTTCTTTCACTTAAAGTGATATCACCAAGCAATGGTGCTAGAGTGACTTCAACAGCTATTAGCAACTATTAGCAACTCCTTTCTCTTCCCAATAACTTGCATTATAGTCATCCATCTCCCCACAAATTTATTACATTGTATTGAGGTTCTCTCCTATACTATTTGTAGGTAGTTCCATCTGAAGGCAATCTAATTTTAGTGGAAGACCGCCTTACTATATTGATGTTCTTCTGAAATACCCCCCTCCCCCCATTTTATTTGATTTTTTTCTTGCTTTTCTGGCAGCAGAGCTGTACTGCCACCCAGCATGTCCACAAGTGGCAGATAATGAAATGATCTTCAGGGAAGGTTAGCTGTAAAATAAGTAGGGATAACTCTGACAAATAAAAAGTCATGGACCAAGCAGCAGCAGCAACACCAGGATGTGGTGGGGACAGCAGATAGTCATGCTGTCCCCTGACAAGCCACATATATCCTTTGATGGTGCTGTGACATGGCAAGCACAGGTTGCCATTACAATAATCCTGCCTAGCCCCCCAGCCATCTAAAAGTCCTCAACAGCGGAGCAGGTGGAAGAAGACGTTGGAATCTCAGTGGCTGCAAAGGCAGATGAAGGCTGCAGTGAAACGAGATCTCCAATTGTCTTGGCCTCCTTGCCATTGGATTTAGGTCCTGTTCTGTCAAGAACCACGTGGAGGCTGACGTACAGCAGCTTCTCCACAATAAAAGAAATCATGCACAGGCATCTTCCATGCAAGCAGCTTTGCCAGCACATTGTTGAACCCCTTTGGGTGACCAGCTGGTGACAACAGAAGCAGGACTGTGAGGTCTGGAAGCTTCTAGTCATGAAGTGGCATGAAGGCAGCAGTTACAAGAAGGTTGTCTAACACTGGGAGCAGGAGTTCAATTTGGCAGCTGTAACTGTGACTGAGCAGCCCTCTTCAAGATATGCTCTGCTCACCCTACAGAGGGAGGCGGTCAGAAAAGGTGCTCTAAACATAGCCTGTCTTCTTCCTGACTCGATAACTATGTCCAGTGGGATCACCTTTACTGTGGTTGAAATCAGTGAAGACACACAATCCATTTCAGGGCTTGGAACATCAGGACCCTCATGGACAATCCTAATAGTGCACATCCAGAGTGCCGCACCGCAGCTGTGGCTCACAAGCTCAGGCAGCACAACGCTGATGGTGCTACACTCAGCAAGCAGGAGATAGGCAGCTAAAAGAACAAAGGAGATGGCTATACCTTCTTCTGGAAGGGTAAACAGGAAGGAGAACACCAGCTTCATGGAGCTGGTTTTGCTGTCAAGAAAGAACTCATAAGCCAAATCAGTGAGTTCCCTATCAGAATTAATGAGCACCTCATGACTCTCCATCTTAAATTGGCAGGGAGTCAATATGCCACTATCATCACCGCATATGCCCCAACTCTTGATGCTGCCTATAAAACCAAGAAGGATTTCTATACCAACCGAGAGCAAGTCCTTTCTGGCATTCTGGAGGAAGACAGACTTATTTTTTTTGGTGACTGCAATGCCACACTTGGAAGCGACTCAGACCTCTGGAACAGAAACATTGGCAAGGAAGGAGTGGGAAAGGCCACCTCCAGTGGCATCCTACTTTTGACCAAATGCATGGAACATAGACTCACCATCACCAACACCCTGTTCTGCCAGAAAAACATCATCATCCAACATCAGCTTTGCTGGGCTGGCCACATCATCCAGAGGTCCCACCCCAGACTCCTGAAGCAAGTTTTATTCTCCCAGCTCAGTCATGGTATATGCTTAAGAGGAGGGCAGAGAAAGTGCTTTAAGGCTTGAAAAAATGCAACATCAACATCAGCTTATGGGAAACTATTGCCCAGGACCATCCCAAATGGAGGAAGACTCTGTTGCAAGGATCTCAGTACTTTAAGACCTTGCAATGATACCAAGAAATGGAAAAACAGTGTATTACAGACCAAACCAAGAATCCAGAGCCACCCACACCACATGAAAACATGTGCCCCAGCTGTCACAGAGTCTGCCAATCCTGGATAGGCCTCATCAGCCATCTTTGGACCCACAGATAAGACAATCATGGAAGATTATCATCCTCAGTTGCATGGAATTGCTGATGATTGACCATTCTTTTTTTCCCCACCCCTTTTCATTGGACTCTGTTCAATAGCTTGATACAATCCAAACTAGGCACATGATTGGTCCTCTGTCTATCAGTCATCTGAACTACTGGGCAGCAGAATATAATGACACATATTAGAGGTATTTGAATTAGTCATGTGAAATATTCATTGTTACTTATGCACTTTTTCTGTTTGTGAGTCAATCCTGATTTATGTGATCATGTGATTTATGAGATTTCTATGTGTCTAGGCTCCCCAGCTGATTGCAGCCATGACACTCCAGTGAAGTGCTTCACAATTCAGTAAGAGGGCCACTCTCCTTTGTCTAAGGAGATGTGCCAATAATGAAGAATGGAACTAGGAGGCATCTGAAGTATAGCTCCGATCAGTCACCACAATGATATTTCTGAACTAAAATTGTTAGTTGGCCAAAAGCTTTCTTCTTTGGCAGTTTTCTATTTTATATTAAACATCTGAAGAAGTCGCTCTTATTTTTTCCCAGTTAGCTGCATTATGCATTGAATTGTTTGGATGCACAATTACTAGGCTATGGCTTACTTCATCTATTAGCAGTGAAAGAATGCTCTGACACCCAAGTGATATAGCATCATTTCTATCCTGGATTGGTTGACCAAAATCTGGAATAACCCATTCCATACTCATCTGATTATTTAGGCAGCTAAATCAAATATCTGGGGGCTTGAAAATAGACTGAGATGTCTACCTCCCAAGTATCTTACATCCTGAAGATTGATACTCCTTTGGGCCAAAGTTCTTTTAGTTTTTTATTTGTTTTAGTTTTTTCTTTATAAGCTTTAAAAAAGCTCACTCATTTTGTTTAAAGAATAACCATGATGGGACTCTTCTAAATTCCTGCTGGCAATTTATTTTCTCTCAAATTTTGAAAGATTCATTTGGGCCAAAAAAAATCAAGTTTACTGGTGTACTGAGCCAAAAGTGTTCAATTCCAACCAGCCTAAACTTTCCAAGGATAATGAACAAAGACAAGACTAGACAGCCTCTGTAACATTAAGCACATATTTAGGCCCCTCTGGATTTAAGAACATGCTTAGAATTAAGCAAATGCTTCAACTTATCTCAGAATAGGGATAAAATACTGAATCAGGGCTTAAAACAACTCTCAGACTAAGGAAGCTGGAGGTCTATAAAAGTATATGAGAAAATTTCTAAATACTTGAGCTTTTTATTACTTTTATTTATGGAATTTAGCATTGACCAAACCATTTTTTTTTAAGTTTCTTGCCACTTTGCCTTCTGGCCACTATCTCTTCCTGTGTTTGCGACCACATCTGAACACAAAGTATGCCTGCTTCAGTGCCGGGACATGGAATAGGTTTGCATCACTTGATTCCACTTGAAATGTCTTCCCCAAAGTGAAGAGTGTATTCCCTTGAAAGTGGAATCACTGAAGGAAATAAGAGATAAAGGTCACACAGCCATTCAAGACTAAATGAGATTGCTGCATCACAGTAGCAAATGCTCTTTTTCTTCCTTCACTATTGGATTCTCTCTATCTGCTCTTTGGTTTATAATTTAGTGAAAAAGATTGAAGTGAAAATGAGGGTACATAAGATATACACCATAGCTTTTCCCTTGTTAAAACACCTATTGCTTGTTTGTACTCATCTGAGCAAATGAACCAAGTTTCTCTGTAATTTTATTAGTATAAAATGTTTGCTCAGTTCATATGGCCTTTTTAAATATTGATACAACATTAACTTTATTCCAGTCATTTAGACCAGTACACCAAAACGTATTGAAGGTTAACATTAACTGTAGAGCCTGTTCCTTGGCCAGGTCTTTTAAAACTCTTATATGCAAATTATCCAGATTTGCTGATTTAGAAGTAACTGACTTCAGTCACTTCTTTTTACCATCAGCCTGAGCTACTTATTGGATAAGAAAATGTTTTATCATCTTATAAGTATGTCATCTGCTTTTTCCCCAAATATAGAATAGATCACATCTGCCTTTTCTGCATTACTGTTAACACATAACTGCTATTGTTACAATTTTTTTTCCTAATATACTTTAAAATCCTCCTTATTGTCCTTAGTTCTGACATCCATGCCTTTCTCATCTTTTATTGGTTTTCTACAAATCCTAGATTCTGATTTGTTCCTGTTAATTTATGCTTTCTCCCATTTGTGCGATTTTTATAAATGGTATTATGAACAAGCATCTGACATCCATTTCTAGCAAGGCAAGCATTCTTCTTTTGTGATTTCTGTGGAACAAAATGTGAGCAGAGGATGGCCCATGTTTATTGGTGCTATTCTGTAATTTTGCAGTGTTAAGTAGGGAACAGAGTCTGACTGCAGCATTTGAGTTGGCACTTTATTATTTTGACACTGTTTTACATCATCCTGTTAGATCAGGAATAATGGAGAGCACTGGTTGTATGTCTAAGTCTATACTTCACTGCAAAATGCTTAAACTCATGCCCACTAGACTGCATCAAAAATTACTATATCAAGCCTACCATACCTAGCAAGAATGGATTTGATGGGTAAAATCACCTGGTTTATTTGTAGTAAGTGAAGTGAGAATGAGAGTGTATAGTTTGGGTTTTCTGTTTGTTTTTCCCAGTGAGCATACATATATCTGAGCCACATTTCCTCAAAAAAAAAAATCTTTCCTGTGCCATGAACTTTTTTTTTTTCTCTA
The DNA here is from genome assembly GCF_001723895.1 of Crocodylus porosus. Taxonomy (NCBI): domain Eukaryota; kingdom Metazoa; phylum Chordata; order Crocodylia; family Crocodylidae; genus Crocodylus; species Crocodylus porosus. The sequence continues at coordinate 1,621,525 of NW_017728909.1, read as the reverse complement.
GACTGGGCTGGATATTTCTTTCACTGGACTGGTATTTTTGGTATATGCAACCATCCTTAACACCTTCTTCAATGTGACTGTCTATCTGAGATCTCCATAAAACATTCCCATGCCCTTTCTTTAGTTTATTCAGTCCCTCCATTGCCTTCATGTACTGAATGGAGTACTCTTTATTATTAATCTTTTCTAACTGTACTACATGCTTCCAGAGTGTTTCAGCTCTATGGCATATCTGTAACTGCTCCAGTTTTCTCCAGGTATTTTCTTAGTTTGTTTTACTCCAGGTACCATGTGCTGTTTAGTAACCACTCAAAGCCAAGGAGTCTGTCAGAGGTCTGCTTCACCCACTGCCTAAGTGTGTTTTGTACCCTGAGCCTTTGCACAACCAATTCCAGTTAGTTTCTGTGACAGCCTCTTAAAGTTCCCCACATCAACACGGCTTGGTTGCTGAATTAGAGCCTAGAACAAGAGAAATATTCTTACCCATAAATTGAGAGAATGAGTCAGGAAAGGTCAGGGAAGCCCAAGATCAAGGTGGAGGGAGGAATAAGAAGGTAAAAGCGAAGGTCAGAAAGAGGGTAATTAAGTAAATGCAACAAAGAGAAATTGTACGAGAGAGGATTAGAAATGTACAATTGGTGTCAGTTCCTGGAAATATAAATCACATGCAGTTGGGAAGGAGATAGCAGCAATGCTGATGGAAACCTGAGGATGATAGTAGACTGCCGACTGCATATGAGTTTGAAATATGGTATGTTGGCAAAAAACCTCCTATGATTTATATCCTGTCACGGACTATACCGGGAAGGTGGCAGCCTTCTCCCATGCAGCTCTTCTGAGACTGTAACTCGAACGCTGCGTTCTGTTCTGCATTCAGCCGGAGATGTCAACAAAGAACAGAGAAGGAAAAATTAGTGTATCAAAAAAGGAAGGTTAGTTTTATGGAAAAATGAATGCATCAAGTACATAATAGCAAAATAGACAGAGGACAAATGGATACTTAAACATTTGGTTACCCTGGCTTCATCACTAAGACAGTGTACGTGCTTGCAAAAATATATGGCATTTGACAATTTTTTAAAAGATGAAATGGTCAAATGGATTACTTTGGGTCTGTTAATTGCTGTTACCTTTCAGTTTTGTAAGTAAATTCCTACAAACCACATAAACCTGGCAATGAAATGAGGTTATCTTCTAACTTTGTAGCATGCCGCCAAATATAAAGATTTCATGACTATACACTTGCATTAAATTCCTCTATCCAAATAGCCACTAGAATTGTTTTCATGGCATTTGAAGCCTGGAGGCAAGTTGCTGGTAAAATGGCATATATGCTGACATAAATAGCTGGAAAAGCAAAAGAAACAGTGCAGATCTGAGTATTCAAAATATTAATGTGTTGCAGGGATTGCCACACATGGTTTTTAAAGAACTAAATAGCAATCTAAGGTCAAAGCTTGTGACTCATTCTTTGTATTTAATGGTATCAATATACTGTAATGTAACAGGGGCTTTCCTCTGCTGGTATATAGTCACGAGGAATGTCAGCTATCCACCAGAATTCTGAGTACGTTGGTCAACGTACAGTTCTTTTGTTACTGAATAATTGTCACAGTTTGGGGAATAAACCAAAAAGGCTGGTGGTGTGGACTGCACAATATACAAATAAAGAGCAGCTGAAAGGGGTTATTAAAATGTATAGTGAGGTTGGACGACAGATAAAGGAGCCTGCAAAAAGCTTTAGAAGAAGCTGCTGGCAAGCAGCATAAACCAAAAATAAAGTGTCAGGAATAAAGCAGAGAATGGGGAAAATGGGAAGGATGATCAATACCTGAAGAAAAGAAACAAAAAGAGAACTATGAACAATTTTTATTACCGATCTATGCAGTGTATGCAACAAAGTGACTGAACTGCAAACCTATTTTCTCCTAGAGAAAATGTAGTGATTGTAAAAAAAAAAAAAAAAAGGAAAGAAAAAGAAAAGAAGAAGAAAGAAGAAGAAACCAAGATGGATTCAAATGCGGATAATGTCTGTGTCATATTTATAGTAAATTTAGCACTCTTGACCTGTTTGCATTGACAGTCTTAGAATTGGAAGTCCAAAGGTGGAAACAGGATTACTCTACACTCCAGCCCCAGTGGCTTATGTAGACATACTGAAAACATCATTAAACTAGCTAACATGGTTACTGCAAGCCAGGTTTACACAAAAAAGTAAGTGAGCATGTGGGTGATTAGCTTGCACTCAGCTCTGTCCTGTTGTGCTTGCCCTGCTTGCAGTACCAAGCCAGCTGGTTGAATGCTAGCTCACATATGTCCCCATAAGCTACAATAACAGCAGTATTCAGGTATACTCAAAGACAGCAGCATGACAATCTTCCAGCTTATATGGCAAATGGGAAATATTAACTAGGATATTAAACTTTAATAGATATAAATATGATTACATGTAAATATTAAATAGGTAGATTCACATATGCACAAAGTAGTAAAAACAGGGTGCAGATCTTTTCACTGAAGTGAAAACTGGATGTGGCAACTTAGGGGGAAAATGTCTGGGTGCCAGAAAAATCTCAGTCATTAGAATCTTTCCACCTATCATTTTGCCATAGCCTTCCTTTTTCAGGCAAAAGCAGTAGGAAAATTAATAGTGGGTCAACTCCAAAAATACTTAGTCTTGTCCCAAAACCATGGCTTGGTTTCATACCAGGATGTGTCATGTATGAAACCAGTGCAGGAGTGGTAGATGATCTTTGTAAGGAGAGAGGACTTGCTGCCAGTAGACTGATAACTTTGAATAGAGTTAATTTTGAAGTGTGATCTGTGCACTTACAAGACCTGGCAGGGACATATGTGCTCATATTTGCTCATGTCTCCTGTATAAGTCTGAGGGGAGTATGAAGGCATGGTGCTACTGCTATTTCTGTACGATTCCCCCATCTATGAATTCCTGTAGGCCTCCAGCTTGCTCTCCCTCCTACAACAAGGGAAGAAACAGGTAAGAGGCAAAGCACACTGAGGAAATCAGCAGTTTTGATCTCATTCTCTGCTCCCTGATTATGTTCCATGATTTCCAAAGCAGTCCAAAGTCTCGGGGTCCTGATCAACTCATCTTTGCTGGTGAATGACGTGTAGCTATCACATTTGTTGGTTTGTAAACCCAAATCCTAAGCAGGTTCAAATCATTTCAGCCTTGGATAGCCAAAGGAGCCTAAAAGTATGCCTTTGCACCCCTTCAATTTAAGCAGATTTAGGTACATAAATCTCTTACCTCCCTTTGAAAAGTCCATCTGTAGATAACCTAAACCAACAGCTATAGTGGTGGACCCGGCTCAACACCAGAAGGAATCATTCTGACTGACCTCCCTCCTAACAGTGGTGAAAGAGTTAATCTAGTAACTCCTGCACTGGAGGAAATGAGTCTTCCCTTACTCTCCAAGCAAATACTATTGAAATTCAGTAACTTAGCAATCTGTTCTCTGTTTCATTGGTGTACACAAGGTTTCGAATGGCCGCTATCCAGGTGAGAGCCTCAAAAAATTTACTGTGACATGGCTTCAATGAGCATGTTAGAAACAGAACTGTTTGCAGATTCAGGAGTACAACATTGCACTAATTCATAAAAAAAAAAGAAGAGATCCATGGACATAAGGACTGGATTTTTTTCTTTCCCTTCCTAAGTTATGTAAAAAAATTAAGGACTGTGCCTTTTCCCCCCAACGCTGTCCCACCCCACAAACATTTACCCACCCTCTCCCAAGCGTACAAAGGAAAGCTTCCTTCTTGACAATATTAAAAATAAGTTTTGAAGCATTAAAGAGATGGCTGGTTGGTTGGATTTTCAAAATAAGGTTTCTGATATATAAGTGAGCACCACAGCAGAGATTGTATAAATGGAGAGGAAGGGTGGGCATGGTGGAAAAATTTATCACAAGAAACTACATTAGCATCCTCTAAATGGTTTCCAAGGGTAGGAGAGTGAGGCAAATCAGAAAAGCTTTATGTAGATACTAAGGTCAGTGAAAAGACTAAGGCATATACTGGAAACAGGAAAGCAAAGAGTATAGGGGTCTCTAAACTGGCTCTACAATACTGGGAATGGCCAATAGAACTAGACATCCTCACACTTGGGCCATGCCCTAAAAATGCTGTAAAATGTAACCACAGCATCCCAAGGATCTGACTCTCCAGCCTCAATTCACCTATCATTCCAGATAAAATTATCTTTTAAATTGCTTGTCAACTCAAATAAAAACATTTTAATAATAAATTCATATAAAAGAAATCTAATCCCCAAATTTAAGCAAGCGTCTGTCCTCTTTGCTACAGAGAAGTCAAATAATTGTGCAGTCTCTATTATGCCCTGATCCCCTGGATCTATTCGTCTACAGGTGTTATTATAAATTTCCTACAATCATTTTTTGTTGCCATCTGTTGGACAGCAGGTGCCTTGTTTTGTAACATTAGACCATCATTAGATCAAAGACCAGGAACTTTCAGACTCCTTGGTGCATCTGCATGTGCAATGAATGAGACATGATAAAGTCCCGCTCCATTTGAGCATGAGTCAACTGCTCCCAGGTGCAACATCTGCATGTGCGCTGGGGACCGCAGCAGTTTGAGCTGGGGCAGAGCAGGTTGGCAGGTTGGCAGGAGGGCTCCAGGTGGTGGTGTTGGGTGGCAGAGGGTCTGGCTGGGGCTGCTAAAGTGCAGAGCTAAGCGGCAGGCAGCCCCCACACTTCAACACCCTCATACCCTAGCCAGCCCCTGACACTGTCTACGCATGTGTTTCAGTGGGGTTAAGTACTCTGCCATAAGATAGTACTGTCCTTGACAGTACTATCTTATACAATCTACTGTATCAGTAGACAGTACTATTTTATCCTTATGACAGTACTATCTTATACTATCTACTGTCAGGGACAGTACTATTTTATGGCCGAGTACTTAACCCCACTGAAACAGTACTGTCAGGGACAGTACTATCTTATGGAAGAGTTAATCAATTTACTGATGCCTAATACCAGCACATGTGGCTGCTGATGCCTTACTGTAGAGCTAATTAGTCAACTCTGCACTAAAGCGCATGTGTAGATGCACCCTTTGATTTCAATGCTGACACTGCCAATGCATCAGTCTGTCAGAGAGCTACCACTGACATGACTTCTTTAGACCTGGTCAAATCTAGAGGAAGCCAGTGCAAAAGATTAACACTAAAATAATATGTTGCCTTGATGCTAGGCCTTCCTGGATCAGCAAATGCCACGGATGCCTGGAAGGCTTATAAAGGAGTGTTTCTGGAATTTACTGCACCTGCCTCATATTTAGTCTTTTTATAATTTTCATGGCCTTTTACAAATAATTTGCACTGAATTGTAGAAACCTGTTTATGGTGCAAAGTTAAATTTCAGCAAAGAATGTCCCAGTGCCTCTTGTTATTTGGATTCAGGCTTTTGATTCTGGCTTTTTCCCCTGCAATGGGTTACTCTATCATTTGTGCTCTAAAGAAAATGGCCTAAATCATGGCTACCATTGTGATCTGCCAAGCCATTCACAAAAGTGATCTGGTTAGCCATACTTCCATTGACATGAGATTTCTTTGGTAGTGGGGAGCTGGTGTAGCCACTTCTGCAATTCCTGCTTGCAGACATGAGGATGTCATGGCTAAGAGTCTGCAACGCCATCACACTCCAGCGATCCCTGGCAATATAACAACCCCTCAGGGGACGCTTCCAAGAAGTATAATTCTGAGCAGTCCTACAGCTTCTCTGTGCAGTGTCAGCAATTATTCTTGCCTATCCTCAGATCCTGAACCAAACATAGGTTGGACAAGCCCAAGGACTGCAGTATGTGTGAATCTATCTGAAAAGAGTCAAGCATCTACAGCAAAAGGAAACAAAAGCTAATGAACATCAAGCTCATTGAAAACTGAGCTCAAGTAATAATTGAGTAAGTGCAAACCCGGAAGCCATAAAAATGGCAAATGTTTGGCATAGTGACACTGTGCTAGAACAAGGAGTCCTAGCTGGCCATAGGTTTATTATAATCATTTTTCTACTGTTTAGCTATGTATGCACGGAAAGAGGCAGCCCAGGCACTGAAGAACTTTGCACCCTAAATAGAAAATCAAAGTGGGACAATGGAAATATTAGCATCTTCATTTACCGATGATGCACAGAAAAATTATATGATTTACTTCAGGCCACACAGAGTGTCTGTGGTAGAACTACAGACTGAAACCCAGACTAGTGTTTTCATCACAAGCTTTTCAACCTTTCTTCCTCTCTATTCAAATCATCCAGGACATGTTAAGAACTCGAATTTAAAATTTGGTCATAAATACTGTTTGGTGACCCACTTTCATATCTTTAGACTTATATCTTCAGTTAAGAGCATTGTAAAAAAAAACCCTTTTCTTACTGTCAACCCATTTACATGGTATTTATATTTTCCTGGCCTAAATATAGTTTTTAAGGTATAGATTTAAGATACACAGAGTATGCTGCCCATCTACTCTACCTTCCACTTTCATGAAAAGACCCAAGTGATTTTTGAAACCCTCTTCAATCCATTCCCTGGTTTTTTTGAAAGTCTCACTTCTCTTCATCCAACACTCTTGAAATGCAAGTTTTCACCAGAAATGTCAAGTTCATTACAGTTATGCTGATATAATTATCATTAGAGACACCCACTAGCTATTTATAATACCTGCATCATTTCAGAGGCTTACTACCAAAATAACCCGATCCTGCCTGTCATTGCAGCATTAGATGTATAAGGAAACTCCTCTCTAGTGCCTGCAAGAACCTGCATTTTTTTAAATAATGATGTTATTATTGTTATCTGAGACAATGTCAAAGCCAAAGGTTAAGTTAAATCCCACATGATCAATGCCTTAGTCTTTTCACTGACCTTAGTAGCTACATAAAGCTTTTCTGATTTGTTTCACTCTCCTACCCTTGGAAACCATTTAGAGGATGCTAATGTAGTTTCTTGTGATAAATTTTCATATACTGGAAACAGGAAAGCATGTGTGTGGAAGAACATGGGTGTGGCCATAGTACCCCTACCCAGCACTTTCAGCTGAGACCTTGGGACAGAGAAGCAGCTGGCATCAAGTCAACTCTATTAATTCAGGAACAAAAAAAGTATCACTAAGGTGTCATGTGTCCTTCCAGAACATTAAATTTAATAAACCCCAAACTTCTGGAAAACCAGAAAATGAAGAGTCAACTCAGCATCCTGAACTCCCTTGCCCTTAAACTGACAATAGCTAGTGTGAATTATCTGCATGCACTGCAGTAGGAACAGTTTGGTAGAGCTATGAGTTTGTATCAAGTGACCCTTAGAAAGAGGAGCCTCTATCCCTGAAACTGTCTGTACAACCAAAGGAAAAAGGAGATGTGCCTTGAGAGATCCAGCGTGCTTCATTTCAGCCCTGCATAGGTCAGGTTCTCACTGACTGGCACAGGCTGTAACAAAGTCCTGTCCCAGGGGTGGCTGTGACATCCCCTTGTGGCTATCCAGCCCTTGCTTAACCCTGATCCTCCCCTTCTGTTAACCTGCCATGCCTTGATATACCTGTACTTTTAAGAAAAGGGAGGTTTCCCCAGGGATTTCTGAGCAAGCTCTTATCTGCTCATGAGCTATGACTTCAGTGCTCCTTGCCTCAAGGGCTACCATTCACACTGTCCTATCCCTTGGCCTGAGCCTGTTCTGGTTCTGTGTTTGACCCTACCCTGGCTCCCATCTCTACACTATTCCTGGCTACCTAGTCCGTCCTGGGCACTGGACCCTCCTGGCTGTCCCCCACCAGGCATGAGCCCATCTCTGGTCCTGTTTTCATTCCACTTCTGAACATCTGGACCCTCACCCCACCTCAGTCTTTTCTCCCCACTTCACCCAGGCTCTAGTCTTGCTCCCAAGCCTCTGGCCCTGCTCCTGAGCCTGTTGGGACCTCCTCTTCCCCCTAGTCCCTCTCAAACCTGCAGATGTTACCTCAGGCTGTAATATCCTAGGTATTAGTTAGGATCTGCAGTCATTCTGCCCAGGAGGTGTCCTTTCAGCATCATCCAGGGTCAGCCTGCCTGCCCAGCTCAGGCCCTGGGCTTATATACTGTAAGCCCAGCCCTCTTCTGGGTCATGTGGCTCCTGTTTGTCTCCTACCACACTTGCTGCCTGCTTCATCTGCATCCTGCCTGCTCTTAAATTCTTACCAGTTAAATGGGAGATATGTGGCCTATGGGTTTATAATAATATAATGGTTACAATAAAATAATGAAAAAGACTAAGCATGAGGTTAATGCATCGAGTCTCAGAAACTCTCTTATAAAAAACTTTCTGCCTTCCAAAAGGTCATTTCTTTCTTATTTATTTATCCAGAAAAGCTGAACACAGTGCAACATTTTGCTTTTAGTGGTCTACTTTTACTCTGACACCTGAGGTTCAAAATTCCAGCATTTAGCCAATGTAGTATTCTTACAATGGAGTAGGCAGTGCTGACCATCAAGTAGGTCTAGATTGTTCCTATTTAGTGCAGTTCAAAGGCAGAGTGAGGGTATGTGTTGTTTGGATGCAAGGCATTTGGTCAGAGGAAACGGAGGCTGTAGATATGTATTTTTGTTTCTTGTTATTCAGTAGGTTGCTGAACTCAATGTTGTGGAAGAACATGAAATATAACTTAACTCTACATTAACAAAATCTTATGTCATTGAATTTCTGTTTCTTAAACAGAAATAGTCCTGACATTTGTAAGAGCTAGCAACCGTTTAGGCCAGTGGTGCCCAGCCTTTTTGCTCCGTGGGCCAGATTGGCATTTCCTGGTCTGTCCATGCACCATATCCAGCTGGTGCTCCCGATCTGGCTGTCTGGAGAGGGGGGCAGCAAGGCCCTCACAGGGCTCCAGGGAGAGGAAAAGGGGGTGTGGGTCAGCCCTGGGGGATAAGGGGATGCAGCCAGGCCCCAACAGGAGGGCCCAGCTCCAAAGGGGGGGAAGGGGGCATGGCCTGGCCCTGTGGGGAGAGGAAGAGGCATCATGGGGGAAGGGGGTGTGGCTCAGCCCTGATCCAGAAACTGGGGGTCGGGGGGACACCCCTGACTATGAAGCAAATGGGGTTTGTGAATTTGGCATAGGGGAAGGTGGCTCCCCCACTGCCAAATTTCTGGATCCATGGGGAGGCCAGATGTGCTGTCTCTGCAAGCCCCATTTGGCCTGTGGGCTGGAGGTTAAGCACCCTGATTGAGCCTGTTATAGTTATCATGTAGCTTTGCAGAGGTGACACTCCTTTGGGGAGCAAACATAAAGGATGTGACACACTCCTGCCTCTTCCTGTTCACTTCACACATGGAAGGGGATAATGGTTATGCCTGGGAATATTGGGCTGCTCATGCATTCCCTGGTCCCCTGGTGTGGTGTGCACATACTGGGAATAACAGCTTACTAAAGGCTCATGCACACTTGCCTGGGTAGGTAACCTGAGCTGCATGCTGACCCAGACCCAGGCTTCTCTCTAGCTGGGCTCCTGACCCCTGCTTTGGCCAGGCTTCCTCAGATATGCCCCCTTAGTTACCCCCCTCTTTATACTGTCCTTTTCCCTCTACCTCCAGCCAATTGCCCAACCACATTCAGAGCTAGTTTGTACCTTTGAAATTCCTGGTTAAAATGTGGGTGACCTCCAGTTCCAAGAACTTGCTAGTGAATAGACAGAGGAGCTCATGCTCCCCAGTATGGCAAAGACTCCACAGGCCCTAATTTCCTCATGGGGATTCCCATACCAAGTGGGACAAGGCCTCTCATGGGATTGCCATTACCTTTCTCCTTCTTTTCCACCTACTTGGGTATTCAGCCTGATGCCCACCTCTAGAACTTAGCTCTTTACTGAACCCATGTTTGACATTGTTTCTCCAGGGGGGTCATGAGTGCCGCGCATTAGCTGGGATAAATTTTGCGTGTTTCATTTGAGACATGATCAGAGTCATGGCAGACCATGATGCCTTCCCTTTTTTCAACCACAAGTTGGACACAAGTTGACCCTGGCTGAATGACTGGTAAAGTTAATGGCTCCTGCCTGTTCCCAAAAGCCAGCCAGCTCATGTGAAAGCAAATGTGCTAGAAAAGCCTCCTCCACTGCTGCCTGCATGTTCCATGTGGTCCATTTGGACAGACTACCTGGAGAACGTCTCTCTTTCTCAAATACTGCTTTTAATTTTGTTACTCCAAAGGTTAGTGGGTGCTATGCATTAACCGGGGTATATGTCAACTGATTAAAATCATCCAGGGCACTGTCAGGGCCGTATTATGATCCCCAGATCTGTGGAAAAAAATACTGGTAGGAAAATATCCATCAAATTTACAGCTGCTTTGATCAGTGATGTTTTTCTTTTCCCCTCAGAAACCTGCTACTCAAATGCCCCCAAATCTGTAATACTCATCCTACCCTGCCTTCCAAATCCCACCGTGACCCAAGTGCACATGTGCTTTTCAGTCCACTTAGAAGAGTCAATCATTAAACAAAGAGTTCACAACCTTAACTATAGCAGAGCTGCTGCTCCCTTATAATTCTGTCTGATAAAGCCTACAGAAAGCAGACTAGCTTTTCCCCACATACTGGGAGGGCATGAGCTCAGCTCTCTTTATTTCTTCATGCCAGCTTTATTTGCACCTGTTCTGATCCTGTGTTTGCTTCACTTAGGTGAGCAGTTCTCCTTCACCCCGTCACACAAGTAAGAATTGATTCCTTATCTACAGATCCAGGTCTTTTCTTTGGTTCTTTAATGGATTCCAGGTTTTAATTTAAATGAATATCCCTGCATCTCATCAGATAATTATAGTAAGAGAGGTGTCTATATGCTAATTGCCTTTCCAGTCTGCTAGCAAAACCATTTAAAGGGGTATGGTGCATTGTGTATAAACCGTGGGCATTCTGGTCTGGGTGACACTTTTTGGAATCAGAGTTACCTTTATTGATCGAAACCTGCCCCCATATCTTTTACACTGGATTTTAAAAGCATTTCTGGACTTTTGCCGTGACCTTGTGATTATCCTGTGATCGATTTCTGAATGTGATTCAGCAACTTCTTTGCCTCCAGTGTTTGGAAATGTTTGGATTGCCTGCAGGCCCCATGGCACAGTTGTTTAATCCTTCACTCTTTCTTTTTTTGGCTCACTTTTCGTTGTCAGTCTAATTGTTACATTTAAGTTTATAGAAAAGATCAAGCCCACAGAGCAACAGCAGAATCTGTAGCTGCCTGTGGTTCATTGGCTGATATACGCATGCTTATTATTGTTAGGATTAAATAGTTTCCCCTGGAGAAATGGCTAATGATGTCACTAAAATATGAGGAGGGAGGGGAGAATTCAGCCCACTCCTGACCTAGCTATTCTTTGCTAAGTCAAACAAAAACATCCTCATTTTCTGTTTGTGTCATAAAATGTTGCCACAAAGATCTAGGAATATTGCTCACAGAGGATTATACCTGACAAGTCTGACTAGGCAGGAGGAGGAGAAGCAAGTGCTGTATGAGAGAGAAGGCTCCTTTTTACACACAAATATCTAAAAACTATTAATTTTGGGGCAGCGGCTAGGAAGAAATACATGAAAGGGAAATTGATTTCTATTTAAATGGTATGTTTTCATCACCTTTTTTCAGCCCATGAACATTCATCTTTGAGTACCTGTGCTAATTGATTTCAAATGCAATTCAACGCAATTGCTGTAGAATAATAAATCTAGGAGCAAAGAGCCAAATGAAGGAATATCAGCTAAAAGCAAAGCAGCTGGAGAACAATGGTTGGAAAGAAAGACAGGCAAGTTATTAGGGAGGAAACTGTAAAGCTTTCGTGTACTTGGACTGAAGAAGTTAATTGGATGCTGGCAGCTGGAATGTAATTTTAAAAAATGAGGGGTGATAACACCATGTAAAGCATGGGTTAGCTCCTTTCGAATAACTACATGTGAGTCGCAGTCAGCAGCGAGCATGCTAATTTCCCTCCGGCATGATGCGGTATAAAAACTACTGGAGTGAGAGTGTGCCTCAAAGATACAAGGTGTAAAGACAGACTATGAAAGGTGGGTTTGATCTTTTTTTAGAGAACAGCATAAGCAAAAAAAAAAAAAATGCGCAGCTAATATGGAGGGTCCTGTTAAATATAAAATCTCTCTCTGAAGCACCACAGGCTATGAAGGAAAATGGACATACTCCAAAACTTTTTTAAAATAACAAGCTGACACGAGCAAGGGGCAGGCTGTAGTTGGTGCCATATGCTTAAGAAATGAGGTAGTGCTCACTGTGTCTCTTCGTGGCTTCTCCAGCCATTGGGCTCAAGCATATAAAGAAAAGCATCCGCTGCATACCTGCTACTTCCTCCTCCGTGCAAGTGGCCAGGGAAGGGTAGGACATGGGTGATACCTTGGCTCAAGTCTCTTTGTTTTGGCCAGGACAACATGGCTCCTGAGAAGAGGAGAGCAGTGTCTCTCAGAGGTACAGGGTCCTTCCTAGTTTATACTATTATATTTCTCGCCATAGCCATGTTGGCTGGGGCTGTGGGAAAGATCACCCATGATCTTTCAGTGTAGCTGAGCTGGGAAGACCCCTGTGGTGGGAAAGGTTCTGCTGGGAGAATAGCACTCTGGTCGTTTCAGGCAGTGGGGTACACTTGTCTGCCAGCACATGCTGTGTCTGCAAGGAGGCGCTGAGCTGGCATAGCTTTGCTGGCCAAACTGTAGCAGCAGAGGCCATGGACAGGCATTCATTTCAGAGAAATTCTTACTTCCCCTTGACAGGGCACAGGATGGAAAACCTCAGTCTCGCTCAAAGGTTTGGCCGGAAGGGTATTTGGCTAAAGGCATATGGGGTAAGAAAACACTGATTAAAACAAGGAGTACTGGTATGTTCAGGTAAAAAGAACTTCATTGTAAAGCAAAAGCAGAGGTAGAGTAACGGGGCGAAAATGGGGACTAGAAGCAGCCAAAGGGACCAAGCAGATTCCAGCTGCAGACCATTTACTTTCTTTTCTTTCCTTGTGCATGTCACAGCGTTCTTCTCGGTTGCATTGCCTCATGTCATGCTGATTTTCAACACGCTGTGATGTAAAATGACCTGCCATGATGCAATCCCTTGTCAAATGGACAAAGTTAAAAGGAAGCCTTCCAGAGCTCACCCTGTGAGCTGCTCCTCTCTGACTCGCTGTTAGCTCCTGCAAGTATCTGAATTAAATTTATTGTTGGTGATATTGGCTACAGTGTCTCTGTTTGCTGGAGGGAAAGTAAATAAAATTTCCTTGGGGCGCATTGATCTTCACTGTGAGCCCTCTGATAGTTAGAAAGAGATCTGAAAAAGACCTGCAGGTAAAATGGCTCACTGCTTTTTAACTCCGTTCTGTGGAGTGGGGGACCTCTCCAAGGAAAGCCACAATGGACTTTTTTCCTACCCTTTGCCAGCCCAATTTATGGAAGTCCACTACTTATTTATCTGTTCCAGGTGAGAATAAATGGGAAAGGAGGGGAAAATATAAAGGAGCTGGAGAAGAAACCATAAAACCCAAAGATAAAAATAAAGTGCTACATTTCATTAAAGATTTATTATGTGACTACAAGATCCTTATTAGCAAGTTATCAGGGTAACAGGTACAGTAATTGGTACCGACAACTGTTTTCACCCCAAGCGAGCACTTAAAGGCCAAGTCCCACTTCTGGTACTCTGGTGGAAAACTAGAGTAAAGCCATTGATTTTAGTGCCATTATTTGGGGGTAGCAGAGAGCAGAATAAGTAGTGAGTCATCTACTGCTCAGCAAGGACCATGAAGCACCAAGGGACTGTTTACCCCATCTTCTCCCTACCCAGGAGCAAATCAGTGCTGCTCATTGTGAAGACAGTAATCAACCCATTTCCAGCTGTGAGACAGCTGGATTGTCTTAGTCTCTCTCTTCAGATGCTGTTGACCTGATTTTCAGACGTACACATGTTTTACACTGGTCTAATTCCATTGGTTTCAGTGAACTGATTCCTGATTTATATTCGTGCAAGTGCAAGCAAATTCAAGCTTTTTATGTCTTCATCTGAGTTCTTTCTTGATGATTGTATTATATGATTATGCAAAGTCAACTACAACTGTTACTTAATAGAACTGTCCTTGCTGGAAGCTGAAAGGGATGAAGTGTAGTGATCTAACAAATAGCCAAAAATCATGCAGAAGGCAAAACAAAATAAAACTCTGACCAGTGTTAGCTCAAAATCATAGAAAGTCATTAACTTTACAATATGTGAAACACTGTAAACCAGGGGTCTCCAGCCTTTTTAAGTAGGAGATCACCACTGGCATTTAAAAGCAACCCAGGATCTACCATGCGCTGATGCCACCCCCACTCCCTGCCCAGCAGGTAAGTCTGTGGGAAGGGAAGATGGGGGCCAGATCAAGGCAGAGGGAGAAAAAATTATTCAGAGGTGTGCCTCCCCAGCAGGTAAGTCCCACCCAGCTGGGGCCCCACTCAACTTACCCCTGCTCCTGCCTCTATGGCACTGTCCCTTACCGGTGGGGCCTTGGTCTAGCCCCTGACGCTTCCCTCCCCCATACACAGACCTGCTGGGCTGGTGTGCATGCATGCACGCATGAAGGCACTCAGCTCCCCAACCCTAGCCTCAGATCATCTCCAAGAGGCTCCAAGATCTACCAGTGGATCAAGATCCACCGGTTGGTGACCACTGCTGTAAACAGACAACTTGGCACTAACTTAGCAGAGAAATCAAAGAATGCATGGCATACAGAGATGAAACCCCATACTCAGGCTAGAGGATGCCTTCCTTCTGACAGTGTCAATTTAAATGTTATCACAGTTAACAATTTCTCTTCTGATCGTCATAGGGCAGTTATCCCGCTAATGTAATGACTCTGTAGTTCCAAACTGCTGACTCAGCTACTTCCTTCCCTTCCCTCCCCTTCCACAGACCACTTGTACATCATCAGTTTGAACTTCTGCATCAGAGCAAGAAGTAAAATCAGGGGAACTGAATGTCAAAATAAAAATTAGAGGGACCATTTTAATGATTGCTTTATTTTTTATTTAATTCAGTGTATGCTTTCATTTGTTTTTCATTTCTCTGAAGCCACTACGGTACAGCTGGTGGAGAGCTACAGAACTGAAGGAACCTTGCTTCACAATTTAGCTCCAACCTACAATGGAAGACATCATGCTCACAACCTACCTCTGAGAAGTAAGTGATGTTATCCCCTCTTCACAGATAGCCAAACACAGACCTGCTCTGGATAGCTGACTCGTCCAGGGCTACACAGGAAATTTGAAGCAGCGCATGAACATTCAGGTTCCTCAGCAGCCTTCCTTCCATCTTGGTATCAAAAAGGAAATTCCATCATCAAACAATGATGGAGCCCAGCCCAGTTGTAAACACTTTGCTAGGAAATGTTAATGTTCCCTCAAAATTATACATTTGTCAGAAGGCTTCTTATTAGAAAAAATGTCCAGGGACAACATTGAAAAAATATAGTCCCTTTTTCTATACTAGCCAGTTCTAACATCTTTCATTTAATTCTGTGTTAGAGTCAGGCTTATTTCATGTTTGTTCATATTACACTGGATTTACTTGCATAATAGTTGTGGGAAGTATCTTCCTGAATTTTTTTGCCAAAAACTGGGGCCATCAGCATAGAACAAGGCCAAGGGAGTATCAGCCCTAAAGAAAAGTCCTCATTCTGTCTCTGAACTTCCATCTGTTTTCCCCATCTTTCCAGATCTCACAAGATGGGGCTGGATGTGGACCAGAACTAATGTACCATGAGGCGTGGGGTTCCTGCATGACAGTGTTGCATTCGTCAACAAATTATGACTAGTAAGAAAAATCTTGAATCAGTTTTTTCAGAAGAGTGAGGGAGATTATGATATGGGTAAGTTATTTCTCAAAATGTCAAGGCAACTTTCAGGGGTGAAGCCATTTCCACAGGTAAATGGTGTATGTGACTTTCCTTTGTCCTTTGAGAAGCCCGTAAAGTGCTTGCTTGATTCTGTATTTTAGGCCTGATTCAAAACCTATTGTAGTCAACTAAAGGACGTCCATGGACTTGGACGTGGACTTTCTAGAATCCCTTTCTGCTTCTTACAGCGGATGTATCATTCAGGCTTCTGGTAGGAACAGCTGATTTGTATGTCTTACAGAAAAGAAGAGTGAAGTCTCACTGAATTGCTTTATTTCCGAGTCAAATATTACAGCATAAATAACTTCATATTATGCCAGTATTTACCAAAGGGCAAGTGGGATGCCACAAAATCTGGGGTTCTCAACCTTTTTCTTCCTGAGGCTCCCCCCCCCACCAGCATGCTGTAAAAACTCCACGGCCCACCTGTGCCACAACAACTACCCGGCTCCCCAGCCCCATCCTGATGGCCCCAGGTGCAGTGGGCACAGCTCGGTGGCGGGGAGCCCCAGGGCCACATTCACCTGAGCAGCAGCAGTGTGCAGCCTTGCCCACATGCCCACCTGCCCACAGCACCACCTGCAAGATGAGGCATTGGGGCCGGGCAGGGTGGCCCCATCCCCACCCCTTCCTCAGGACTCACCTCAGCCCCAGAGAACTGAGACAGCTCCTCCTCACCATGGGCCAGGCTGGGCTGGGCCAGGTGGGCCCCCTGAAACCTGCTCACAGCCCTCCTGGGGGAACACAGGCCCCTGATGGAGAAATGTTGCCCCAGATAACTGTAGGCTTGTTAGAAAAGCTGATATGGAATTCAGTTAATGGGCAATGAAGTCATGGCACACAAACCTGATTTCTTTGATAAGATTTTATATTTGGATGATAAAGTGAACTGGATAGATGTAATAAGCTTAGGCCCAACTTTAACTTCACCTTTAGCTGTGCAAGTAGTATTTTCAGGCCATTTATCTGGATTTTAGATTTAACTCAATCCTCCTAAAAGGTGCATAATTCTGTTTTAGTTGTAAAAAAGAGACACCCCACTTTCAACTGTTAAGCCAATGGCCTAGTGGTTAGGGCATTTGCCTAGGAAGTGGGAGATCTATGTTCTAGCTCCCTGCTATCCAGAATGTACTTCTTTCCCAGCAAAATGCCCAAAACATCAAGCCGTGGGCCAGGCACAGTCAAGGGCATCCTCCTGCTCTTCTGTTGAAGTTGTCTCACTAGCCAGTCGAGAGAGAAAAGTATGTGGGATCAGAAACATCAAGCCATGGGATGTAGCTCAGTAAGAAGGATACTGCCCTGGCAGAGATTACACACAGGAGCTATGAAATAAAATTGTAAAATCTTCATCTCCATAAATGTCATCAAATCAAGACTGGATTTGTAAAAGATATGCTGTAGTCAGTGCACTGTTGCTGGGTTCAGGATGTGACAAGTGGAAGGAAATTTAAGGGCCTATTATATGTACAGCCCTTAGGTCAATTTAAGTCATCTGTTGGTCTCTTTTGACCTTAACATCTACAAAACCATTCATTTAAACAGTCTTGTTCTTGATGCTAGACTGAAAATCCAATCTCAGTATTCATATTTAGATATCCCCAAACTTTTGGGCTTGATAATGTGTTGATTCACTTGGATCATATTTGATCTGAACTATTTCATATACCCCTATGAAGCTATGTATAAACTGTCCACATTTTAGATTAAACTGCCTATTATCTGCTCTTCTCCTTCTCTCCATCTCTGTGACTGCCTATCACCCATGTAATGCCTTAACCACTATTAAGTAAATTATCATAATGCCACAATAATTGAAAGATCCTATGAATTCGTGCTCAGTTTGCTCATTCTTATGCTTCTGTGAATATATTTAGAAATAATACAAAGTAACCTGAGTGGGAGTGCAAACACTGTATATGTGGGAGCTGCATTAAAAAATGCTTGCATTTCCTTCAAGCCATGAAATTGAAGTGGATCATGACAGCACTCACAATGGATCTCTCTCTCTCTCTCTTTCTTTCTCTCTCTTTCTCTCACTCCCTCTCTCTCTCTCTTCCAACCCCTTTCTCTCTCTCTTCAGATCAAGGGGCTGTAACCTTGCTAGACCTCTGAAAAAATCTGATTGTTGTTCCTACAATTAAAATCAAAAACAGTTTGAATGCATGTATTGATGCAGTTGAGACTGTAAACAAAATAAAACCTGTAAAATAATAGCCAGTGGACAGGCAGAGACCATGGAAAACCTATTGATTTCAACAGGGTCTCTTTTTTATGTGGCAGAATGATCTCAGAAGAGCTGAGCTTTGGGTAATTTCTAGCTAACAGTGTATTGTAAACCATTATTTGTGGATCCTGAAAATCGAACTGAAGCATCCTGGTCTCTCTAGTAGATGCTTATTTAGAATAGGACTCTAGTAACGAGGAACCAGTCACTGTCAATGTATATCGTTTTGTTCCCTTGGTGCACAAATTCTTTTATTTTATTTGTCTTCAAGTGATGTTCTAAGGAAACAAAAATTCTATATAGAGATTGAATTAAAGTCTGCTGCACATTTCAGGGCTAGAATTTCATTGGGGTGTTTTGGTGATACAATGGGAGAGAAGCTTGAGGGCCTTGAAAGGTTGCCAGCTGATGAAAAATAAAGTCCCATCATTCATCCTTCAGCTTATGCAAAACATGATCAATTAGAATTAGTAACATGCAAAATACCATGTAAGTACTAAGTATAAGTTAGGCTCAAAATGCCAAATCTAAGCCAGCACAGCATTTCCATACTCTTCAGTCCCCACCCTAACCCACACATTTACCTGGTCTTTACAATGGGGCCAACAAAAACCCTGGTTCTGAATAGTTCCAAACATTGCACAGTTTCAAATCCAGATCCAAAATGAGGTCTGAATGCTGTGGTTTTCATCTATTTTTACTCTTGTATCACATTCCCCAAATCCAAAGGTTGTTCACGTTGGACACTGCAGAATAGGTATTTCATGGGGGTCCTAGTCAGAGGTTCCTTGCACAATTCTTGATCTAGAAGGGTGCGGAGTGGTGGGGGGGGGAAGAAGTATCTCCAGTTGAGCCCTATTTTACCTTCTTCCCTTACTTCAGCACCGGGTTTTATATGGGCATAAACACCCAAATCAGACAGACCAGGACCATGAAATCAATGGATAAAATATACCCCATGTCTTTTCCTAATCAATTGCTGTTCTGTGAAGATTTGAATTCTCACCGATCTTTTGCCTTCTTGTTACCTCTTGAGCAGGTGTATTTAGGATCCATTATGCTATAGGGGGCTAGAAAAGGTGGGATCCAGTGGGATCACTCTATCTGCAGTCCAAACACTGTATATGTGGGAGCTGCATTAAAAAATGCTTGCATTTCCTTCAAGCCATGAAATTGAAGTGGATCATGACAGCATTCACAATGAATCTCTCTCTCTCTCTCTCTTTCTTTCTCTCTCTTTCTCTCACTCCCTCCCTCTCTCTCTTCCAACCCTTCTTTACTTGAGTAAAGAAGTTTGCAACCTGGAACATCTACACCCTGGTGGACAACCCGAATGGTGACCCACTGGAACAAAGGACAGCACTTGTGGACAGAGAACTTCTATGATTTGAAATTGATACTGTTGCACTTAGTGAGACCAGATGCACAGGAAAGGGGCATTTCACAGAAATGACTACACTATTTTTTAAAAAGAAAGAGTCATTCTGTGACTACACTTTTTCTTTGAAATGGAAAAGCCAGAAAAGATAGAAACATTCATGGCATTGTTTTTGCTATCAGGGTCAGATGCAGGAGTGTCTAGTTAGCATCAATAAGCATCTCATGACCCTTCAAACTTGCAGAAGGCATAATACTGAATGACAGCCAGCATGGCTTCATCATGGTCTTGTCTGACCAACCTCATTTCTTTCTATGATCAGGTGACTTGTCACCTGGATGAGAGAAAAGTGGTTGACACCATATACCTCAACTTCCAGAAAGCTTTTAACCTGGTGTCCCACAAGGTACTGATCAGAAAACTGGAAGATGTTGGACTCAACTGCGGGACTGTCAAGTGAGTATGAAACCAGTTGCAGGGTAGGTTGCAGAGAGTCCAAATAAATGGATCGGTGTCATCCTGGTGAGATGTGAGCAGCAGCGTACCCCAGGGGTCGGTATTTGGCCCAGTGCTGTTCAGCATCTCCATCAATGACTTAGATGAGCCAGTGAAAAGCCCATTGGCCAAGTTTGCGGAGGACACCAAGAAATGAAGAGAGGCTGAGGGATCTCGGACCCTTTAGCCTAAAGAAAAGAAGGCTGAGAGGGGGCCTGATTGTGGCTTGCCGCTATATCAGAGGTGTACACATCAGGGGCTTGGTGAACAACTGTTCACTAGGGCACCCTGGGGGAAAACTAGAAATAACAGCCACACACTCTTGGAAGATAGCTTCAGGCGGAACATTAGGAAAAACTTCTTCACAACTAGGGTGTCTAGATGATGGACCAGAGGTGGTGCAATCATCTACCCTAGCGGTCTTTAAGAGAAGCCTGGATGGTCACCTGGTTGGCGTCGCCCGACCCCAGATGTCTTTCCTGCTCATGCAGGGGACTGGACCCGATGATCCTTCAGGATCCTTTCCAGCCCTATGAGTCTATGATTCCAACTGAACAAGAGATAACATGCAGAAGTCATTAGTGCATATGCCCCAACCCTTAATACAGATGACAAAACAAAAATAAAACTTGACACTGATGACAAAACTCAATCAAGTCCCATCATCTGTTCCCAAAGAAAATAAAATAATTCTTCTCGGCCATTTTAAGACTAGGGCAGGCAGGGAATTTGAGCTATGGAAAAGAACACTTGAAAAGGAAGCAGTGGGGAAAGGCAACTTAAAAGTATTTTTTCTCCTGAGCAGGTGTTTGGAACATGATCTCATCCTTGCAAATGCCTTATTTCATCAAAGTAAGAAATAGAAGACACCATCAGTGCACTGCTGTTCAAAATGCTGGCACCTGATTGATTACATCATTGTGTATGCCTAGGACTGTTCTGACATCTGTATCATCAGCACAGATGACCACTGGTTATATCATAGTCTGATATGGTCACTTCTCTCCAAAGTGACATAAGTAAAAGAAGCTATCAAGGAAGAGGTTCAATATCAAATGCTTGAAAGTTCCTGTGAAAAGCAAACATTTCCAGCAGTGCCTCCAACCTCCCTGATGATTCTGACACTGTTGATCACTGGGACTTTTAAAGAAAGCCATCCATGAGGCATATGAAGGACCCCTAGGCTTCTTCATACAGAAATATCAAGACATGTTCAATAAGAATAGTAGGAAAATTCAAGTTCTAACTGACAGAAAAAGGAGAGCCATCAAAGCTTGGCAGAATGAAATTGATTCCAAATAGAAGCAAGATAAGTTATCTCTACATTCAACCCAAGACCCAATGGAAAATTTGAGAGTAAAAGAACCAGTGGAGGGAAGAAGGAGGACAAAGCAAAAGATGCAGAAGTTTGCCAACAGCCATGACATGCATAGTTTCTTCAACCAAAGCAATCTATGGGCTATGCACACAAGGAGCCACCCTATGAGATCTAAGGATGGAAAAATACTCTTTAAAAACAGTTTCACCATTAACATGCTATAAGGGACCAGATGTAGGTAGTTTAGCCTAATGGTTAGACCACTGAGGAAAAGCAGGAGCCTGAGGTTGCGTAAGAGGGTAGAATCCATATACCCAAGCTAGAGGGAAATCCAGAAGGAGAGTCCACAACACAGTCCAGGGTTAGGATCAGATGCCATGTACCAATCTGAGAAGGCAATCCACAGGGTAAAGTCTGAAAACAAAGCCAAACCACAGTCAGGAGCCAGGAAACAGATCCTCAAAGCCAAAGTCTAAAAATAAGCCAAAAAACAGTATCAGGAACCAGGAAAACCAGAGTGCAGGAAGCAGGAGGCTTGCCACAGCAGAACAGTTGACTGACCTCCAAACTGTAGGGTGTTAAATGGATAGGTAGCGCTCCCAGCAGCCATTCAAGGTGCTCGCTGCTCCTGAACTGGGGCAGTGGTCATTAGCTGAGGCTTACTGCAGGTGTGGTTGCTGAGGTACTTGGTTCAGGCTGGCCCAGGTTGGTCTGCTTGATAAAAGTCCCTGACATGCACAGTGGAAGAAGCACTTTCAAGAGCTCCTGAGCTGAGATTCTAACATCTAAGACAACACTACCCAAACCGTTCCACGGCACTGCAGTTAGGATTATGTTGCAGATCCAACAACTTATCAAGAGACTAGGGCTGTGCGAAACTTCGGCAGCTGTTCCGTTTTGGAGGTGCCCAAAACACCAAATCCGATATGAAACAGAAGGCTCTGAAACATCTCTGAAACAAAACGGAACCATCCAAAACGTTTCCGAAAATTTTGGAAAATTTCAGTGTTTCGGATGCAGGCTTGCCAGGAAACAGAAACTCAGAAGAGGGAGGGGAAAGGGAGGGTGGGGGGAAGGACGGCTTTGATACTGATATCTGTAGCTGGGCAGTGTCTGTGATCTGCCTCTGAGGTTCGTTCCAATCCCAGTGCTCTGGGAGAGGGACGGAAGCCTACTGTCATCCCATGCACAGATCTGGGGGTCTGCACCCCCGGGAAGAGTCCAGCACAGCCCTACATCCCTCCTTTTAAAGTGCTGGGACACTGGGACTAGTCTGGGGATGGGGCCAGGCAAGTCAGCCATGGGGGCTTCTCCCGTGGCTCCCCCCACCAGGGCAGATGCAGGTATAGCCAGAAGAGCTGTGGAAGAAACCCTCATGGCTGTCCTGCCCAGCCCCATCCCCCACCTGGCTCCAGCCTCCTGGCACTTTAAAAAATAAATAAATAAAAGAGTTGCCAAAATCATTACCATATTTAAGGAAGGCGATAGAGAGTGGATTGCAACAGACAGAGAATGCATTTCAACCCTCAGTGGTGAAAGAAGAGGTTAGGGATTATTTAGAAAAGCTAGACATGTACAAGTCCATGGGGCCAGATGCAATGCATCTGAGGGTGCTGAAGGAGTTGGCTGATGTGATTGCAGAGCCACTGGCCCCGTTTTTGAAAGCCTGTGGTGATTGGGGGAGGTCCCAGGTAATTGGAGAAAGGCAAATTTTGTGCCCATCTTTAAGAAAGGGAAGAAGGAGGATCCAGAAAACTACAGACCAGTCAGCCTCACCTCAGTCCATAGAAAAATCATGGAGAAGGTCCTCAAAGATTCTATATTTAAGCACTTGGAAGAGAAGAAGGTGATTAGGAACAGGCAGCATGGATTCACCAAGGATAAGTCATGCTTGATTAACCTGGTTGCCTTCTATGATGAGATAACTGGCTCTGTGGATGTGGGGGAAAAAGTGGACATAATATACCTTGACTTTAGCAAGGCTTCTGATACCGTCTCCCAATCTTGCAAGCAAGATGAGGAAGTATGGGTTGGATGAATGGACAGTAAGGTGAATAGAAAGCTGGCTGGATTGTTGGGCTTAACAGGTAGCAATCAATGCCTCAGTCTCTAGCTGGCAGCCAGTATCAAGTGGAGTGCTGCTAGGGTTGGTCCTGGGGATGTTTTTGTTCAATATCTTCGTTAACGATCTGGAAGCTGGGATGGATTGCAGCCTCAGCAAGTTTGTGGATGACACCAACCTGGGGAGGGTAGTAGACACACTGGAGAGTAGAGCTAGGATTCAGAGTGACCTAGACAAATTAGAGGATTGGGCCAAAATAAATCTCATGAGGTTCAACAAGGATACATACGAAGCCCTGCACTTAGGATGGAACAATCCCATGCACAGGTACAGCCTGGGGACTGACTGGCTAAGCAGCAGCTCTGTAGAAAAGGACTGGGAGGTTACAGCGGACAGTAAACTGAATATGAGTCAGCAGTGTACCCTTGTTGCCAAGGAGGCTAACAGCATACTGGGCTGCATTAGTAGGAGCATTGCCAGCAAATCAAGAAAAGTAATTATTCTCTATTCTGCACTGGTGAAGCCACATCTGGAGTATTGTGTTCAGTTTTGGGCCACCCACCATAGAAAGATGTGGACAAGTTACAGAGAGTACAGTGAAAAGCAACACAAATGGTTCAGGGGCTGGGGTATATGATTTCTGAGGAGAGGCTGAAGGTACTGGGTTCATTTAGCATGCAGAAGAGAAGACTGGGAAAGGGGGGAGGCTTGGTAGCAGCCTTTAACTACCTGAAGGGGGGTTCCAAAGAGGATGGAGCTGGACTATTCTCAGTGGTGGCAGATGACAGAACAAGAAGCAATGGTCTCAAGTTGAAGCAAGGGATGTTTAGGTTGGATATATGAAAAGCGTTCTCACTAGGAGGGTAGTAAAACACTGGAACAGGTTACCTGGAAGTGGTGGAATCCCCATCTTTGGAGGTTTTCAAGGCCTGACTTGATAAAGGCTTAGCTGGAATGATCTAGATCTAGTTGGGGATGATCCTGTTTTGAGCAGGGGGTTGGACTAGATGACCTCCTGATGTCCCTTCCAACCCTAATTTTCTATGATTCTTTGATTCTATGATTCCATAATTATCTTTGTATTATACTCCTGCCCATTATTGAAGATATTTGGCCACATTCTCCTCCACAGACTCACCTCCTTCACTGAGGAGATTCTACCCGAATCCCGAAGTGGTTTCAGACCCCTATGAGGTACAATAGATATAACCTTTGTAGCTGGACAGTTTTGGGAGAAATGCCACAAGCAACACTGTGATCTTTACATAGCCTTCAATGACCTAAGACTCTTGACTCAGTCAACAGAGAGGCCCTATGGAAGATCTTGATGAAGTTTGGATGCCTGTTAAAATTTATTACCGTGGTTAGACTCCTTCATAATAACATGACAGCAACCATCCTAAATAATGACTTGGAAATCGCCCCTTTCATTATTAGAACTGGAGTCAAGCGAAGAAGTGTGATTGTACCAATGCTCTTTTCCATATATATAACAGGTATGCCACATGTCATTGCTAACAGGCTTCCATCTGGAGTCCGCATCTGGTACTGCATGGCCGGGAATCTCTTTAATAACAATCAGTTATGTTCCAAATCCAAGACAACCAATGTTGTCAACCAATGTTGGTTTATTACTGATCTTCACTACATTGATGACTGTCTCCTGCATGCCCACTCAGTTAAAGAGCTCTAGGCCACTCTTGATTACTTCAGTGAAGTGTATGAAATGTTTGGATTCACAGTCAACTTCACAAAAACCAAAATACTGTATTAACCCACTCCAAGCCAACCAGCTGCTTCTCCACATTTTACAATTAGATAACTATCTTTGGAGAATGTTAAACATTTCCTGTACCTGGGTAACCACTTTTCCCAAAAAGTAAATATAAATTATGATATTCAAAACGGAATGAAATCTGCCAGTGCTGCCTTTGGATGCCTCTGAAATCATATCTTCCGTGATTATGACATCAGGACCCAAATCTTGTTTTTCCTACTGTGCTATTTTTATATTTACCTGTTGAGTGGGTGTAAAACTGGGATGGCATATCAGAAACACCTGAAAGCTTTGGAACATTCCCATTAGCAATGTCTTCAGAAAATCCTCCATATCAACTGGAAGGACAGATGACCGAACACCCGTGCTCTGGCTCAAGCAAATGCCACTCGCATTGAAGCCATGGTTATATGCCACTAGCTCTGTTGGACAGGACATAAGACATAATCATCTCCCAACCAGGTTCTAAACTCACAACTCACTGATATTCACCATTCTAAAGGTGGGCAAAAGAAAAGATCCAAGGACACCTTGAGCCAGTCTGAAGAAATGTGCTATTAACATCACTACTTGGGAGACCTGAATTATTTGCTGTGTCCGCAGTTGAACATAAGGATCTTGGTTTGGCCTCCTTAGCCATCTCTGGACTCACCGACGACTCCCCTATTTAGTGGAAGACTGTCTTCCTTGTATCAAGGGGCTGCCAATAGTGATTATGGAAAAGTTCTTTGCAGCCTATGGGCCTTCTATGACAAACTGTTTTGCATAGGAACTGGAAGAGATAGGCCTATGACACATAAGTCCGTCTCCAGAGAAGGGGAGGCCCAGACTGGCCTGAGACAGGAACTCCCAGGGTCTAAACTTCCAGGACTACAAACTTTAGGTGGAGCCTCCTTCAGGCAGTAGCTGGGACACCAGGGCTAAGTACAGACAGTCAAAAGGCCCAAGGCTGAATTGATTCAGTCTTTGCAGGTTAATCTAAGCTGCAAAGATTGAACCAATAAGCAAATGAACAGACATTCACTTTTGATTCAGGAAATGCAAACACTTGCCTGCAGAGGGGTGCTAGAGCATGGTTCTCTGGCACATAGCCAGCATGGGTTGTGTGTTCACTTCTTCTTCCTGCTGCCCCCGAGGTCTCTGGGATTTGAAGTCCAGACTCAAAGTAACAGAACTCTGGAGGATTGCTCATCACTTCCTTTTCCTGTTTCTAGGTGCCTATGGGATTTGTAGTTCACAGTTGCAGCCAGCACTAAGTAAGCAAGCAGCGCAGCTCCATAGTCAGCGGAAAAGAAGTTTAACCCCACTCCTTGGCCCCAGACCCCAGCAGGGGTTTGTCCTCAGTGAACTGGCCAGTAAGCCAGCCTTTACTGTTCCAGCTGGGGAGCAAAGGGGTGTGGCCAGCCCCGCTCTCCAGAGCAGACAGCATAGCCCAGCCCAGGTCTGCAAAATGCTGGGATGCTGGGGGACTGTGATTTAACTTGAACCAGGAAGGGGTCTGGGACAGAAGTTTCATAAACCAGTTTGACCTAAATCAGTTAAGTCTGATACTACGTTCAAGCAGGTTTATCTTAAACCTGTTTCAGCCATTTTGAAACTGCTTCATGTGCACTGAACTTCTATTCCCTTACAGGTTTAAACCGGTTTCTGATCACTTAAACCAGTTTATGTGTAACTTATGTCCCTAGCCCAGCAGGCTAGAAAGGCTCGTGCTTTGAGAAAACACCCCTTTTGCTTCTAAGTTAAGTTGTTCATTTGAAATGTTTTCTTTGATGTTATTGGATTTGGGGGACTTCCTGGCCTATGTGGGGGGATGTGGTTCCTGTGGGCTCCCAAGGACCTTGCGTGGGCAAGGTTACCAAATGCTTGTACTGACACAACCAGTGTTCACACTGTAGCAGAACTTTTGGTGAGGGAGGTGGTGAGTTACTATAAGTAGGCCAAGACGTACTTCTGCAAGAAGTCAACCAGACCATTCAAGAGCCTGGCTTAGCCTATGTTCACCTACAGGAAGAGACTCAGAGAAGAATGCAGCTCTGAGCAGTGTCAGTGCAGCAACAGAGACCTGAAGAACTTCATTGGTGGGTGACTGTGTTCAGAAGCAGGGGTAGACCATCAACTGGGCTAGCTGAGGGTGCCCTTGTGATGATAAGAGCAGAACTAGGCACCAGGTGTTGCTTTGGCTTAAACTGAGGGCTGCCTCTTAAATTTATAGTAATTACCAACAACGGTGTGTCAGACCTCTGGTAGGTTACAAAGGAAGGAAACCTACTAAGAAGCTAAAGCATTTATTAGGTCCCAGATGACTGTCAGAGGGTGTAAAATGTCACGGAGATGCTGAGGCATGTTACAGAGAGGACAAGTAGCACAGTGGCAGACAGGGCAGGAAGCAGAGCAGCAGATAGGGCAGGGGAAGGGGATTGGAGTGGTACTTGGGGAGAGTGCATGACTAATTTGTGGCATGCCTGCCAAAAAATGTTGGCCATCACTGATTTTGCCCGTGAGAGGAAACTCATTTTCTAGTGTAATAGGCCCCTAATAGATTGATTCCTCACAGAAATCCTGGCAACTCCCTGAGTCACTGCTCCCTCCCTCTAGTGTTTGGCAGCTATGCAGCCCCTTCACTCAGGTCTCTGTAATCCTTTGTTGTTAAAAGTAGCAGACCCTTCATCTCTCTGTAGGCCAGCTGTGATGGGGCAACTTAATTTACATATTAGTATGTGATACCAGCGTCTTACACTCTGCATTTCAGCACCTTTCACACCAACCTGGAGGAGTAAGTTCAATGACATCCTGAGACCTGACACAGCAGTTGCTGGAAGATTAAAAGAAAGGGGAAGTTCTAATCATTGTGGCTTCAAAAATTTCCTGCAATGAGCATAAGTATCAAAGCACACCGTACCTAGGCAGCAGAACAAGACAGGCCAGAACCACCATACACCCTGCAACATAGACTGATTGTGTATTAAGGAAGTTAGACCTGAGAAAAAGGATTTTTGTTTTCTTAAAAAGCATAGGATGTAAAGACCTGCCTGACAGACAGATGGAATTTAAACCTGGCCTCTGAATTTCTTAGATGCTGGGGTATTTTTAAGTCAGAGGCTGAATGAGATATTTATATCTCTTTTTTCCTTTGGAACTGAATAAGAAAGAAAGGTCAGAAACACTTGGAAAAAATACAGCAAACACTATCAACTGGATGTAATTGCAAACTGCCTTCAATGGACATACACTGGGGTTTCAGTCATTACCTATCTGTCAGGAAGAGCGTGAATAAATGGCATGTGACCTGAATTGAAATGCAAATCAAGAAAACCAGCTTGTGTTTAAGATTCCATGCTTTGCCACAGAAAGCCTGATGAGCCATATGGTCAAATCTCTCCCAGTAACCAGGGAGCAAGTACCTATAAAGGAATGAAGCTTGAAGGAAATTTGCAGAGACAGTCACTGAGCCTTGGTCACCCAGCAATAATCAAGGTCATTACTGAACATGCAGTGAGTGTCAAGTGGATCGCATAATATTTATTACAGTACAACTAGGGTGAGTGTATGTAGCAATTGGCCTGCTGGTTTATTAGGGTTATACTGCACTGACAGGCAGTGAAAAGAGTGTGAGACAACATTTTTTTAAAAAATACACCTGATAGAACAAGAGGGAAGATGTAGTGAGAGATTCAGTGCTGCTTTTTGCAGCATATCAGTCCCAGGTGTGTTTCAGAAGTTTGCTTTCTTGGGGCTAATTCTTGTCTGCTTTATACTGGCATAAATTCCAAGGAATGTAGTGGAGACAAAAGAAAAAGGTAAAAGGATCAAGAATCTATGCTTAAATGTATTTTCTGATGCAGCATATTAGTTTATGAAGGTTTCATTGATTATTATAAGATAAATGATACTTTTCCCTTGTTACTAATTGCTCCCTACTTTATCATTTTAAATACAAGCAAAAAACCACATTATCCACCTTAAAACTCTTTTGGGTGGTTTAACTAAAATCTATTTTTATAATAGTATTATCATTATTATTATTCACCTGAAAGGACCTGAGAATGAGACCTCTAAGGTTCCCCCTCAGGTTGCCTTGCCAATTCCCTACACACTAAAAATGATTTTGACCTGCCTTGATCAGGCTTCCTGCCAAAATGTCTTGATGTCCCCTGCTCCTCTGTTATCTAGCTAATTGGACTGATTCCAGTACTGGCTCCAAGGCAACTTTGCAATGAGTGAGGTTGCTCCTTATACAAAGCCTCAGCCATAAATAATTGAGTCCAATAATTGAATTAAAAGACGGAGTCTTCTGGTCTTTATTCAGAATGTGTCTGATGATGACAGGGTAATAACTAAACACTTGACTCTCCACCTGCTCTGTGCTTAGCTGGTGCAGGCAATGGAGTCAACTTTAAACATCAGGGTTGCAGGCTGCTTGTTGGGGCCCTGCTTTCCGTGTCTGATCTGCAAACCAAAGAGCTGCCTTGGCTTTTCTTTCTATGCTTATCAAAGGACCGGAGGGGAAACACAACTCACCAGGAGGTGGCAGTAGCTCCTGACACAAGGCAAATCATGATGCTTATCCAGGAAAGTTTTGTTTTCTGTCTCTTGCCTCCGAGGCTATCCAGCCAAGACTTCTTCTATCCCTTGTTGACCAAGGACTGCCTGGTGCATGCATCCATTAACTTATTCTGTGTGTCTGCATTGTTTATTCTTTGAAATATTCCTCTTTAAACTCAGCCATCAGGTTTCCAAGGTCAGTTATGGCTGACTCAGGTTGCCAGAGTTGCCAGGAAACAGACCTGATGATGAACCTTTTCTATATTTATTTGAAATCTTCTTTTCTGCCTGACCAGGTTATTTTCTAGTTTAACTCCAGTCAAGTACTGAACCATGGATCTTTGAAGAACATGAGGATAAATTCTTAAAATGAGCTGAGCGTTAATTTGGGAATAACACAGGGAGGTAAAACATCCATCCATTTTATTCCTAATGAGTCATCAGCATTACACAGTATACAGGAACTTAGGGCCTGAGGTTCAGATCCCAGCAGGGTCAGCTCAAGTTGTTTTTCCAATGTAGATGGACCAAGTCCTTTGGAAGAGGATTTAAATGGAGGACCTGTTTGATTTGAGCAGGTTTATCATTCAAATAGAGGTGTGCCTTCATGAGTTTGGCAAAGGTTTCCCTTTCTTATTTGTTGTTCAGAATATTATGCACAGTTTGTTTCAATTTCCTTCTCCTGGAGTGACAACTCCTGGGTAGGTCTTCGCTTCCAAGGTACGTTTTACCTGAGCTAATCACTAGTCAAAACTCAGAAATAACCCTGAGAACAGAAAGAAGGTATCGTCCCTCCCAGTGGAGTTATATAACCATTAGACTATACAGGCAGATTTCTTCTTGCATGTGCTCCTTCTGGCCCAACACTCATACATTTTTGGCTAACCACTAGCCCAAGAGTGGGAAGAGTTCAGATACTCCTTTGTGCTTTAGCTAGTGCTACTCCTCTGTGCTTTTTCCCAGTGGCTATTTCTATGTGCCTCATTTTTGGAGATGCCTACATTTCCCAGGGGTATAGACCCCAAATTACATTTTGGAGGCACCTAACTCTCCTCATTGACAGTATAGAGTATCTTTAGGGCAAGATACTTAAGGTTTAAGCATTCCAACACCTGAATATAAGCACATACAGAACCAGTTTGAATCTGGCCCCAAATAGCTTTCCCAAAAAGTCTATGGCAGACTTAGGAATAGAAATGTGTACCAAATCGTATATACTACAAAGCGCCTATCCCATCTATTGACCAGATCCCAGTTCCCATTCCTGTTTTTTCACCAAGAGGACATTTTTTCCTCTCTTTATGTGGGTGTAAAAGTGAAGTAAACCAAGGATGAGTTCTTGCCCCTACATCCTTTGGAAACATCTCGGTACTCCTGATCTGCGCCTTTAAAGACATGAAAGATGGAGTGTACTTCTACATAAGAGCAGATGCAAAACTGTTCAACCTGTCATGACTTAAGGCAAAGACTAAAGTTAGAAAGATGCTTATCAGGGAGCTTTGATGATGCTGCCCTTAGAGCCCACAATGAATACTTATTACAAGAACTCATGGATCGCCTCTTAAGAGCTTGCCAGGCATTTGCATCATCAGCTTGCCAGACATTTGCATCATCAGCAAGAAAACAGTTGTGCTCAGACAAGGAATTCCACAAGATCCATCAGTCACTCTTTATGAAAAACAGCCAGAAGTAGTCTAAAAGTTCAGCTACCTAGGCTCTACAGTGACCACCAACCTCTCACTGGGTGAAGAACTTAATATTTGCATCAGAAAGGCTGCCACCACATTCAGCAGACTAACTAAAAAAGCGTGGAACATCCCAAAGTTTACCATCAAGACCAAAATGCTAGTGTACAAAGCTTATGTACTTAGCAGTCTTGTATATGGTGGGGAAACGTGGACAATTTATGCACATCAAGAGAAAAAGTTAAATAGCTTCCGCCTGCACTGTTTACACTGCATACTCAACATCAAATGGCAAGATAAAGTTACCAATGCAGAGGTTGTTCAAAGGGCAAATTTACCAAGTGTGACAGCAGTATTCAAACAGAGATGACTGCACTGGCTGGGCCAGCTGAGTAGTTTGGAAGATGGACGTATACCCAAGGACATGCTATATGGGGAACTATTGGAGGGACCAAGAACAACAGGACATCCCAAGCTTCACTACAAAGACACATGCAAGCAAGATATGACGGCATGTGGAACTGATCCTGACCAACTGGAAACCTTGGTGAGTGATTGGAATAAGTGGTTTTCATCATCTCCACTAGGGCATTAAAGTCCACAACAGGAATTAGCTCCAGCAGCTTGAAGAGAAAAGAGTCCACAGGGCGTAAGCAGCATCCAGACCACCCAGTCATGACACATACGCTTGCAACCACTACCACAAAACACGAACATCTTAGATTGGATTATTCAGTCACTTGAGACACTGGAAACCATCTATGCCATAGGCTGCAATATCCACCATCTCTTGCAGATGAAAGGATGCCAGTTGATTCCTGTGTGGCAGGTTCGAGTGTTAGGTCTATGTTGTGTCAGGGTTGATGGTAGTCTTACATAGAGTTTAGATTATAGTTTGCATGTGATGGTTTGATGGGGATGATCCTCCCTCAGGCAGGGAGTTGGATTTGATGACCTCTGGAGGTCTCTTCCAGCTCTTCTTGACTATGGTTCTATGATTGTATGAAAAACAGATCTAGTGCTCCAAGCCAATAGCTTTTTCTTGTAAAGGGTGCCTTAGCATTCCCATTGGATTCCCAAGAAAAGACATGGGAGTCAACAGCTGATTGCTTTATTTACTTGAAGACACCCATTAACTTCAGTGGTTGAACTTGCAAGAATAAGGTCAACTACAGGCCTTTGTTTTTGGTACACAGTTTTAGCTCTTTGGAATCCACTCCCTACAGATGCAGAACACTTGGCGCCAGATGCTATTCTGCCTATATCAAATTGACCTTAGGTGCCTAAGTACGCCTATGCACCTAACGGATGGAAGGGAACCTGGACTGTGATGTTCCCAGTACTAAATACCATTTACCTAGTCTACAAGCCCTGCACCAGGTGACTGCGAACCTTCACACCTTGTTTACCAACCTTCATGGTTTACGTTTATTTTTTTTCATCTCTACTGACATATCCCACCTTATTCCCAAAGACAGTGTTAAAAGCAGGGAGGGTTGGTTGACAACACAGTCAATAGTATTGTGAACTGCCAGAAAACACCTTGGTAAAACCAGCTTTTGAAAACCCTGCTTTTTTGTTATGGATGGGAGTGAAGGAGGGGGGAAACTCTGCCTTATTACATTCTGAAGCACTGAACAGGATTTCTCTTGCTCTGATGTAAATCAAGAGCACCTCAACTATAAGAGTATTTGTTAGCATCTGGGCACAGCAGGGCACACACATTTTTACCACTAGTGTTAAAAATAGCTTTGGTTTCCACCATTGCAGCCAGCAGAGCCACCCCAACTTGCACCCACAGGGCATCTGGCTTATTACATCCAGATCAGAATTGGGGCCTAAGAATAAGAAAATGCTGAGAGCTGAGGAGTTCAAGTGTCTCAGCACTGCTGGTATAATTGGCTTCTTCATGACAGTGCATTGGGCAGCTAACCAGGCTGTCCATCAACTTTTCTGATTTTTTTTTTTTTTAAACCTGAATAGAGTTAGATGATGGGATGGTGAAAATGCCCACACCAAATTCATGTTAAAGCTTCCACCTTTTGGAGGGGGCTGAGAAGTGCTTGTGGATGGTAATCTTTGTCATGGGAATCCAGGTTACCTGAGTGTGCTGCATGGGGGAATGGGAGAGACCAATGTAGTGCAACTGAGACACTGACGCCATGAAGGTGAGGGCAGCCGCCTACGTATAAATATTGTTTAAGTTACAAGTTAACAAATTTCGTGTTGATTAAAAGTATTCTATATTTGAGCCAATGCACGTATGGCAGATGTTATATGGATGCTCCTCCTTTACACTCATGAGATCAGCTAGGCCTTAAAGCCCTGGCGACTTTGACTCCAATGCTGCCATGTGATGCGTGGGGGATAGGCCACTTTGCATGTATTACACTGCAGGATTGGACATTCAAGGAGTTTAATTACATGAGGAAGAGCCAAAGCAGCAGTTGTGTGGTTTATACAACTGTTCAGAATATGAAGGAATGGAGAGGTTATAAGAAGACAGAAGAAGTAGTCCAGAAGGTGAGGGAAGATTGAAAACTCTGTGGTTTCAACCCAGTGTTATTAAGCCTCTGCCTCAGGGAGCTAAAGGTCTCTGTAGCATATGTCTTGATCATGGCTGAGTGTGGAAAAGAGTCCATGATTCCCTGCCTGAGGCTTTCCCTTCCCCCCAACAAATGAATAAATAAAAGGGAAGATATGATCAGGGAAGTTGTTTGAGATTTCTTCTACAGAAGAAAGTGCTTCCATTTCCTTTGTTTGGCATTGAGTTGATTCCCTTGACTTCACCTAAGCATATGAAATAAATAGCTGCTCTAAGTGACGAGAAAGAGAAAATACCTTCATGAAAATGTGTATTTAAAATAAAATAGCCACCAGGCCAGATGCCCAAGCTGGTGAAAATCTGGGCTGAAGTCAAATGAGCCATGCCTGTTAGTGCTAGCTAATTTCCAGACATCAATTTAAACATTATTTAAAGCCTGAGCATTTTGTTAAACTAAAAATGATTGTAGGGCAAAGGCGTGAATATTTTAAAAATGGGTTTATTGCTTCACACTGGAAATCAGCATGAATAAAGCTGCCACAAATTTACAGCAATGAGCGGATTGGCAATAAAATACCAAGTGAAAACTTACATAGAACAGTGTCAGCAAAAAGATAAAACACAAATCAGAAATGCACAGGTGTTTCACATTTCCTGTTACAGTGGGGGGAAAATAAAGTTTAACAGCTCACCTATAAACTCAACACTGGAAAATTATAAAGCAACTAAACACAACCTTATACTAGCACATTGATATGAAATGTTGCTACACTACTAAACAACCTTCCAGCCCAGTAGGTTGTGTTCTATAAACCACACATATTTTTGCTGCAAAGCCAATAACTGGCATTAACAATTAACTCTATTTTGTAGTGTTTTGTGATTAAAAAGAGTAAATATGGAGCAGGACAGCTATTGCATTAACAGTCTCTCATTCTACAAAAGAATCTGCCTTTGTAAAAGTCCACTGATGTCAATGGAAGCAAGTGTAGGAGAATTATTTTCCTGAATTTTGAGGCGACAGGAAGTACAGCAATAGGAACAATTATTTTATGCCATTATGTGCCTCTATTTATTCTTACATTTTATACAAAAGATTCCTTTTGTGGTTTTATATTTTGCCGGTTTAGTTAGATGAAATATTAGTTAAGATCTGATTTGTAAGTATGTGTGATCATAAGAAACATTTTACACATCTGTAAAGCAATAGCCAGTAGTTAGTTCTTTAAGAAAATAAGTGAAGACCTGCAAATTGAGCTCGAAACAAAATTACAAGTATATTATGCTTCTAGTTGATTTGGGAACCAATTTTCTCATGTGGTTGGAATACTGACATCATATCCTGGCAATAGGTTGCAAGGTTACAAACAGTAGAAATGCTATCCTGGTGTATCCTATCTATGCAATCCAGTTTGTACAACTGCACTCATGAACTGCCTTGCTGACCAGAAGCTAATGATAGCTTGAGTTACAGTTTCGATCTAGAAGTAGGTTTAAATCTGAATTCTCCCCAAGTTTAAGAACATAAGTACCATACTGGGTCAGACCAATGGTCCTTCTAGCTCAATAGTCTGTCTCCACCAGTAGCAGGAATGGATGCTTTAGAAGGAGAGCATATGAATAGGGTGATCTATCTCTCCCTCACTTTTATCATCATTGGTTTAGAGATCTGTCCCTGACTGTTCTATTTAATAGCTATTTAATAATGTGTTTAGTCCCTGTTTGAACCTGGCTATATGATCTGCCTCTACAGCCTCCTGTGGTAATAAATTCCACGGGTAACTATGCTTTGCAAACAAAGATACTTTCTCTTGTTAGTTTTAAACCTGTTTCCTGCTCATTTCAGTAGGTGCCTCCAAGTTCTAGTGTTCCGGGACTTGGTGAATAACAGTTCCCTTTTTACTTTATCTACACCCTTCATGATTTTATAGACCTCTGTCATACCCTGCCTCAACCTTCCTCTTTCCAAACTGATAAGCCCTACCATTTTTAATTCTTGGTACAGTAGCTGCTCCATACCTTGCTTGGTTGCCCTTCTCTGTACCGTAAGCATTTGATTTGGGATCACTGCATATTGCAGCACAAGGCATTGAAGTATGGTCTTTTTTAATGTCAGGTGCTTATTCCCATTAAATGGAATGCAAATTAAAATGTCCTGCTAAGTTTCTGACAGATTAGAGGCCATTGTATCAAAGTAGCCTTGATCCTGTCTCCAGCAGGTACCAGTTGGCCAATGTCAGCAGGTGTATAGCCTCAAATTTATACTCAAAATCTTATTGCCGTGCCAGTAGGGTAGCAAGACATCTACTGCCCAGGATAGGGACATTATTATACCACTTTTCTGCCCAGTCCAGGACCACTATTGAGAAACAACTTACAACAATGCCTATTTGCTTCTGCTCCACCTATGCCTGGCTCAGGTTCAGATAGGTCCTCAGCTCCCATCTCAATGCACTCCAGGCTTTCTTTCAGACATGTCCTAAAGACCCTTCTGAGCTAGCTACTCCACTTAATGGTCAGGCTCAAGTGCTGGCGGAGCAGAAGTGAGCTTATGGGGCTTGTTTTATGGAGATTTTCTGGGGTTTATTAGGGAAGTGGTATAGATAAAGTTTATGGTACTTGCCTGGCCCTGTTACCAAAGGATTTGAGAACCTTACAGTCTTCACTGTATTTATTCTTATAGTCCCCTCCAGGGTGGAGAAATACAGTTCATTTACAAGTCTCTTTCCTCCATTTCCTTAATGATTTGCCTAAGATCACACAAGACATTTATGGCTAATAGGGGAACCACATTACTGTGTGCTGAGTACCAGCCTAGCATCCTAACTACTGGGTCATTCCTCCTCCCATTCTCCCAATTGCCGTTTGCCCCTGGAAAATTACACTTGCCAATTTAGAAACCTTTTTTGCCACCCCACCTTATTTTTTTTTGAAAATTGACCCATTCATTGTAACATTTATCTTTGACAACTAAACCTGGTTAATTTTTTTTATGACTTATTCCTCTCTCTGTATTAGCAGAGATTGCCCAAAGAAACAGTCTTCATGTCAGTACCCAGGCTCAAAGCTGAACAAGGGCTATGGTTCTGTTTCACATCTAGGTTTTCATATCTAGGTTCAACGTTGCTGATATTTTGTGATCTCCTTTCTCTTGTGTCAAGGAAAAATCTTAAGTTTGGTGCTGCCATCACAGGAGTTGAAACTACAGACAGGCGCCCAGAATGTGCCCTCTGGGTGACCTGGAGGCTTGTCAATCACAGAGCATGAGGTAATCTGATCTAACGCACATGCTCAGTTCACTGACTGCA
>NW_017728909.1:1532497-1584023 GCF_001723895.1 Crocodylus porosus | reverse complement strand
CTCGATTCACTGCGTTACAGTTTTTGTTGTTTGTTATCCCGTTCATGAGCTGTTGACCAGCCCTGGGACTAGCTAGTGGGCAGCCGCACCTATCCCTCAGGGGGTAGAAAGCAAGGGCTCGCTAGCGAACCCCGTGGGCCAACAGACCCCTTTGTTGTTCGCTATACTGTAACTGAAGAAATATCTGAGCCTCCGCTTCCCAAGCGTGAGTAAATAAATCATCTTTGTTTAAACCTCCGGTACAGCTCACACTCCACCGCCGCTAATCCCGCCTGTTCGTATTCCAATTGCCACCCCAGCCCACCGTGACCTTGGGGCCCGATTCACTCGGTGTTCGGTTACCCCGACATCTTGGTTTTAAAGCCCAATGGCAGAAATCTCACAACATACATTCAAATTCATAAGGCTGGATTCTCACTGTATCATATTTTGTCCCTTTGCCCAATAATCATGGAAATTAGGAATGAAAAAGACATGTTCAATTATCCAGGCTATCTTATATTAGTGTTTACACCCTCCTCCAGGTCCTTAGCAACAAATATATCCCAGATCCCAATGACAGCCCACCAGACAGGTCCCTACACCTTGATACATTAATGGCTTTCACTACCCATTGTTTGTAGTCTTCCAGCCAGTGTTCAAGCTCCATGACAGTGCTTGCATCCAATCCAATCTGGAATAATTTTACCACTAAGATTTCCTGAGCAACAGTCAGTCTCTGACAATATATCTTTAGAACACAAAGGCTAGTCAGCTCCCACTGGAGATTATATTATGATGAGGTCTTGCCTTTCCATTTCCAAGAACATTTACTTCTGTTTAAAGTCATCTCAAATGAGAAGGTAAAAAAGATATAACAATTGAAAAAATGTCTGTCCAGATATGAAATAAACCATGAGAGGATATTTTAAAAAGAGCAGAAAGAGTCTGCATAGATGTTGAAGGTGGCCTCTTTCATTGTACGTATACCATTTATAAGTTCAGTGATTGTGTGTTAATGTCTAGTCGTACAGTAATTAAGAGCTAGATTCAAATCTTATTTGGTCCTAGCAAGCTGGTCCCATTGTCTCTTCCCAGCCGATCTTCATTTTATAGTTTTTCAGCACAATTGTCAGGTAGTTTGCTCAGGGGAGGGCCTGCAGGATCTGTTCCAAATTTCATGTAAGAGCTGAATGGGAAGCTAGAATTTGAATGGGAAGCTGAATGGGAAGCTAGGTCTCCTCTGCAAGATACCACAGCAAGTGGTTGCCTTTCAAAGCCCAGACAAAATTATTTTAAAGACAATACTCATGCAATTAATCTGGCTCTCCTGAACAATTAAACCCTCCTGTCAATCCTCAAGCAAACTCCAGCCTTTTGGTACACAATGCCTCATTGAATCATGGGACTGGAAAGGACCTCAGGAGGTCATCTAGTCTGACCCTCTATTCAAGACAGGGTCATCCCTATCTGAATCCTCCCAAATAAATGCTTGTCTAACCTGCACTTAAAAACTTCCAGTGATGGAAAATCCATAGCTTCTCAAACTAATCTATTCTAGTGCTTAAATGCACACATTTAGGAAGTACTTCCAAGTGCCCAGCCTAAATCTCCCTCCTTGCCCTGGTCTCTAGAACATAGAGAACAATGGATTGTCATGTTTTGTAGAGCTTTCATCATCTTGGTTGCTTTCTTTTGGACTTTACAGTTTGTCTGTGTATTTTTTAATGAGCAGTATTCAGAACTAGTCACATTATTCCAAGTGAAGCCTTGCTCATGCTGAGTCCAGTGGAATAATCACTTCCTTTGAATAGCATATGACACTCCTATTAATACATCCCAGGATGCTTTTAGCTTCATTTGCAGCAATATTTTGTCTGTTGAGATTGACTATATCTCATACAGCCTTTTTCTGGGGTACCACAGGTAAGCTAGTTCTTCTTCTTTTTGTGTGTGTGCAACTGGTTGTTCCAACCTCAATCTAATAGTTTGCTCTTATCCTTATTGAATTTCACTGAATTTATTTCAGTTCAGTTTTCCTAATATATCCCAGAGGAACCATACTTGATGCCTCCC
Source organism: Crocodylus porosus (assembly GCF_001723895.1). Lineage (NCBI taxonomy): Eukaryota > Metazoa > Chordata > Crocodylia > Crocodylidae > Crocodylus > Crocodylus porosus. Next base: position 1,581,968 of record NW_017728909.1, on the reverse strand, counting down.
TCTAATCGGCATTGAGCCATTGATGACTGTTCTTTAAGCCCAATTATAAATAGTTATAAACTCACCTTATAGTAGTTTCATCTAAACCATATTTCTTTAGCTTGTTTATGATAGCACTGTAGAACTCAGTGTCAAAAGCCTTACTACAACTGAGGTTCCCTTCCTATCCACAAATCACTTTGGTTAGGCATGAGTTGCTCTTGACACATCCATGTTGGCTGTTGCTTACCACGTTGTTATTTCATAGGTGCTTAAAGTTTGATTGACTGTTGATTGATATATTCCACCATCTATGAGTCTGGTTAAAGTTAGACTGACCAGCCTGCAATTATCTGGGTCCTCCTTTTCCCCTTCCTAAAGATGGGCAGTCTATTTGCCCTTTTATAATTTCTTCAAAGGGTAAGTACAGGTATTCAAGAACCCTGCAGCTGAAGGGCTCTAACTTTAAATCTTTACTCTAAGCACCTACAGTTAGGTCAGGAGGAAGCAGAACATGTAGTCCTTATGGAGGGGTGAAGGGGTAGGGGGAGCCCATCGGGAGGCTCTTGCACACCTCCCAGCATACCCCACAAGTGCTCCAGAGTGCCAAAGACTCCTGAGCAGAGCCAAACTGCTGAGCCACCCCTGATTGGCTGGTGGGAACATCACAGCCACCTACCTAGACCTGATATGACAGCAGTTCATCATGGCCATGAGCCATCAACTGGCCATCCCATGTATGCCCACCCAATGCAACTGTGCCCTACAAGTGTGTGGGGGGGGGTCGGGGGGAGACATCTAGGCTCTGTGTGCATGTGTCTCAGTTGCCTAGGTTCTGTGTGTGTTTTTGTGCATGTCCTGGACATCTGAGGGGGGAAGGTGTGCATGTATCCCAGATGCCTATACTCCCCTCCCCACTGATATTGGTGACTCTGGTTCTGCACAGCAGCAGGCTGTCCAGATCCACAAAGGCCTGGCCACATAGCTCCTCACCTACTTGGACTGGGACCCCTTCCCAGATGAATAGGGTCAGAGGGCTTTGAGTGCCCACACTCTGGCACCAGGCTATGGGTCCCCAGCTCTGGGCTTCTTGGGCCCTGAATCCTGGGCACCACTGCCCACAATCCATACTGTTCCCCTTTCCCCCTCAATTCTCAACTGCAACTCTCTCAGCTCCATGGTGGCATTTGGAGCCTCCATCAGAGAGTGGCTGGTCATCTGTAGACCTTGTACTTGGACCTTCACAGAGCATTCCTGGCCCTCAGTGGCTCATCCAAGTGCCACGGCACCATGTGTGCAAGCAGCCACCAACCTGTCCATTCTGACCCCCCATATTGAGGGTCCTCTTTAGTCCTAATGTCACCAGCACAATCTATGCACATGTCTCCAGCACTCTGCAGGTGCAGGTGTCATCTCAGGCTCCATGCCCAGGTGTCCTGTGCATACATACAGAGTCTGCAGACAAGGGAAATACCAAGGGACTTCTACTGAGCCCCCTTTCTGACCCCTTCCTCCTGCCTGGGACCAGAAGCCACCTGGCTCCTCATGACCCGGCGCTGACCACAGCACAGAATACCTGCATTACACCACTCAGCTGAGAGAACCCGGACACCTGGGTTTCATCTCCCAGCTCCCTGGGAGCCAGGAGGGTTGGGAAACCCAAGTGTCAGGGCCAAAGGGATGAGCCTCCTCCAGTTTTCTTGGACGAGGGAAGGGAAGGAGTGGGGGTGGTGTGGAAGGGAGATTCCCCATTTCTCACTGTGCCTTACCTGCAGCAGTGCTCATTCATAGCTGCTCTGCCAAATGGCACCTAGAGGATTACCAGGGAAAATGTGCAGTTTTGCCTCAGCTATGGGGCTCAAAAAAAGCTTTCAGCATATATTAAGGTTTGTTTGGGTTAGGGTTTGCATCAGGTGGATCCAGGTAAACACATTGGCCGCTCTCAGGAAAGCAATGTGAGGGATGGGGCTGTAAGTTGTTGATTATCCAGATTTATGGCCCCACTCAATGGAAAACAGACTGATAAGCCCGCATCAACAGTAGGGGGGACCAACCTTGGTGCCTCTCCTACCCAGTGGCATGGGGGTTCAGTGGGGAGGAGGTGTTTGAGAGGCATGAGATCAGTGGAGAGTATCAATAAACCAGTATCATCACTCTTCCATGTGAGCAATCATGGAGCAATGGCCAATTGTGACACTGAGGTCAACAGTAATATCTGCCTTAATATATTTAGCCAGTGTGACATGGGATGTGAACTTCAAAATGCACAGAACCATCACATTTATAACAGTACATGGCCAGCATATTACTGTGGTCCTGTATGGTCCAGAAATTGTTGCACTAAAAATCTTGACACTGTACTTCACAGTACACAGAGACTCATAAAAGGCTGCACAACTTGCACACACGCAGCTGTATTCCCTGCACTCTTGAACATTAGACCAAGTGACATAAGAAGACAGACCCTAACCATTCCCCTGCTGCCAGGTTTCTGGGCCTGCGGATAGCCCGGCAGGCTGGTTACTGTGACCTTGTGTGTTGCGCTAAATTTAGGTAAGAGGTGGGATGAATGGAAATGAGATGATCATTCAGTGTAATCTGTTCTGAAATCTATTCTTACAGTGTTTAATACCAATACCAAATGAGCTCCCCAATGGGCATGACCTTGACAGAGAAACATGGATCAAGCTGCACAGACCAAGATCTAGCTAGAGATGCTTCGAAACAACACTGTACAAGAAGAACATCTTATTCATAGATTCATAGATTGGAGAGTCGGAAGGGACCACAATGGATCATTGTGTCCAACCCCTGCCCCTGGCAGGAAAGAGGACCAAGGTCAGTTGACCCCAGCCAGGTGACTATTGACCCTCCTCTTGAAGACCTCCAAGTTAGGTGATAGTACTACCTCTCTTGGAAGCCCATTCCAGATTCTGGCCACGCTTACCGTAAAAAATTTCTTCCTAATGTCTAACCTAAATCTACTCTCCACTAGTTTGATCCCATTATTCCTAGTTACTCCCTGGTGCACTGTGTTCAATAGTGCATCACCAATTTCCTGTTGTTCTCCCTTGATAAACTTATAGGTAGCTACAAGTTCTCCGCTCAGATGTCTCTTGTGATGGCTGAAGAGATCCAGATCTCTCAACCACCCCTCGTAGGGTCTTTCATGGAGGCCACTAATCATGTGAGTGGCCCTCCTCTGAACCCTCTCCAGATTCTCCGTGTCCCTCTTGAAGTGCGGCATCCAAAACTGGACACAGTGTTCCAACTGTGGCCTGACCAATGCCACGTAGAGGGGGAGGATCACCTCCCTTGATCTGCTGGTCATGCATCTGCTAATACACAACAACATATGATTGGCTTTGTTGATGGCCTTGTTACACTGCCAGCTCATGTTCATTTTGGAGTCAACTATGACTCCAAGATCTCTCTCAGCCTCTGAGCCGCTGAGGAGGGCACCCCCCAACCTGTAGGTGCCCAACCTGTAGGTGTGCTGGGGATTCTTCCTTCCTAGGTGGAGCACCTAACATTTATCTTTGTTGAATTGCATCCTATTTAATTCCGCCCATTGACCCAACCTGTCCAGGTCAGCCTGTATATGTTCCCTGCCCTCCAGTGTGTTAACTTTGCCCCATAACTTGGTATCATCTGCAAACTTGGAGAGGGTGCTCTCCACACCCTCATCCAAATCAGTGATATTAAATAACATCAGTCCAAGGACCAAACCCTGTGGGACCCCACTGCCCACCTCCTTTCAGGCTGAGAATGACCCATCCACCACCATTCTCTGGGTGCAGTCCCTAAGCCAGTTGGCTACCCACCTGACTGTGTAGGCATCCACTCCACAGCCTGCTAGCTTCTCTATGAGAATAGGATGTGAAACTGCGTCGAAGGCCTCTTGGACAGCTTCCGGTGTGAATGCAGTGTCCACAATCAGTACAACACTTAGATGAAAGCTGCAAGCTTTAAAAATGTCCAGGTAGGGTAGATGGAATCTGCACACTGAGCAATATTACCAGACAGTGGCTCATAGCTGGTCAGAAGGAACAAGGTTGGGGGAGAGGGTTGGAAACAGGGGTTTTGCTGCCTCAGGTCACTGAAAGCCTGAGGGCAGGGCTGGGCTAGCACTTGGGCAGAGGAGACAAGCTCTGGCCTAGGCTAGATCACCACCCTATGAAGGGGAAGGAAAGGGGGGTGTAAACAAGATGCCATGATGCTCCATGGGATGTCTGCAGGACTCGACCTATCATGAGTCGCAATGGGATCTGGTACAGATGTTCATACAGTACTCTGATCTACAGCGCTGAAGTCTGATACCACGCCCATCCAGGGTTATGTCAGAGTGGGATCCACCATTTTTACAACAGTCTATGTACCCCGGCAATCTGTTCGGTTATAGCTGTAGAGTGGTTTCTGTGTGCCTACCGTGCAATAAGTGTGACTTCTTTACCAGACCAAGATGACCTGCTTCCAATCCACAGCTCCTCCCAAGGCAATTCAATAATTTTTGATCATCCCTCCTTCCCTTGCCCCGCCACTTTCTCACACACATGCACCACCAAGAACCTGTAGGGAGCAATTGTTGAGTATGATGGAAGATGTTCTTTAAATATGGTGCCCTTGCACACACTGTATATCACTTCCCAGATCAAACAGCTGCTCTAGTGCATGAACAAATACCCATTCTTAATACGAAAAAGATAGTAAAAGAACTGTAGTTATGGCTAATCTTGGGCTGAGTAAGATTTCATTTGGGGAAATCTTCTATGGGAAGAGATGTGTCTGATGTTTGGTTATCAAAGGGAAAAGGGGATTTTTGTTCCTATTTTACAGGGTGCATCTACATGTGCAATTAATGCAAAGTAATAAACTCCAGAGCAGTTTGAGTCAAAGTAAACTATTCCTGGGTGGAGTCTACACATGCACCTGGGATAGCAGCAATTTGTGCTGAGCCAGAGTAGGCCAGGGCTGGCAGGGGGTGCAGGGGTCAGCCCTGGGCTCTGGGTGGCAGCAGCAGGTGGTGGAGGGACTGGCTGGGGCATGAGGGTGCTGAAAGTGCGGAGCTGTGTGGCTAGGTGGCAGGCAGGAGTCTGGCCCTAGCTGGCTGGGTTGACTGGGTAAAATTTATGCCTACAGTCAGTATCTGCATGTGTATTTAATCACAGTAAATAACCCTGATGTAAGATAGTACTGTCTTTGACAGTAGTATCTTACTGTAGTGTTAATTAGTTTACTGCAGCCTAATACCATCACACGTATAGACTGTGATGCTTTACTCCACAGCTAATTAATCTACTCTGCAGTTAAGTGCATTTGCAGACACAACCACAGAGAAGAACCGAGGCAAATAAAAGTTATAAAAGGGATTTAGCTAGTCATGGTCAATTTATTTGGCTTATTTATTACTATTATTTGAAATTATATGGCAGTTCAGATTGAAATATCTAGAGTCTTTGGCCATATCCTATTAAAATGATAATATGTGAGTACCAGAGGTAGAGAGCGATGTAGATGTTCTCAATTAATAGCTTTTGTAGATCAGTTTTTCTATGAAAGAAATAGATTTTATTTAGCTATTTTATTTACTTTGAGTTGTCAACATTTCCTGCCAAAGTATTTTGTAAGCAGAATCTGTCATTCCCTATCGAAAAGGCTGTCAAAAATATCAATAACCCACAGCACCAAGTACAATCACCAAAGGTTTTTTTTCTGCAATTTCACACTAGCATGAAGAAGCTCGTCTTAGTTTCCAAAGCATTTTAAAAGCTAAGTTTATAGGAGTTACCTTGCGCTTCACTTGTAACAAAGAGATTTCATTGCAGGTTCAGAGGTTGTGAATTTGATAAACTGTCTCATATTTTTAAATGAAAAAATGATACTTCATCTTTCTAATGACAGAAAACTTGGAGATGGTTTACAGTAATATATGCCTTTTTTAATACATGGCTTGCAATCTCAGTCCGACGGCTGTATGAAGAATGGAGTAGCAGGCAAAAGGTTAATAGAGCATTGGTCCTTTTTTAATTGAAAAAATGACTGAGGGACCATGTAGCAGACCGAGCAGTAATATTATTACAGGCTGTAAGTACTGTTCCAGAGACTTACTGTGCATCTGGGAGTAGAGTAATGAACATCAAGCCATGTCTCTGTGCCTCAACAGGAATGTGAACTTATTCTCAAATAGGTTAATAACCATCTCCCTGTAAAAAAAGGATAATATTTTTTATAAATGTTTATCTCTCTTTTCAAACTTTATTTGTTGAAAAAACCTTGAGAAATGGGTGTTTAAATCATCGGCAAAATGAAGTACTGGGAGTCTTATTCTCCTCTAACTTGTCCATGTAACTACATTGACTTGAATGAACTGTTGCCCTGCTTACATCAATGGGGGAAAAAAGAGTTCAGACCTGCGTTATGCTGAGGCACATACAGTGTTGTATTTATTTGGTGACTGAATCTAAATTTATTACTCTGCAGATGTACATAATGAACAAGATCTGCATTGGTTTAAATCAGCATGTCTGCATTGATCTCAGTGGTGCTATGCTTGCTTACTTTGCCTGTGGATCTGGCCCTTAATTAAATTTTAGATCTGCTACTCTGAAGTTCACCACTATTTTGATTTACATTAAGAAATATGCTATTGCTGGGAGATTTTTCTATCATTATAATTTTTTACTGTGTCAAACATCCCGCCCTTAACAGTGAATAGAGAGGTAAGAGCAATTCCCCTGCCCATACAATTCGGAATATCATTCTGGAATGGTATTTGTCCTGTTTTGTTGCTGTGTTACAAGCATCAGATGTGTGTAACTAAATCTCTTGGACCTCTTCTGACCCGCTCACTGCTGAGATTAGCTCAAATCTGCATCAGTGATACAAAGCAGACTTCCAATTGGTGTGCTTGGAGGAGGCATGCAATGACAGAAATGCAGGGCTTAGAGGGATCCCCTTCAGTGGTCATCTATTCCAACACTGTGCAAGTATACATAGACCTTCATTGACAAATATGTGTCTATTCTCCTATTAAAAACCTCCAATGAAGGAGATTCCTCAACAGACCTAAGTAGCCAGTTTCACTATCTTCACAGTTTAGGGCTTTTTCCCTAATGTCCAATCTAATCATTTTTACAGGTTGAGCTGATTTCTTCTTGTCTTCCCTCCAGTGACAGCACCCCATTTTTAACGAGCTTTTCCATATTGGAAGATTCATGTTGTCCTCAGTCTTCTCCTTTCTAGATAAAACAAGTCTAATTCCTTCTGCCTTTCCTCATACGTCATAGTCTCTAAACTTCTTGTCATTCTTGTTGCTCTCCTCTGGATTCTCTCTAGTTTGTCAATATCTCTCTCAAAGGACGATTTCCAAAACTAGCATCCATCTGAGGCTTCATGAGTAAAAAGTAGAGTAGAATAATTGTGCCCATGTTGTTTATATCACACTTTTGTTAATGTATCTCACAATGAGATTTTTTGCAACATTATTATGTTGTTGGCTCTTATTTAACCTGTCATGTGCTAAAGGCCCCAGATCGTTTTCTGCATCCATCCTTGGCTTTCTAAAGAGAATGTCAGGTGGGATAGTGTCAAAGGACGTACAAGACGTACCATATCTACTGATTTCCCTTTATCCACCAAGCCAGATACCATCTCAAAAAAGGTAATTTTATTGGTTTTATACCATCTATATTGACAACAACATGCTAGCTTTTTTTACCTGATTTTACCTGTTTTACTTGATGATTGGCTTCAGAATTTTCTGGGGATAGAAATTAAGCTGACTGGTCTCTAATTCCCAAGGTCCTCCATTTTCCCAGATTTTAAAGATATGTCCAATCTTCTATAACTCATGAGTTCCTGGAGATAATCTATGAGTGCAGAACACAACAATGGAGCTTGTCTAAACCTGATCCAAAGCTGCTCCAAACCTCACTGACTGGGAACCAGTTCAATATTGTGTTGGAGTTCTGTGGCTCCCAACAGCAGGGGGGTGGGCATCAGCATCCAGCCCAGCAAGCATCTGTGTAGGCAAGTACTGGAGGGAGGAGTCCTTTCCCCCAGAGGTATGGGTGACCTGTGTCTGGGACAATTTTTACTTGTCCACCTTCCCTTCTATCCTAAACATGAGCTCAGTACAATACCCTGCAATGGATCATACACTGCAACCAACCCAAATCTGCAGTGTGTTTTCCTGACTTGGTGGTGGAGGGTGGTGTGTAGTGTTTGGACCCAAGCTTTTTGGTTCCCAGGGGCTGGGGGCAGGGGAGCATAATAAAGAGCTAGAGTTAAGTAGAGTATGAGGACACAGCTGGTGGTCATGAACAAGCAGTGCAAGGGATCTCATTGACAAAAAGTGCCAACAAAAGGGAAACGAGTGGACAGTAGAGTAGCCCACTGCAGTGGGGGCAGAGGGCCAAGCTAAATCAGCCTCAACAGCCTCTGGGATCCTGGGGCGGCAAAATTTACAGCCACTTTGGCGCCTCCTTTAAGTCCTGGACTTGGACTTAACCAGACATTAGGATCTGGTCCTCCAAGTTCGGTTGCTGAAATCAGACTTATTGAGCAGATCTTTCTGCATAGCAAACATGTAGGAAGGAATAATACAGTGAAACCTTCTCCAGGAACTGCCGATATACACAGGAGAAGTATAGTGTCTATTCACGGAAGCCTTGTATCTAACAGGTTTCTGCTCTATTTCTGTGTGTCTTTATTTAATGGAAATGGCTTGATTTGCAAAGACAAAGTGAAATCAGTTTCCTTTTCTGCTATAAAACAATTACAAAGCTTTTATACACTGGTCTTATCAGGCTTTATAGGTCTTGCAGAATAAGAGAAAAATAAAGGCAATTTAATCCTTACGGTAGTTAGCGCTTCACATATTAGTACCTCCAACCTGGCTGCTGTCAGGAATACACAGGGTGACAGCTGTAGGAGTCTCATGGCTTGTGCATTGGGGCCCAATCTGTCAAGGTGCTGAGCACCCTCAATTCCTGGTGAATCAGCAGAGGGGGGCCCAGCAGCTTCTCATGAGAGGAGAAATTTAACAAATCTGTTTCCTTGTAAAGGAAGGCCGTACAGTGACCCAGAGCCACAGTTCTTCCCCCAACTTCCTGCCATCTCTTGAGATGGTGAACACTAAGTTACCTCACCCCTTCCTTACAGAGTCATTTACTCCCCTGTCTGGTGAGAAGGGAGGCAGAACCAGGACTTCTCACTGTCCCATCACTCTCCCCAGTTGCTTTCCTAGTGAGTGAATGGGGAGTAATGGGAGAATAACTCTCCTTGCCCTGCTCAGTCATGATGTGAGCATAGCTAAACCAGAGAGCAAGAGCTGTGACCATCTAGCCCACAGCATTGTGGTGAAGCAGGTTAACCATTAATTTACAGGTTAGTAAGTCTTACCTCTGCACATATACAAGAGCATAGGATTGGAAAGGGGTCTCATGGGCCAGCCCATCATGTCCAACCCCTATGTTTTCAGGCAACCATTTACCAAAGAGTCCCCAAATCATCACTTCAGATCCTCACCCACAACCACAAGAAGTGGCAAGAATGTTCTACATCACAGGTGTCAAACTCACATGGTCCCATGGACCCCTCTCTCCTGTAAATACCGATGCCTGATCCAGTACAGGCAACACCCACCCGGGCCAATCCAGGATGCTGGCCCAAGTGGGCACCGCACATGGTGCAGCCTGGGCTCCAGCTTGGGTAAGTGTTGTAGCCCAAGACCCAGCCTGAGCAAGTGCTGTGGGCAGCACATGTCCTTAGCACTGCTCACAGAAATTGTCCAGTGCAGCAAAAGGGGCAGCACCAGGGACTAAATTATGATGCTCCAAGGGCCAGATCTAGCTCTGGCATTGTATGTTTGATACCCCTGCCCTACATCACACTGTAAGTAAGAACAGGGGAGATGAAGGCACTGCTAACTGCAACAACAGTGAAGTAATCCGTTTATAAATACTCAGAGGATCCGAGGAAGAGGCCGAGGAAAGCAAAATCCTCTACAACTCTCATCAGTCTGATCTAGGAGGAAAAATCCTTCCTGCCTCTGAACTTGTTGATCAGCCTGACTTTGAGCAGACCAGGAAAACCATTTAGCAAGGTACCTCTCTGTTTTCTAAGTACCATTAGTGGGCCATGTGTTCTAAGTAGTAGGGGGTGGGGGGTATGCATGCATGTATTTGTACATATTGGAGACTCGTATCAGTGATAACATATGAGAATTCATACCATTGATATCAGTGCATATGTATTATTAATCCAATTCAGGACTCACAAGCCTGTGTGCATATTTCACACTCACAAATTACTGAGCAGCATGATTCCTGTGCAGTTGTCCTTCCTCTTTTGCAGTACATTGTGTAGTGTGTTTCTAATACCTGGTCTCCTGGGTCACATCCAAATGGGCATGGGCATTTGGTTCCCCAGGGACAACTAGCTGTGGTGCACCTTGTGCCACCACGGCTAGTTGTCCCTGGGGAATGCCCATGCCACACGTGCTCTGGTGCATGGCAAGTTACCCCAAGTGGCCTAAGAGAGGCTGGGGCCAGCACTGTGCTGCCCCAGTAGCCTTACCTGGGGTCTTGGGGCTGCAGCAGTGGTGGTCCTGCCATGTGGAGCCTACAATGGAGTGCAGCTCTGGTTGGCCAGGTTCTAGCTTTGAGCGGCACATGCTGCTGCCATGTGCACCACTCTGCTTTTTTTTCCAGAGGCTATCCAGGGGTCAAAAAGCCCACTGAAAAAAAAGTGGTATGGCACATATGGCAGCAGTGTGCACTGCTCAAAGCTGGAGCCTGGCTAGCCAGAGCCATGGAGCATGGAGAACAACTGAATCTGCAGTACTTGGCACCAGAGATGTGTCTGAGGTGCCACATGCCACACAGCTGCGCTTGTCTGGACATGGCCTTACACTGCATCTCTGCATGCCTATACATGTGCTCGGGGGGAGGGGTAGCATTTTAATTAGAGAGGTTCCCAGAGAGCCACTCTATTTAAAACACCTCAGTGTCATGTATATTAAGCCCCTGCACATTTAAAAATGGCCATGGGACACTTTAACTAAAGCTTATTCGGCAAACTTTAGTTAAAGCATCCCAGCGACCATACAGGGGCATATACACACGATGCTGTGGCAAGGCTAGAGCATTCTAATTAGGGTGCATTGAAGCATGTGTATAGGCACCCAAATGGTTTTGTTTGGCAGCCTTCTCCTAGGTGTTTTCATTAAAGCCACAAACTCTAAGGTGGTATTGCAGTGGGTCTTTGTAATGCAGGTGTGACCTACCATGCTCCTTGTTTTTGTTCTGTAGAAAATGGCCCTTGAAATTCTGTAGCATTCAGCATTACGGTCATTCCAGTAAAGCTAGGTGAAAAGGTTGTGGATGCCAATCATGTAGCATCTCTGAAACTCTTCTATACTTGAGGCTTTGTCTTGCCATCTGAGATTGAAAATGGAACATAAAGTGTCTGGGGCGGATCCAGAGGGGCTATGCTGGTATAATCACATCCTGCTTTTGGACCATGCCATATAAGCAGCAGCTGGGACTGTTTTAAATCTCCAAAGCAAGGAAAAATTCCCTCCCCACCAGAGCCCTCTCTTTCCCTTTCATGCTCAGCAGCTCTACCCCTCCCCTTCAGTTCCCCACTCCCACACCTACTGCTGTGGCTGCCCTCGGCTGACCTGGGGGGACAGAGCCAGCAGCAGGCAGGTTCCCTCTCCCATCTCAGTATACCCCAGTGTGTTCTCTGAAGCGGGTGGGGGGACATGACAAAAAACCCACTCACTCCTGCTGCTGTCCTTAACTGCCCCTATCTCCCCATGAAGCCTCTCCCCACAGCCCCCAGTGAAGCATTTAGGACAGCAACATCAGCAGGCTGGTCTTCCCTTTGCATGTCTACACATGAGTAGAGAGTGCAAGGGGGGTAATGGGAGGGTAGGGGATGTGCTGCTGGGCATGGAGGGGAAGAGAGGCAGTGCTGTGCGGGAGATTCTTACCTGATTCAAAGACTTTAAAAAGTCCCCAACTTCTGCTTCTATGGCATAGTCTGCCTGCTCTGGTGAGGAGGAGAGGCTGGGAGTTGGGGTAGAGCCAGCCCCACAGCACTCCCCACTGCTCCTGCATCCCCCTTTTCAAAACCCTGGATCCACCTGCGGGGAGTGGATGCAGTTGAACGGTTTGCCTTATGTGCTGCTGATAAAGTGTCCATGTTTGGTAGCCACAGAGAAATGGCAGTACTAAGGGGCAGTAGATACTGTACTTGGTGCAGAGATGAATACTGTGTTCATTCTAGTGATGCTTTCTTAAACTGCCAACAGTAGCACTGACCTTTATTATACATTGGGTCATCTTCGGAAGCATACTACCAGAGTAACAGCATTTATTTACAGATTTCAAAGGAACGTGTTCAGTTGTAACTAGTAAGTCATTATGGCCACAGCCTTCTGTGTTAACAATGCTCACTGTTAACCCAAAGCGTTCGTCTGCACATATACAATGGTCTGTTATAAATGGGATATTTTCAAATAACGATCCTTAATTGAGAGGTCTCCCACCTTGATGCCTGCCCGTGGGTGCCACAAGTTGAGGGAGAATATCCACGAGCGTGGCAGAAAATAGCTTCTGTGTGTGTGCACTTTTACACACAAGTGTGTGCGTGTGTGTGTGTGTGTATACATAAAACTTGTGAATGCTGTACATACTCAGAAAGAACAAAAACCTGAGGTTTATAGTGGAGATTTCTTACCTAGCAATGGAATTTGAGACCTGGAGGAAAATTATATGTACAACAAATGAGGAAATAAAAATAATAAATGGAGCCAATAATATACAAAAAACAGCAAAAAGAGGCTGTGAGACTAAAACTACCCTGAAAACCTTAGGGGAAAACCTACTCAAATAATAAATAAAAGATGCAACTTGTATAAATTATAGTAGTAAATTATAATGTGAAGAAAAATAGAGCTTAATGTCTTGCACAGGCTACGAAAAAGCAGATGCTCAGAGGGGCAGAGTTGAAGGTCATTAGTTACTGAGTTTCCACCAAGCTGGGGAATTTTTGCAGGTTATTAAAAATACAAGAGCTGAGGTGGATTGGGACTTGAACAGAGGCAGTGGCTAAGACAAAGATATCCAGATTAAAATAAATGTGCACACCAGGAGGAAGGAAGATTCATGTTTGTTCACTATTTATCCTGAAGCTCGGGTTGAAGCAGAAGGGTCACATGTTGCTAACTGGGCAGAAACACTGGAGGTCACGACAATCCAACAGGAAACCCTGCCAATGTTGAACAGATGATGAAACAAAGGAACTGGGTTTCATATGGAGCTTGTGATATGGAATCACAGCTCTAGGATGTATCCATTAGAATAGTAAAACTAACAGTGATCCTTCAGAAATAACGTTCCTGATTCATGGAGGAATTTCAAAGGAATTTAACTGAAGGGAGGCAAGCAATAAGAAATAATAACAGTAACTAATAATGCCTGGTTCTTACATAGCCCTTTTCATTACCCTATTACAAAACACTTTAGACAATATGTCAGTATCATTATCTTAATTTTGAGGAAACTGATGAAATGATTGTGGCTGGGTTGATAAGGGCATGGCTCAGAGGCAAAACTAAGGCAATCCCCAGCACCTCTGATTTCTGATTGTAGGTAATACTGCTGCAGGTACGAGTTCTGCAGACATCTGAAAGTCCCTTGTACATCACCTAGTAGGTTGGCAGGTGGATCTTCAATGGTTGAGGGACCAAAAAGATTTCTTGCAGTATAGGAGAAGAAATAGGGTTATTATAGAGACAAGTAGAAATTTTCTCCACTAACATTTCTCCATATTATAGGAGGGCTAAATGTTGGCCTCTCTGTGCAAGGCCTGTATAAGTCTTGTGTAGGAAATCTGCAGAGAGATTAATCGGACAGAATCCAATCCATCCAGGAACAGCAGGCAGGACATTAATGAATGTCCTCACAGCTGTTCTGGAGCTGCTATGACAAACCAAGCCTTTTGCACTGTGTTCCCCGTTCATCCCCCACCATGGATTTTTTTTTGGTAAGGGCTCCACAGTTCCTCCCTATCGGATCACAGCCCCATTGCTAATATACAAAAGTAGAATGATAGTGAAGTTTCTCTCCCATTCTGAGGGCTTAGGAGATGGAAAAATATTGAATTATTATTCATAGAAGTAGGTGGCCCTCCAGGATTAATTACAGCATGGATATTTCAACTACAGTTACATAGCCCTGGTGAAATGTGGCATTGTAAAGGAATCCAGAGCAGTGGATCTCAGTCCTGACATCCAATAACACTTCATGACCCTGAGGATATTGTCTTCCCCAGAGGTCAGAAATATGAATAAATTATACTTCTGACAACCTTGCACCAGAATGACGGAGGAAGGATAAAACACTCCTGACATACAAGGGGAAAATATTTTTTACGTTACAGTGAATCAAGAAAACCTATCTCCTCTTTTAATTTAATATAGAACTGACTAGATGAAGAGATAAGTTATGTGGGCAGTAATGTTTATTCAGGAGCTGATGACAGTACCCAGCGCAAGGCCCCGAGAGATTTTATAGCAAAACACAATACTGAGGAGGCTTCAGACCTAGCATGGGTTCTAATTGATTAAAAATTATCCCCAAGCAAGCTATGTCATCCAAAGGAGTTGAACTTTTGGCTATCTGGGAAGCCAAATTGTTAAAGAGTTTCTGGTTGTGCTTGGAGTTCTCTGAGAATTTATGTTTTGGAGAAGCAGTGCTATCTGTCAACTGTGAAAAGCCTCATTTACAGAGAGACAACATGAGAAAAGGCAATCAGCTTGAAATCTGCTAAGCTGTGAATTTATAACTGCTCTGCAAAGGGAAGGTTGTCTCTTGTTTCAAGTCCTGTCAGCACGAGCTGGAGAAACTGAAATCAAGGCTTGAATGAGTAGAAATGAATTACAGGAGTGGCCTTGAGAGGGCAGCCTTCTGGATGGAGGGTAGGGGTCAATGTAAGGCAACCTCCATCCCATTCATTCTGCGGCTAGAGCCTGCTGCATCTTCCGTAAATCCAAAGATCTAGCATCAGTGACACAAAACTACCAAATTTGTAATTTAAGCTGCAGGTGACAAGTCTAAACAAGATCCCTAGATCAACAAAAAGGGCAAGATTAATGAAGGAAGCAAATAAATAGTTTCCTGATGCACACACCATGACCTTGGCTATCAGAGCCTTGTTATTTCTGTCCAAACCACAGGGTTCTGCCCTGCCCTGCATTACTCACCCAGCACTCCTGTCATATTTCTCAGTCTTCCAGTGCCCAAATGTGCAATGCAGCATGTGGAAAGTCCTGAAACAAAAGACACAGGAACTGCATTCACGTAAGGATGCATGATGGGATTTATTCCCTCAGTATAAATGACATTCTATAACCTCAGGGTGGGTGTGTCCAAGGCAGGGCCCAGAGTGTAATAACAGATGGAAATGAGTTAACATGGTGCTTGGTGATCAGTGGTATCCCTCAGGGTTCAGTATGTGGACTGGTGCTTTTAATATATTAATTAAAGATTGGATTTGGGTGTTAAAAGTGGACTGGCAAAGTTCACAGATGACACCAAATTATGGGGGACAGTGGTCACACTGGAGGATAGGTTGAGGATACAAGCTGACCTGGACAGGCTCATAAGGTGGGCGGATCAAAACCTGATGATGTTCAACACCGAGAAGTGTAAGGTGACTCCACCTGGGGAGCAACAACCCTCAATATGCTTACAAGCTTGGCAATGCTACACTTACTAGCACCACAACTGAAAGGCACCCGAGGGTCTTGATAGACCGTAGAATGAACATGAGCCACCAATGCGATGCTGTTGCCAGCAAAGCAAACAAAACACTGGTATGCATCTCCCGATGCATCTCAAACAAGACTAAGGATGTCACCCTCTCACTTTACTCAGCCTTGGTGAGGCCGCAGCTGGAGTACTGCATCCAGTCCTGGGCACCACACTTCAGGAAGGATGTGGAGAGGCTTGAGAGAGTCCAAAGGAGGGCTATGCATATGGTTAGAGGTATGGAGAGTAGGCCATATAATGAAAGGCTAAGAGACTTGGGTCTGTTCATCTGGGAGAAGAGAAGACTGAGAGGGGATTTGGTGGCTGCCTATAACTTTATAACGGGCCCACATCAGGGACTGGGAGAAAGTCTGTTCACCAGAGTTCCCCAGGGAAGAGTAGGACTAACTGTCATAAATTGCTAGAAGGCCACTTTAGATTGAACATAAGAAAAACTTCTTTACAGCTCAAGTGCCTAGGATCTGGAATAGACTTCCCCCAAAGGTGGTACAATCACCTACACTGGATATCTTCAAAAAATGTCTGAATGCCCATCTTGCTGGGGTCAACTGATCCCAGCAGTCTTTCCTGCCCAAGCTCAGGGAAGCTGGACCTGATGATCTTGAGAGGTCCCTTCCAGCCCCTAACATCTATGAATCTATAAGTCTACAAGTGATGCTATGGTGATGTAGCATCCATGGGTAAAAAACATGACACGGCCATTACGTTGCTGTAGCAATGCTCTCTGTCAAAATAGCGTGTTGCTACAGCGACATAGTGGCTAAAAATAATTATGCACTGCTGGCACAGTGCAGTACAGTTTGTTACTGTCCCATCATTTAGGACCTCCAAAAGGACAGCGGAGTAACAACAGCGACACAGGTGCATATGTAGGCATGTCCTATCATTATCCCTGATTTTTTATGTAAAAAGTTCTCAGCAATAAAACACTGGGGCTACCTCATTTGAAATGGGAGAACATTGGCAAGACATAAAACCCAGTGAATCTAACAGGGATTATTATATGTGTTGGTATCTGCGTTCTTGAATCTGGGTTTGATGGACTAAATCCAGAAGGGAGTGAACCAGTAGTAGCAGCCAGTTCATACACACACAATCCTCAGGAAATTGTATGTTTTCTGAATGGTAATTACAGGAGAAATTCTGTGCCTTTATTCTTTAACCCATTACACTGGTCAATAGCTGTATATGTCTATCTCATTTGTGTGTAATCTGGGAGGGTAGGTGAGCGTGTTTTCTAGCTCTCTGAAGCTATAGCTGTCCTCTAATTAGGTAGGCTAGGGACAGAAATTACACATGCCAGGATGTTTTGCACCTTCCCTAAAACCCTATTCTCCTCCCCCCGACTCACGGGATGGGTGGGCTACCCTTGGTCCAACCTGTCTGCTCCAGCCAAGTGGGGAGGTGTGCTTTAGCACCCCCCAGCTTCTGACCTGGGCCACTGCAGGCATGTGGCTGCATTTATGGAATCAAAAGTGAATGTCTGTTCACTTGCTTATTGGTTCAATCTACAAAGCTTAGACTAACCTGAGAAGATTGAATCGATTCAGCCTTGGGCTTTTTGACTGTCTGCACTTGGCCGCAGGGTGTGCCTTGGCTAGCTTTGTAAAAACAGGTTCCAAAAAAGGCAATTAGAATGTCTAACATTAAAAATCAGTACTTGCCAATATTTGCTACATACTGGGCACATCTATAAGAAACCCTTCAAGTGCAGTAGATGCTTTTGACTGCACATTAGCACACGGGGGCAAAACCCATGCTAATGTGCTAATGCGCAGTAGAATTAGTCTACTGCTCATTAGCGTGACAAAAAAGCATGTGCTAATGCTAATGCTTAGTAGCACTGATTATGGTACATTAAGTTAGTATCTGTAATTACAGGTACTAAACTAAGTGCGCTGTAATTACAGCACATTAATGAATGTTTAGATGTGCCCACTGCTGCATAAATAGCAGGGTTTTCTCAGACATAGTTATGCAGTTACTAATACCTAATATTAGCTTTTCGCTGGTGACTTTTGTATCTACATAACTTATCCTGTATAAGACAGGAAGAAGGCCAGAAGCCAAGAATTATTAGGTAAACTTTCTACCATAGTTTTTTCTATCACAGCTAGTTAAACTGTTGAAAGAGGGCTAGTTATGAAAGTTAATAGATAAATGTCCTGTTGGTTCAAAACCTTACCTTCTTGTTGCTAAGGTATAAAAAGAATGACCTGATATAAAAGCATCACTTGAAAGATTCCTGTGTGATTCCTGAGACATTTGAAAGAAACCTTGAAAGAAAGAAATTTATGTGTCACATTGTTCTTGCAGCTCACCTCACAGACAATAAGTTGAGGTCACTCCTAAGAGACAATATAGTGCAGAGTAACAGCAAGGAACCTGCTAAAAGCATTAAGTTCTACTTTTCAGTATCTTTTCATGTAACTACAAAATGTCTGAATATACATACTGTGATCAAAAAGTCCCCTTTCACATATTCTAACCTAGTTTTTTTGTGTATAAAAGGCTAATTTCTCATCTTGATGTGTTGAAAGGCTGTTATGTGTGCAATACAAATGTACTCACAAAAATATGTGGACAGGTGTGGAAATGTGTTGTTCATTCTGCAAGAAAATCTTATGGCCAAGATCCTGTTTTCTTAGTACATGCCTCAGTTTGGGCTTTGTTCTGCCTAACTTATAAGTGTTTGTCCATGGACAGAAATTCAGAATGAGCTGGCTAGGTGTCTAGTGTTGCTGCAGAATCAATGGAAAGAAGTCAGACATGTCTAAAAACGATTAGCACTTTGAATCATACAGGAGCTTGGGTGGGAGTTAGGTCTTCAAGGGGCTGCTGTAGGTTGCTTATGAGCATGTACATGAGCCTGAGTTTTAGCTCCTTTGAGAACTGTGTGTTCCAAAATAGATGTGTGGAATACACTTAGGCTTATAATGCATTTTGTGCAGCTGGTGTGGGGCCAGTCTGAATCACTGTTTGCCTAAAATATGTTTAAGGATTTCTTATGTGCATAATGAGATGCTTGGAACCAAAGTTTAATAAAAGTAAGTCTCTTCCCATTTTCTGACATCCTCATCTGTGAGCAAAAAAAGGTTGCTATTATTAGTTTCACAGAATCATTGAAAAGTAGGGCTGGAAGGGACCTCAGGAGGTGATCTAAGCCAACCCCCCACTCAAGATAGGATCATCCCTGTTTAACTATCTCAGACAAATGCCTGCTAAGGCACTTGCACTTCAAATCAAATTATTCTGTTAATGAGCTCAACTTCTTTGTTTGACTATTGACTTAAATGAAGACGTTTTCTGGAAGAGCTTTAAGTTTGACTAATGTAAGAAGCCATATAATGTGGCATGAGAATACAGGGAATGTTTAAAAACAGTTAACAATTATTAATATTTATTAGATGTGAATTAAAGATATGTGATAACATAGTTTATGCTAATCATGGTGCTTGGCTGTTCTTGTGATGGCCCTCAAGAGTATGGGCTGATGCATTTTTGTTTAGTTGGCTGTATCTTCTCACCCCAACCTCAGGCATGAGCTTCAGTTACTTTCATCCATCTAATTCTTTACACTCATCTTCATTCTGTGATTTTCCCTCACCCCAAAAACAGGGGGAGGGGGGAAATCAATCATTTTTGTTCTCATTTGAAAAACAGGACAGGAAAGGAATCCACTGAAAGACAGAAAATACCTCTCACCACACTCTTAGCACATTTCTTTCAGTATTTCTCCCTGACACTCACATGAGCTCTTTCCCTGTTAGGAGTGTGTGAATGCTGATGGTCATGGAAGTATTGATTCCTCTCACAAACTCATGGTGCAGCGAGCAGAGTTTAACATTTTGACCTTCAACTCACCCTTCCAGGGTAAAAAACATCCAACTTCAAGTTTTTGCAAGACAAAAAAAATTTCTCTATTGAAAACCCCCCTCCTGGAAAGTGAAAACTCTGGAAAGGAAAGAGACCAAGGATTTTTTTTCTCCTTTGTTTAAACCTTTCTTCTATTTTTTTAAACCTTCAAGGATTCTATACTCCCTTACCCTGGAGTACCACGCTAGCTATTTCAGTCTTGCGCCAGTTAAACCTACAGCAGTATTTGTCTATTTATAGTTATTCATTTTCATTTTTGTGTTACAATACACTAGAAATTTGTCTCTCTCCATTTCCAGGTCAAATATGAAAGCTGGTTCCAATGGCATGCAGTGCTACCTAAAGGAATTATTAGTGCCCCTCTGTGCAAACGCATAGTAAAAGGCTGTCCCTATCCAATAGTTTACAATCTAAAAAGACAGACAAAGGATGAGAGGAAGGGAATATTATTACAGATGGGGATCTGAGGCACAGAGCAATTAAGGGCCTTGCCCAAGGTCACACTGAAAATCTGAAGCAGAGCAAGATACTAAACCTTGATTGCCTGAGCCTTATTCTGGAGTGTTAACCGTAACAGTGTTCTTCTCAGTAATTATTGCTGAGTAATTCACCTTTAGCCCTGCTGGAGTAGAAGAAACATCTCATGAGCATGGGAAAAACTAGTGCTGCAGTGAAATTCCTTTCTGTACATGTCAGAGTTGCTCCAGCCAACATCACTGAGCAGGGCAAAAGTTGTACAGACAGTCCAAGTAGGTTGCTGCCATAGTGAGCAGGACCCTTGCTAGAGAGTCTTACGACAGTTCAAGGGTCCAAGCCAAGTTGTAAGACGTGATGATGCTGGCACCCACTTTACTGTTCTCACCACCAGAGAAAAATGTTATCCATGTTCTGTCCCCATGATAAAGGAAATTACAAAGTGACAGCATCCTTATCACAGGGTAGACAGCAGATGCTGAAAAGTCACTCACGTGTAACTGAGATAGGTAACGAGCACTTCACTATCTAGTGCCCATGCTCTTGTGTCCATGGTTCAAAAACACAATGATTGCCTTTTCCTTTATGGCAGAGATAGAGCTAATCAATAGAAATGAAATGTGATTGACGGGGTAGGTCAGCACATCAGGATGGCCTCTTCCCACCCACCGTTCATTAACACTGGTTAGAAGCAGTGGCAGCTAAGGGGAAAGGATTTCAGCAGTAAAGGTGAACATGACAGCTATAGTACTGATGGTGGAGAGACCTTTGGGGGCATCTGCATAGGCTATGGAACAAAAGGTTATTTTCAAGGCTCTTCTTTTTGCTCTTGTAGTCAAGCAACAGTAATTGTGTGGACATGCTGAACTGCCTATCACCGTCCCCCAAGGCAGAAAAGAAGAGCAGTAGTTTGGAGTTGACATGCAAGGCACCCAAGTAAAATGCTTTCATGCTGGCTTTTATGAAGGAGAAGAATGGAATGGAAGGATAGTCCATGATCCTCTTTGACACCCACAAGAGTGTCATGGAGCAAGAAAGAAATACAACAGAGAACAGGTGAGCTTGGATGAGACCAGTGCTTTAAAAATAGGATTGAAAGCTAGAAGAGAAGAGCAAGGAACCAAGGGAGAAAGCCAAGAGAAAAGGCAACACAGAGAGAAGCTTAGGTTTCAGGAGGATGCTTAGATCAGGAAGGGGAGAAGTAGGGTGGGGGGGAGGTGGGAGAAGAGAAAAGGTAGTACTAACAGCAGAATTAAAAATAGAAAAAAAATGGTCTGATTATTATTTATACAGAGGCTGCCCTGCCCTTCTCAGGCAGTATTAAGGTGTATGTGGGCCCAAAGCAGTGAAAAGGGACCTCAGTATAAGTCAGGAATCCAAGAATCTGATTGTTAGAGCTGTGTGAAAATGGTTATTTATGTCCTGGGAGAAATTTTGTTATTTTAACACTTGATTTTGTTCCTATTCAGAGGGAAAAGCCTAAATATCCAAATGTTTGTGGGGTGAAGAGTTCTAACAATTAGAATTTAGAAATATTTCCTTTTTAATGTCTTCACCATTAAGCTGCCTCTCTCCAGTGCCACCATACCCCAGAGGCGTTGTGGTATAGGTGCTTGTTTCCTTCATTCACCCTGTTTTCTGGACTTCTTGGCCAGACTGCATCTTTTGTGATGCAGCTGCAGTCATGTGCATAGGTGCCAACTCCATGGGTGTTCTGGGACTTAAGCACCCACCAAAAAAATTAGCAGGTGCTCAGCACCCAAGGAGCCAAGCTTACAGATATTAAAAAAAACCAAAAAAGCACTTTACTGAAAGCAGCAGCGCATTACTTCAACCCAGCTCTGAAGCTTCTGTAGACATTGGGCACTTCAGTGGGACTTTTTGGTGCTTTTACCTAAAGCTGACTCAGTTGGCTATTAAAAAGTGCCCAAAAAAAGCCCCACTGAAGTGCCCAATCTTTATAGATGCTGCAGAGCTGCATTAAAGTAACACACTGCCTCTTCTGGGCATGTGCAGGGCTTGGCACAGGAATGTGCCAAGTTAAAAGTAAAGCACCATTTTTATTTTTCACATCTGCAAGCACCCACCAGCAAAAACCAAAGTAGGTCCCTACCATCATGTGAATCCCCTAGCAAGCAATGTAGCTTCAGCAGAGGTGAGATCAGAATCTATCATAGGTGGCATGGAGATATGGTCCAGCACCTGAATTACAGCATCTATAAAACAGTGTAGTGCTGTATGCAGATACAGATTAATGTTGAAATGGCTTGAAATTAATCATTTTGATTCAGTTCAGCAGAGCAAAATGTCCTGGTTAGGACTGACTGACCAAAATGGAAACATCTGCAGTATTTTTCCACATGGTAATTTTGATTCTGTGAATTCACTGACAAATTGTTTTGATGGAAAATTCCCAGCCAAATCTGCTGATAACCCATTGTTTTGCCCTTTGTGCAGGAATTTATGTCTGTTCCAAGTCAATGTGAATTGTTGATGCTCAGAGAATCTGATTTGATACCTTTTTATCCCACCTACATATTGGATATGCACTAACTATGCAAACTACCAGGCAATAATGAACTGGGTCTGTGTTTTTGTTTTTCAATTGGCATGAATTTTTATTTTTCTGTTTTGGCCCCAGTAGAGTAAATGGGAATTTAATTGCAGATTTCAACAGGGAATGAGTTTCATCTACTGAATCCAAACCTACAGCTAATTCAAATTTTAAATTCCCACTGCCTTCAGGGGGAGTTTGGCATCTAGAATAATGACAGCCATGCACCCTTTGGGGTGTTTATTGTTTTCCAGAAAGCATGGTAGCCCCAAAAAAGAAGAGTGCAATCGAATTGTGAAAAGCACAGCCAGGCATTTCTGTTTTATTTAAATTCCCCTCTGAATCTATGCAAGAACTCTTGGTAGGGTGGCACTTTAAAGTGATTGCTGTAATAGATTTTTGCATTCGACATCACAATAGAATGAGAGGAAGGATTTAGTAAATGTATTAAATCTGTTAAGGGAAAAGTATGGATACTGGCCCTGTCTTCAGTTAATTGT
Source organism: Crocodylus porosus (assembly GCF_001723895.1). Classification (NCBI taxonomy): domain Eukaryota; kingdom Metazoa; phylum Chordata; order Crocodylia; family Crocodylidae; genus Crocodylus; species Crocodylus porosus. Next base: position 1,558,743 of record NW_017728909.1, on the reverse strand, counting down.
GTTTGATTTAACTGTTCTGTACAATTTTATTGCAAAGCAGTACCTTGATAACCCAGCTTTTGTTTGCTTTGGCATATCACATGACATACATATTTTAGATATTTAACAAAATAGAAGTAAAATATACAACTCTAGACGGCCATTCTAAAGGTAAATTCCTTTGTTGCAGCCTGGTGCTTTTTATACTAAATTTATGCTGTAATACATCACTATTGTAACTTGTGCTATATCTGACAACAAATATGATTTTAGGTGTCATGCAGCAGGCATTTAATTATTGGAGACATGGGCTTAATGGTATTTGTGTCACAGGAGTGAACAGTACAGATGTATCTTGACTCAAGGAGACTGAAATGCTTGCTTCAAGCCAACCTCTCTTGATAATAGGTAATTTTACAAAAATGGTTAAATGAATCAGATTTAAACAAGATCTGCTTTTTTTATATCTGATCAATAGATCTGAAAGAAACAATGCCAAATATCATGAATTATTGTACAATGCTGATGTCTGGGAGGACAACGTGATATAGAAAAGACTAATACACACCATCTCTGCTGCTGCTTTAATCTTTTTTCTTTGTTTTTTTAACTTCTATGTGATTATTAAAAACCTTATTCAAAAGAAAGAACTAATCAGATTAACTAGATTTTGTTCCTTAATTTTTCTAGGAATAATTTTAGATAAGCATTTTGTCTGGGAGCCATTTTTTTCATATTAAAAGCTTGTGCGAAAAGCTATTACTTTGCATGTTTTAAAGCTTGCATTTCTGTATTTAATGTAAAAAAAAAAAAAAGGAGCAAATTCAAATGATGTCAGAAGGCACAGAACCATAACTTAGGTAGAAGATGGGTACCTAAGTTCTAAGGAGCAATGCAAATTGGCTCCCGCCCCCTTAAAACTTATTAATTTTCTCTGTATGGGATTGCAAGGGTCCCTAAGCAGCCTACGTCTGCAAACTGGTGCTCTCATTCATGAGCTAATTCCTGCCTAAGTCCTCTCTTCTCCCTGGGAAGCTGAGAAAAGAATCCAGGACTCCCCTGCATCTTACATTAAATGATTATTGCTTAAAGAATAGAAATAACCAGCAGTAAGGACCCAGGACCCCATCTCCCATGGAGCACAATAACTACTACACTACACAGGCAGACTTCCTCTTAGGTGTTCTCCTACTGACCCTGTAACACTTTCTTTACCCAGCTTCATCAAGAAGTGTAAGGAGTACTTCCAGTTAGCTTATTCTATGAATGGGTGACTTGGGCACTCTCCAGAGAGCCAGGAATCAGCGCTTAGAGCTCCTCAGGATGCAGAGGGATTAGATCTCTAGTTGCCTGCATCCTGGGCAAGTTTTCTAACTACTGTGCTTCTGAACACCTCCCTGCTGGCATTGCATACTGAGTTACCTGTTTCAGTAAGGAGGTGGAGACGTGTTGTGGATAGCTTGAGAAAGGCAGGAGTTCAAACATGCCTCTGAGCTTCAGTGTTTCCCACTGGCTACCTTCTGGGTCACCTTTTGGAGTCCCTGTTCTCCATTCTCACTGCAAAAGTTTCCAAGAGCACAAACCTGAATCTCTTCTATATATCCTGAAGTCACGTCAATGAATGCTAGGACTCCCATCCCCCCATCCCCCACCACGATTCAAACATTGCATGGATTTAAATCCTTTTTCTGCAATGGGATGAACTAAAACTGCACCTCAAACCATTGCTGAACTTCATGGAATTTCTGGTTCAGATCCCAACCTCACCACTTCAGGATCTTTAGCTAGTTTCACTCAGTTTTAAATAGCCCAGTTCTAAAAAAGAAAAATATACCTACTCCGAAAGAGCAGTAATGTCTGCATAGAAATGTCTCAAATATTAACAGGATTCTGTACACACAAAACCAACTTCCACTCTAATCTCTTCAAATCTCAATCAGCAGTGAGACATCTGTGAGTAAGGTGCACTTGGACTGCACAGACTCTAAGCATAATGGATAACATATAAAAGATAGATATAATAATTACTTAGAAACTCACAACAGTTGAGACAATAAGAAGGCTTCATTTCAAAGTTCCTTGAACTGTGATGTTTGGTAATGACTCACTGCCATTAAGGCACTAAGCATTTACTTTATCTTACCTTCACACTTTCCTGTGCAAAGTACACAATAGTTTGTAGTAAAAGGGTGAAGTATTTTACTGCACTCAACATATAATAAATAATTTCCTAAAACATTGTTAACAATACATAAGGTTTTAATTTAAGTCAACTCATTTCTAACTAGCTGAAATTTGGCCTCTTTTTCTGTACCTATTGTAACTGCACAGGCTGACAATAATAACAGCTTTATAAAAGCTTTTATCTTGAGGTACCTGTTGTGCCATCAAATATTTACAGCAAACTTTGTGCAGTGTTAAGCTCTTTCAAGATCCCCATTCCAAGATTCATTGATAAATAGTACAAACATAGGTGTAGTTAATTATGAAATCACTGTTTCCTTGAATCATCCAGCAGACCTGAGTAGGAGTGTCATGACTTTGCAAAGACTTCACAAAGGATAGCTTGAGGTCAAGCTATGACTTCATAAATGCAGTTTTACTGTGACAGCTTTCCAGTATCCCAACCACTAGCAAGGGGTCAAGAGTAATTTTTACAGAGAAGGTTAAGAGGGCTTTGATTTTCACCCATTCCTGCAGAATGAGGCACCCAAACCTTTGCCATACAAAAGCAAGAGAGGAGGAATTTGAGATTGATGTCAGATTACCTTTCAGTAGCACTGGCATCTTTACACATGCTCCGAGGCTGAGGGGGTGCTTTAATTAGATCAGTTTACGGGAGCTGCTCTAATTAAAGCATCTGTAGCAGCTTATATATTCAGCATCCTGCGCTTCAAAAAGGTGGTGGGGGCACTTTAACTAAAACTTGTTCAATGAGCATTAGAGCATCCCCACTGCCATTTGAAGCCTGGGGACACTGAATACACAAGACCGAAGCTCATAAACTGAGTCTGCTCTGACACCCTGTAATTACAGAGCATCAGGGCAGGTGTCCTGCACATCTGTAGGCACATAGGGCCTGCAAGTCTAGTTGATAAATAGGAAGCACCATGATATTCTTAAACACAACTGTTAAAAAAACTGATTGTGTCTGCCCCCCGCCTCCAAATCACATGATTAGCTTAAAATAATTATTTGTAAGTAATAAATACGTTGAATATTTTGAACACCTGTTACTGTTAGGGTGTGTGGGTGTCGGATGTGTGGGTTAGTCACATTTTCGACCTTTTTCTCTGTATCCAGAAGGGCCTGAAATACACTTTTCTTTAAATAAAAGTTGAGGTTCTTATGTAATGACAGGACTCAAGACCGGGAACTTGGAGTAAAACATAAAGCATCACCAGACTCTTAATAACATAGTAAGAGGTTGCAGCACAGTGTTTCCAACTTGAGAGCACTTCCTGAGGAAGTGGACACCCAGGTTCACTGTCTTCCTCCGATTGTGGGGGTTCAAACCCACATCTCTCACCTCCCAAGAGTGTACCCTAACCTAGGGAACCTGTGAGAAACCATTCACAGTGAATTGGTTCATTAACTTGCAACCTTCATACAAAGCTTTTGTGGAATAAATTGTTTCATCTCTTGTGACTGTGCCAGCTCAACCTTGGCAAAAACCAGCCCAAGTCCCAGTGAAGTCAACGTCACTTGTGCCACTTGTGCCCAAACTGTATTCAGCTTCACAAAAGCTTCTCTTCCATCTTTCAATTGACCGCAACTGTATGCAGTTTGTGGTGAAGTAGCTCTGTGAAAACAGCTCTGCTTTGCTTCCAATTCAAATGGCTTTCTGTCTTTTAATAAATAATTTTCACCCGCCAACAATTAAACAAGGAGGAGATGGTATTTAGCGAGCTTTGTTATTAATGGCAATGATACAGGAAATAAGCATTAATTGATTTTTCACCAGAACTTCTCCCTCCCTCCCATAACAATTATGGATCTGTCTCTCGGTATAAAATATAGGAGCCACATGATACACAAGCTTCACCTACAGTAAAATCTCACCAAGGCACAGCGGCACGACAGTGAGTAGCAGCGTTCTGCCTTTCCCTTCCCAAGGAAATTTGATCTCTGTAGAGCTTCTCTGCATTGGAGCTGACTCCATGTAAAAGTGTGCTGGGGAAGAAGGTCAATGAAGGGTTGTGGAAACACCCACTTTCACTGTCCAGAGATCCTTGTCCTGTAAGGGTCAGATCCTCCTCTAATAAAGCATTATATGATCCCAGTATGTCCACAAGGAAAGGAATAAGACCTGCCTATCTCCCTAGGAGTTTACATGTTTAGTATCTGAGTGCCTCACAACCTTCCATATATTTATTCTGAAAGTACTCCTGGGAGGTATGGAAATATTTGTATCCCTCTTTGGGGAGAAGGGAATGATGGCTAAATCCACAAAGGGACTCCCGTGATGCAATGTGCATCATCAAGTGAGGTGGAAAAAGCCAGGTTTATACCGACTCCCTCCTGAGTCCAAGAGAGCAGTTGAGGAAAAAGCTCTACCCATTCGTTCCCATGCTGTGTACCAAAGTCGAGCGGTTTGGCAGCAGAGCTGGTTTAGAGCAGCCCTGACCATGCAGTGGTGCTCTCAGGTTCTGTCTTTCAGGAGACCCTAGAAGCAGTGCTTGGGCTTGTGCTCAGTACAGATCTGTACATCTCTTTATTGCCAGGCTTTTGTGCACACAGAATGGAAACAAGTGGGCCAGGCCTGTTTCTCAGCAGGAGTCCTAGGCTCATAAACATTTTTCTCTGAAATCAGTTCTGTTGCAGAGTGCTAACAGCAGCAACTCAGTCAGCAAGTGGGTGTCTTTCTCACACGTGGAGTAGGGTGAGGGGTAGGATTGGAGCTTAATTCATGGACAAAGGCATTCGAAGTTCCAGAAAACCAGGAGAGTCCAGGTAAAATATTGCTTTCTGTGTATCCAGTACCTTGAGCTGTCATTAATTCGTGGGAAAAGTGAATGCAAAATTGGTGTAAAATGCTATGGGTCTGACCAGTAATGTTTTGCATTCAGCTTCTGCAGGTGTAGATGTTAATATACAGTTGTAAGTGGGAGAAAATTTCCCCTGCAATTGTAAGGACAGCCTGCTCGTTTGCTTTGTGATGCGTTCTGTTTCATAGCGTATCAAGCTCTTTACCAATTCTAACTGCTTGTACCATGTGTCCTGTCTACATGCAGTGGGATCTCCTGCAAGAGGCCCAGGCAAAGAGACAGGACCATACGCACCTGAGGTTCAATTCCTCCTCTGAGAAATGTAGCATATTGGAATTATGCGGATGTGAGTAGACAAGACGCACCCCAACAACATTAATTTTAACACAGTGTTTGGTACCTCCAACTGATTTCAGCCTAAAAAATAACGTGTGTACCTTATTTGAGGACATGTCATCTGTGAGCAAACGCAGTGTCAGATGCTTATCTAAGAACAGTGCATCCCAGGGAAATGGGACTTGCTCAGACAATGCCTAGGATCTTTAAATGAATTCCCAAATTTCCATAATTTCTGATGGTTATCTGTATGTTACAAAAACCTTTTGGCTAAAGACTACATTCGAGCATTAGATTTGGGTCCCCTCAGTACCCCAGCCACTCCCACTGATAACACTCCTGCTGTCTCTCTCCAAAGCAATTCAATGCACCAAGAAAAGGCACATTGAATGGGACTGTTTTTGCACAGAAAAAAATAAACAGCTTGGTTACAACAAACTTTTTAATAGCTGTGTCTGATGTCAAATTCATGCTTAGCATACCTCCAGTACTTCAGCCGAGCCATAATTCACAGCATGTCTTGCTACAGTCAGAGAACAATATGAAGAGCCCCTTGTGTCCAGTGTAACATCCATGAATTCCCAGAGGTTATAAGCAATGCCTGCATAGCTTTGTGGTCAAAGGAATTCAAAAGCAATGTGCTCCAATCCTCCAGAGGTCAGACTCATGTTCATATGTTCTTTTCTATGAATAGGATGATGGATGTGTCCACTTTTTCTGTTTTCAGTTAGGGGAATTTTTCACTTTTGAAAATGATCTTATCCAAAACCTTTCACCTGCTAAAACAAGTTACAGTTACAGATACGTAGTGTATATGTTCAACAGTCAGCGATCAACTTAAATCATCAACATTGGTAATCCTTCGCAGTCAAGGATGATTGTCTTCCTTGGTGGCCTTATCTGTGGCTCCAAAAATGCCTGACAAGGCTGATCCAGGATCAACAGTTTCTGTTGCAATTCAGACATGCGTTTCTGTGCAGGGTGGGCAGCTCTGGATTCTTGGTTCACTCCACGACACACTGTTTCCACTGCTCCCACTTTTCTATCTCCTGCTGTCATTATGAGGTTTCAAAGTACTAAAATCCTTGTAGCCAACTCTTCCTCCATTTGGGGTGATCCTGGGCAATAGTATCCCATGACTTAATGTTGATATTTTATTTTTTCAAATTGGCCATGAGGACAGCCTTAAAGCACTTTCTCTGCCCTCCTCTTGAGCATACTCCTTGACTGAGCTAGGAAAATAAAACATGCTTTGGGAGTCTGGAGTTGGACATCCTAAGCCAGACATCATGGCCAGCCCAAATAAGTTGATCAATTTAAATTAGACAACATTGAGAGTCAGACAGTCCTAGACTGGTGTACCAATATGTGCTAGCCTATGGCATCATTCCACTTGAATTCACTAATCCCAGTCCACCTCCCCAGTTGTTAGTGAGCAGAGACTATTAATATCTGGTGGCTGCTTTAACCTATGTGGAATTAGTTGTGCGTCTAAGCAGTGAAGTCAGTAAAGTTGCATTTCTTTTACAACTGGCCTAAATCTGGACCTCTACGATTGTATAAGCTAAGCAACGGTTTAGAAGAGAACAACCACATCGCCCACATTCTTATTTGCGATAGAAGCAAATTGCGTACCTCCCTGGTTTTGAAGGTTTTCTCTCTACGTAAACCTCAGAAACAATATCTGTGAATGTATATCAAAATGGTGGTATAGGCGGAGTCCCATACACTCAGACTTTGCCATCATGGGCTTGTACTCAAAGTTGGAATTTGTCAAACTGCCGCCATTTTGGCTACCAAATCTGTCATATAGATGCAGCCAGGCATGGTTTTCTCTGATCTACAGGCAGTCTATATGAACCTGAAGTCAAACCAGTGACTTGAGATCTGCATCCTGAGCTATGACCAAGCTATAAAAATGTATGTCATTTTAAATCTGAATGAACTGAAGTCATAGTGCTGTGATTCAGGCACTAGGAGATCTAGTTTCAATTCCTAGCTCTGCTGCAGACTTGCTGTGTGGCTTTGGGCAAATCATGTTAATGTCTCTGTGCCTCAGTTTCCCATCTGTCTAAGGAGGGTACTAATACCTCCCTGCTTTAGCAGGACTGTTGTAAGGATACAATCTGTAATATGAAGGGTGCTCAGATACTCCATCCAGTAGCCATGCTGCCCACTAATTATCAGGTTACCCTTTCCTCAGAATACACAAACATTTGTCTGTAGAGCCAAAAATTGATCAAGGGCTCCTGCTATCTAAAAACAAAAGAAAGAAGAAGAAGAGAATGAATTCTCCAGCTGACTTGTTGCTAAGCAACCATAGTCTTTGCTATAGCTGTGGTTCAGTGTCTCCATGCACTGGCTCATGCTTTCATTTGATGCTGATTTTCACTCCGTCTCTCATATATATCAAGATGTTTATCCTCTTGTAAATACCCACTGTATAAACAAGATGATGTCCTCTTACTAAAATTATCTAGATGCTAAACTCTCCCTTCCTCATCTCTGATGTGATTGACAATGCCTTTCCCTAAGGCTTTTCTCATTACATTTTGTTCCTATGCTTGTGTAGTAAAAGAAATGTAGACGGAGCTTTTAAATACGGTATCCATCATGCCAGCGAAGAGGCATCTTCTGTTTGCTTGCATTCACTATTTTTTTTTTTTAGCTTGCTCCAGAAATTACATCCTAGGCTAGTATTTCTCATGCCTGCTTAAATAAAGCTATGTTTATTATTGCTGTTGAAAGTTTAATGTCTGGCCATTGTTAGTTATTTGATGGAGAGGTAAAAACCATTTTAGCTGGCGAAAAGGTACTTACAATCTGCCCCAGCAGAACTGATCCAGTTGTCCTTGCCATGAAGAGCAGTGGTCTTGTTGGCAGGTCACAGCTCCGCCAGGACAATTAGAGCCTCAGTAAATGAAACAGACTGAGCTGCAACCAGAGACAGCAGTGCATTTGACCCCTGCCAGCACAGATCCACTACCATGGACTGAGTAGTTAATTCTTTATGCAGAGTAATAACCTGTTCTTCTTCCAAGCAAAGACAGTCCAGGTTTGCTAGGTTGTATAGCACCTGGAACAGTTCCACTGCCTGGCCCTTACTGGACAATGTTACCCACAAGCAGGATGCTTGTTGGCATGAAGGAAGCCTGGATTTTGGCCCCTAAGATTGCTTATGCATTAACTTGTGATGAAATGTATAAACATCATTGGTGCAGGGGCCAGAATTAAGGCTGCTCCATCCAGAGGAGCACATGTTGTTTTTTCTCCTTCTATGGATATTGGCTGTCCAGTGGCCCAGCGGCAACAGGAGGGAGGTAAAATGCACTCAGCTCTGCCTACATATAACTAGGGAAATGAGAAATCTGGGTTCAACCCCCTCAGGCTGACCAGGACCAAAACCCTGATTTCCCATTGCCTGATCTAGCACCCTAAGCCCTACGCCATTGAGCAAATAAATAGGTAAGTCCCCTTCTACTGAGGTCATGGCTTAAGGTGATTAAAACTAGATGGGGGATTTTCAGAATAACCACAGTACAAGAAATGCCTCACTCATGGATAAAGCATAAATGCCCCAAATTTTATTCAAGGTCTGGAGGTATGGGCACAGGCACCTAAATATTAGGCAAGACAATGCCTAGCATCATAGTGACTAAAGTCACCTTTTTTTATCTGGATCACAAGACATACACCCAGTGCTCAGGGCAGTGGGCAAAAGCCACAACAGGTTACAACTAGCCTACTACACCTGGTTACCATAAAGTCACTCCTCTTAGAGTCTTCATGCTGATAGTTTAAAGACAAGAGCAAGAGCAACATGATTTCAGTCTCACAAGCCTTCCTCCATGTTTCCTTAATGAGCAATAAGACTTTGGCTGGGTCATGCTGTTCAGAAATACTGCTTGCAATAAATATTGCATAAAAGCCTTCCAATTCCTAAATTATGTATTTCTCCTTTTCAGCATCAAATGTTGTTGTACACAGTTAATTATTTCCCATTGTTTTGCCTTTGGCAACAATCATCTTAATTAACTGGGCCAAGATCTGCTCCTCTTTCGCCCAGGTGACCCTAGTGAAATCAATGGGGTTGCACAGGTATTAATGAGAGAGAAATTGTATCCATCTGTGTGCAAATAAAAGATTCTGCTGTTGTGCTGACTGATAAATAAAATTTACAAAGATACTGTCTTAAACACGGAAATTAATGTTGCATACCAAATTAGCAGGAGACTCTCGTATTTAGTGGCTTTTAGATGTACTGTTAGAATATGACTTGCCTTCTTCAGTTTAATGTTTGGGACATAATTACCTGACAGTGCTTGTGATCCTAGCTCTATGAAAGTCAACAGAAATTTTGCTGTTCAATTTCAAAGTGCTAGGATTGTACCTGTTTCATTTTTGGTTACAGGGGAAAAAAAACATGTTTAGTCGAGTTCATCCTTCTCCCTTGACATCACCCTTTGCATGAACTAATTCCCGCACACACTCAATCATACAAATCAAGGAACAGATCAAATGTATAGGCTTAAATCTAGCAGGGTAGACAAACATATACTTTCTTGCTACGATTTCAGGAATAGTTGCTTCTCTTTTCTGGTCTCTTGGAACGTACCTACTCAGGGGTGAGGCTTTTACCTCTCCTAGACTGAAATGCCACATTTCCCAGTCTTAGGGCTCTGTCTATCAACTGTGCTTACCTGCCACGCTGGACTTTATTCTGACACCTGTGGCCAGCTGTCTACACTGACCAAACGGCCTCCATAAAATCAAAGCACTGCTTGTGTCAAAATTAGGAAAAAATATTTGGAGAAAAAGGGATTTTAAAACTGAAAGCAGCCCACAGAAAGGTTCGTCATCCTGTGACAGAAACCTAGGCAGATTTAAATTCTTCAGGTACCCTCAGTGGATTCCTGTGTTTTAGTCTGGCACCATAACAGAACTGAACTGAATAGCCACTTTTAGTTCATTAGAGCTCTAATATGCCCTGTTTCTGCCCTGGCATTACCTCTTAAGAACCTGCACCTCTATGTGTGGAACAGGCATTTCTTGCACCATTGTTCCCTTTCTAACTTGCTTTCCCTGCTAGCCCCCTAGTAAACTGAATTAGAGTATTCCTACAATAAGCATTCCAGTAAATAGGTCACAATATTCATAAATCATTCCAAAACAACCCCAAAATAATAATACTTGCTGATAGGACTCTTCATATGCTTAAGTGCCTTTTTGAAGCAAGGACTTATGGATAAAAGAATAGTTTTGTCTGCATGCTGGCGAACTGGAACAGAGACATCTATATTGGCTCAGTGTACATGAATACACACAGGCTTTCACTCTTTTCTGTTACCTTTTAACTAAGTTCAGAATCATCTATAAAAACTTTCCAAAAGCAGAAGAAAAGGATGGTTGAGAGAAGGCAATGCTGAAATGCATTGGAGTTGGCATAGTCCTGTCCGACTCCATACATCTATATCACATTCTCCATAATAGCAGGTCAACCTGGCCAAGACTGCTCAGGCCTTACTTTGGATTGCCACCATGTGCAGGCCTAACTTCCCTCTTAAAGGGATCCTGACAGTGACAGCGGGGTGAGAACCATTTAATTCTGTACCCTTCAGTCGTCAATACAATATGGAAATGCAATGTTCCTTTGCCTTGTTGTTGGGAGGTTCAGATGCAATTGCCCCTCACTGCACATTGCTGACTGTTTTGCAAGTTCATTTTCTTGAAGCCCCTGTATTTCTTGCTTGGAAATGACATTTGGAAAAATCCAGCCTTTTGACACTTTCTTTCCTTGTCCTCTGTCCACATGAAGCAGCCTCTTTGTCACACTCGGTGGAAGCAATCAGATAAACTGCATCAGTAGCACAAAGGAGAAAGGATCACTGGACACAAGCTTAATTCCATTGCTTTGGAAGAGCTTGTTTACTAGCCTCTGACTCTCTGGCTAATGGCACACAGCAGCTCTGCTCCTAAACTGATCTCATCCCCTGAGATTAATTTTTGCACAATCATCCTGGAGTCTATGATAATCACCTCATAAAAAATGAAGAGATTTGGGTTTGGGAATGCAAAGGATTAGGCTTAAATAAAAGTCATCTGTAGGAAGCTTTGCTGCATACACACTACTAATCACTTCTCTACTCTTTCCATCTTTAGCCCTTTCATTAATATTTCCCAGAGTAGAAAGGTCTCTCCCTGGGGAGGTCAGGAAGACTTAAGACAATGGGAAACACACGTTTTTCCAAGAGCTGCATCGCTGTGCTTGGATGACTGTGCCAACCAAATGGCGTTCACCTGAAGGGCTAGAGAAGATTCTCTGCTGTAGCAACCCAGGTGAGTGGAAGCTTCTTGAACAAATGTTGTAAGAACTGGGCGCAATCATGGCTACTGGGGACATAATTGGAGCTGTTCTGCTCCATACGGGAGCTCTGTAATGTGAAGGAAATCTGCTGGCTGCTCCATTCCATGGGGCAGGGTACGCTCACCTCCACACCTGGCCTGCTGTGCTCACAATACCGGGGCCAGGCTCCAGCTTTCTCTCTACCTGCTGCCACTGGGATGACTTGTGTTCCTAGGAAAACTTGGGAGTAATTGTTGGTCTTGCTTTTATTGGACCCTCCCTGCAAGTAGGCCCAGAGGGGAGAGCAACACACCAGCCCATTGACAATGGTTCTTTTCCCTCCTTTTCAGAAGTCTCCTCCTGTTTTAGTCACTGTCATCTCTCTTACACCTTACTTCCTTCCCTTTTCTTTTAACAGCGTTGCTTTGGGGAGGCTTTAGCATTGATTCCATGTTTTTGTGAAGTGTATTTCTATTCACTCCACTAACCATCAGAAGAATCCAACTTTCTCCCATGTAAAAGCAAGAGCCACAGTAAGCCTCTAGTGGACTTCATGAGATCTCTGTCTCTTCTCCCTTTTCAGGTCAAAACCCTGCTTGGGGCAGGGCTTGTGATTTTACTTCAAATTGATCATTATGTTTTATGTTAGGGAACAGTACCACAATCTCATCTTTGTTATCACTGTACATGTTTCATGCAATGCTCTAAGCCTTTTGGTGGGAAATAGTTAAAAGGAAATTATTGGCTTAACCCTGAAGTCTTCCCTGCCATTCATTACTGAGGCAGAACATGCATGGAAGGCACTGGGTAAAGACTGAACAAAATCAGAGCGTTTGACCCTTTCCTTAGATCCATGAGCGGATGACCCTGTGCCTCTAACAGATCACCTGAGATCCTCTGAGTTTTCAAGCGATCCAAGATGGTAGAGTGCTGCTTCTTCTATGGGAGGGCAAACAAGCCCTTTTCTGGTGAAGTCAAATGTGACCCCATGAGAGAAACCTCCTGGAGCCTAACTGAACCAAATTTTTCTCCCATTGGTCTTAGCCTCATTCCCTTTTCATTTCAGTGCGGCTTCAGGGCTTGTGTGATGGAAAGAAATCTGCAATGTAGCCAGCCCCATGACAAAATTACAGCATAAAAATTTGCATGGCCTGAGATTTACATTCAGTAGTAGTAGTTGTAGTATATGATATTGGCTACAAGCCCCGAATACATTTGAGACCCCCATTGTATAAGCCACTGTAGATGCACAGAAGGAGAAACAGTAAGTTACACATTAACTGCTCTCTTGTCACTCTATCTTGAAGGTCAATGAATACTCTGAGGCTGGTTCGGGTGCTAAAATACCCCAAATACATGATCAAGACCTGGAACCTTGATGGACTTAGCTCTGCATTCATTTTGGCATGGATTATACAGCACTGGATGAACCTCCTGTTTTTCATTGCTTAGATCACCCTTCTGCACTTTGCCACCCAGTCCATACACAGTAAGCAGAGAGGGTGGGCTCAGAGGGAGATGAGTGGGAAGGATTTACAAAAATAACAATAAAAAGGAAAAGAAATTGTATGTAAAGAGAGAAGCATCAGTTTGGTGTTCTGCAGCCAAGTGTCCCTGTCAGAAGATACTGGTAAGAGCCTCAGCAAAGGATACAGGCTGGAAAGGTCATTAAGGCTGGGTTTCTCTCTCACCCTTTAAGGCAGGGGTGGGCAAAATGTGGTCCGGGGGCTGGATGCAGCCCACCAAGCCATTCTATGCAGCCCACAGGGCCCCTAAAAAATTTAAAAAATTAATATTAATCTGCCCTGGGCTGCCTGTCATGCAGCCCTCGATGGCTTGTCAAAACTCAGTAAGCAGCCCTCTGCCCAAAACAACTGCCTGCCTCTGCTTTAAGGCAATCTGCCTAAAAAAGGATGGAGGTGCACTGGTGAGGTAAGGAGGGCTTTCGGTACCGCACCTGTGCTGTCATGTGGGGTGACAATCTTGTGACAATCTTAATGCTATAAAGGCATTAGAGAACCCCTTATTAGCATTCCCTTTAATTAATGATGGGCCCTAGACACCAGTGTGGATCCAATCACTTACAAGCCAGTGATGTTCATGACCAGATCCAGATGAGGATCTAAGCTGCCTGGCTGGATGAACAGACTGAACCCAAACCGCACATCCAGGGACTCCAAAACATTGCAGGGAAATTAATGCCTGTCTCAGAACCGGGTGCCATAGGCTTTTGCCATGACTTCCTACCAGTCAAGTAAGATCCTGGATGGATTGGCCAGGTTTGCAACATTAGGTCCAAGCCCCCAGATCCCATTTCCCTATGAGGATAGGGACCAGAAGTGATTAAAACAGTACAAAAGGTTGTTTTAGTCTACCAAACCTTGGTGACATTGTACAAGGAAGAGCAGGAAAGGCATGGTGAGGAGTGGGTGAAGGGGATAGGAACACTGGTGAGAGTAGGAGTCTGGACCCGAGATAGAAGTAGTTTGCACTGTCTGAACTCTAAAATCGGAAGAATTTTTACTAATTGTGCTTGGTTTGTTTCTGTGTCCACATATGTGTCTGAGTCTGTCTGTCTTTCATCCCTGTCTACTCTCATGGCTGGCCTAGAAATTCCCATTCTCCTGCAGGTCCAGTGGATGAAAGATAAATTACACAGGAAACTATCCATAGTGCATTGAATATAGCTTCCAATGTAACAGCTGGACTAGGCACGCACACCTGGAATATAGTGCTGCAGAGCTGGAAAATCCTCGGCTGATCTGCAAAGAAGAAAGGTCTATTGCTATCATTCAGTAGGATTTACCCTGCAGGACTGGTGGAATTTTAAGGCACCAATGTCTGTATGTAGATCAAGGTAAGAACCATATTGGGCAAGGAGGACAACTCGTACATTCATCTAACATCCAGTGCTGTGATTTTCATTTACTCAGAACAAAAGAGTCAGGGAAGCCTTCCTCTACAGTAGCCCCATCCCAAGAGGACTCTCGCTGACAGCACCACAGCTCTGGGGTTTTTGCTGCCTTAGGCAAACTAGGAAATGTCTGCCCTTCACACTATCCACTCACTAAGACAGTAAATAGCCAGAAAACATCTTGCTTTCACAGGCAATGGCCTGTATGGTAAAACCATACACACTGCCTAGCATCTAGCTAATCAATCCTTTAGTGGTTCCCTAAATAAACCTCAGAAGCCAGGGTTTATGATGGGCTGGAGAGGACCAGCTTGGAGCTAATGTTTATCTAAATGTCAGTACCATTTTTGTTCCTGTCTGTGGGAGCATTTTTCTCTTTTCCTATTGCAGTGATTTTACTTCTGTGTATAACTCTCACCTACCAAATGTTCCTGTTGCTTGTAAAGGCCTATTTAATTAACCTTTGTCTTGCATTTATATCAAATGTGAGTGAAACAGATAATTGCATGCCCTGTGTTCTCTTTTTACTGGCACATCCGAATTGTTCTTTTGACGTTCTTTCCTGCAAAGACGTTAGATTGCATCTGCTTGTTTTATCGGCGGACTGGCAAACATTAACAATTTGTGGGATTGCCTTAATTAGGGTGCTTTGTGGAGCTAAATGGTTAGGCCATTACCGACTGTAAGAGTAGTAAAAATAAGAAGAGCTGTGGGAATTATTATATATAATAAAGTCACAAAGAGGGAAGTGTCCCTTCTGTCACCGGAACACATTTTGTAATGTCATTCCTAATTAATGTATTTGTAGGGATGTTCTAACCCTGGTGCTAGGGATATAACAGATAGCAGCTATGTATTTAACAGTAAATCCTGTGCATGTCTGCATTCAGGGCTGAGGAAGTACATTGCTAGAAGGCTCAGGCAGAAGGTGACCAGATAGAAAGGCAAGGAGAAAAATGGTCCTAGAACTATGTGGATCAATCAACTCTTCTCCCCCTGCCTTGGTGGAAAATCAGAGGGGAGATTTCTGCCAGCCTGAGGCTCCAGAGTACCCTCATTTTTGCTTCATGACCTTCCATGAGACCTTACGGAGATTTCCGGTGCCAAAACCCTTTTCTCTGGCTTTGCCCAAAGTTTCGAGATGTCCATGTTCAATTTACAACCCTCCTTTGAAAAGTGCTTTCATGTTTGTGTAGCAAAGAAATTAGTGCTTTTTCTGGTTAAGCTCTGTCTCCCACCCTCACAGAGCCAGGGTTTAGGACAATATGGATCCAATCCCATTAGTACTGGTATAAAGCCCCAAATTTTACATGGTAGAGCAGAACAGGGTTAAGCTGTAGTTTTATTGAAGTCATTAGCAAAACTCCCACTGTTTTCAATGGATAGTATGACTTTATTTTTTATTTACATCAAGCCAGATCTTTATAGTCTTGTGTCAGGTTTTACTCAGCTCTTTCCCACTGATGACTCAGTTGGGGTTAGGTAAGACTGAAGGACTTCAGGATTGTGTCCATCGCTCAGAGGAGACAATTTTAAGAGTAGCAGGTGGCTGTATTTACCTTTTTCCCAAGGGGATGTGTTTTCAGTGAAAGTGGAGAAGTTACAAACTAACAGTCAAAGCCAAATGACACAGAGAATGAAAACGCTTCTGCTAATAAATTCATAGAGCTTCACAGCCCAGCAGACAAACAAGCATGTGTTTTTAAAGAGATTTTTAAACTATTTTAGGGGTAGTCAATCAGACCAAGACCCCCTTACTGTTCAGAGGCCCTTAGCATGAGCTTCAAAGGGGGGAAAAACAGAAAACGTAGCACTGAAAAGGTTCATTTCGGCAGGTGCAGATCTTCAAAGCACAACTTTCCTGTAGAGTTAAAAAGACCGTGTCCCATTTTTATGAATAAGTCAAAAAGTGGGAACCTTTCTTAAGTGCACACTCAACCCGATGGGTGTTTCTTCTGTATAACTTCAAAGCAAATCAATGCTCCAGATTTCTTTTATGTAACATACTTGCATTTTCTTCTCCATTACTACATTCCTGCTTCTCTTCTCTCATGGTTTGAAACCGATCCCCATTTCAGTTAGATTTGAAGCTCCTTTGTTCAACTACTTTTTCAAGCATCAGTAAAAGGGAATGTGAAAATTCTCTTTAGACATCTTTTGGATGCTGTTTTCTTATTGTCAGCTGGGCTAACGTCAGGATTGTTTATGTTAAGACTGCAGGGGGCTGTGGACTATAGATCTATTAGGAAGAGTATATAATCAAGGGCTACAACTTAACTATCTAGGTCCACCATCACTGCTTCCACTACCACTACCAATAATAATAGCAGTAATAGTATTATTATTGTTATTATTATTGGTGGTAGTAGTAGTATTCTCTATATAAATATTGTGCCATTATACACAGCTGTTTATATTGTGTTATTTTCATGTGATTAAACATTATTAATATTAAATAACATTTTAACATAATTCAGTTGTATCCATATTATTGTGTTATTTATTATATTGTAAGTGTAAATATTATTCTATTTATATATAAAATTTGATAGTGGCAGATTCCTACTTGTGGTCTGAGACCACACTGAGCAAAGAGCTAATATGTCGCAACAGGACACTGTAGGCATGCATTTGCCCAATTTTGCATTAACTTTACATTGTGCTAATGAAGATACAAAAAGACCAAGTGATTTGCTCAAGGTCAAAAGATGAATCTCTTTCAGAAGAAGTGTTCAAAGCAAAAACCAAATGCCTTGCTTATTTGACACTGTATGTTGAAAGTCTCCAGCCCTGCGTGATGTAGTCAGAAAATCTTAATGGCAGTTCTCTGCCATTCCAAGATGCCTTGCTGTAGGAACTAACTCTGGCCCTGGCAGAGAAGGTTTTTCTCCATGGGCTTCCCCTTTTCCACTGCTAGATTTCTATTCTATTTGAGGCAGGTTTTTATACCACACTCATCACTATAGCATCTGAGAGTCCTTACTCCTGGACCTATACTGTTATCTTGGGGAGCAAGTGAGGTCCCAGGAAAATATATGTATTATTCCTCTTGACCGTACTCACCCAAGAGTCAAGCTGTCCCAGCCTAACAAGCATTTCCCTCCACTGGGACTTGCCACTAGTCATTCGCCCAGCATCCATTATTTCAGCTTGGAGAGTTTGTACTGGATACCAATTACATTAGGGCCCAATCCCATTCCCACTGAAATCAATGGTAAAACGCCTCCTGACTTCAGCAATGCAGAACTGTGCTGTTAGTGAAGCAACCAGGTTAAGCTCCATTTTTCATTAAAATAAATTGTACTGGCAGCTCTGTGACTGCATAGGTCATCGCAGATCTGAGTGCTAAGGGAGGCTGCAGGTGGCCTTCCTTGTGTGCTTCTGCTTGGGTTTCTGTCCTTATTAACGAGCAGTAAGGGCTGGACTTTGTTTTTTTGCTGGAGAGATTGGGAATTCTTCATTATTTGAAACTGGGTTGGAGGCCTATTCCTCCCAGTGCTCTTAAAGCATGCACTTTGTGGACTGGCAAAATAAAATTCAGAACTCAGAGCTAAACAGTAACAACCCCATAGGTTTGAAAAGTCCACTAAGAAGGAAGGTATATACTTATCAAATTTTCTTTAGTATTTGTCTCTGATCTAGGAAATAATCTTGAAAGTCACTCAGGTTGCCAGCTCTTCCAGGTCTCAGCATGAAGAAATTGTTATTCTTTATGCAGAAGCATCAGTTTACTTTGAGCTGTACATAAAGGAGCACCCCCTGTCCTCAGCACAGGCCTGAGAACCTGAGCATGCACTGGACAGATACTTGGGAGTCTGGTCACTTCTTAGGATGGAGCCTTAGGATATGTACAGAAGTGCTCTGAGCACTTTTATAGCACTATAAAACTACAGTGATCTTAAACATAACAGAAGTGCAGTGTTGGCTGAAGTGGGGGGGTGGAGGGCGCTAAACCACCCTGAACTTTCTAGGCTAGGCAACAGGGAGCAGTCTGCAGCCTCCTGGGGCTTCTCCATTGGTCAGAAATTTGACTAGCATACATAAATTATTTAAAGTATTGTAGGTTGCTGAAGTGCTGTAAAATACAGCGCTTCAAATTAATACTTGCTTTAAATGGCAAAAAAAACCCCAAAAGAAACAACTTCTATACACATCCTCAGTGGCAGGTATATCATCTTTTCTCTTCTTTCAAAAAAGACCATGTGGTTAATCCATCATAGATCCACTGTTTCTGTCTTCAGCTCCTTTACTGGCCTAGCCCTTAAGCCCAGAGTCCTGATTCTCCACTGCAAATTAGACATCCATGGAGTATAATTCCAAAGCAAACAGGGAATGCAGACACTCCTTTTCTGGTCCATTCAAGCTCCTCCATGGGCACAGTGGAAAATGGATGAAATCTGATGTGCCAAACTTAGAAAGAGAATCCAGCCCTTACAGACTAAGATGCTTTCAGGGGCAATGTAATACAAGGCAAAATAAAGAGAATGGTAGTTGGAAGGCAAGTTTGATCTTCAAAAACCTATCATCTCCATGTTTCACCCATTTAACTGGCTTCCCATAGATAACAGAATCAAAATCAGGATGTCTGAACAAATCTGTAAGGCCCTCATGCCATTGTCCTAAGCTATATAACAAAGCCTTGCATCACATTGCTTTGTGAATTAGGCACTATCTATGTATTCAGCATTATCACATAATCGTTATGATAAAAACACAGTTCCTGCTCTTTTAAAAAATGTTGAATTGCAGCACCTCCTCAGTTCTCCAAACCCTTTTGGAAAGCACCTGCTGAAAAGCTATTGGAATAAGGGAATGTGTTTGGATAAGAGAAACAGCAGCAACTTGTAAGGACTTCAGCTGGCTAATACATGATGCATAATGTAAAATGATACCACACTTAACAGTAGTTAAACACAGCTTGTTAATGGTGTCAACTGTTACAAATTGCTGGATCAAACTTAAGATTAGAGATGCGGTACTATATTCAATAAAACTTAGAAAGTAAGCAGTGGGCACATCTACACAAGACACTAATTGTGCAGTAGCCTAATACTACCGCACAGTAGCATGTCACAGCAAAAACCATGCTAATATTCTACGCACAATAGTATTAGGCTACTGCACAGTTAGCGTCACTAACAGGCCATGCAGCAGTGCTACTGTGTAGTGGTGCCAGTTACTGTGCATTGATTTGGCACTAAGTTATACAAGTACTAAACTTAACACTCACTAACTACGGCACATTAATGAACATGTAGATACACCCAGTTCATTACACATTGCCAACAGTTTGTAAAAACAAAATTGCTGTTGGGCAAACTGAGGTTTTGATAACCAAGAACGTACTGTAGCATATTTTTAAACATGAATTTCATTGTCCGAACTAACCTTGGCTTTTCTAGGAATTAAGGTCTATTTTACCACGTAAAAATAGGCAACACATATAGAAGTACTGCTGTAGCAGGGGAAGTTTTATTTTTAACACATCTTACCTGGCTGAGGTAAATGCTAGGGCCTTATCTTCACTAGGGAAAAGGGTATTTTCTTAACCTGTGTTTGCAAGACATGGAACAGGAAATTCATAGTAAAGAGAAAGCAGCTGTAGTATTAACAGGAGTCAGCAGGTCAAAGTAAACCCCTCATAGTCTTTATCTCAACTTGATAACATGAAAATTAAAAACTGCCTTGAGCTAGTTACCATAGTGATTTTTTCCTAGTGAAGGCCTACCCTACCTCCTAAGACTACTGGTTTTGTCTGAACTGAATTTTAAGGGTTAACGTATGTTGTCTGTCATATTAGAACACATAATGGTGAAATGGCCACTGAAAGCAAAATATTTAATACTACGTTAATTGAAACCCTTTGGTTTATACATTTTCTGCACTCTGCATGAGGCATTTTTTCCAGTGTAGACCTGACCCTCTCTAATTAGACCCTTATTAGACACCCAGCGTGTTAAAATATTCCTTGCTGCCAGCTGTATTTTTCTCTGCAGACCATTACCATGAACAATACAGAAATCTTGAATCTAGGATCATATGTAATATCATCACGTGGCGAATGCTTCATTGTGAGAGGTTTATATTCTTGAATGGAATTCAAGGCAGCCATGGCCTTGCTGTAATCTTATTATGTACCTAGCAGGGCAGTGCATACTGCCAAGTTTTAAAAATGCTACTGAGCATGTTTCTGCCCTGAAGCAGGCAAATATGTGGTTTGCGCTAGGAATCTAAATCCATAAGATTGGCTAAAAATGAAAGCAATACACTTATTTTGATATGCAAAGATAGAAACTGATAAAGTTATTTATGATCTAGCTAGAGTATTTTAGCACTATATCTGCTAAAGCTGAACTCTTCAAATAGTTAATCTTCACATCATAGACCGTAGAACACATTGGAGCAATTTGTCACACTCAGACTCCTTCATACAATTTAAGCAGCATAAAAAGTTTTTAAAGTAAGAGTGAATGATGTCTACAGTCATTATAAAGCTCCTTTGCAATCCTAATGTGAATGTAAATCTGTCCCATAATTTACAAAACTCTAAGCAACTCCTGAACTAAAAACAAAGAATGTTTCTACAGATCTGTGTAAATTAAAGTTACAGTTACTGAATATGTCATTTGTCAGTGCAAAAGGCCTGCTTCACAATTTGGCATGAGTTGCCCAGCTGCCTCCTTTTACAACTTCACACCATAATTTCAAAAATGTCAAACTTCAGCCATGGCTGAACCTTCTGAGGAACAGAACAGGAGCCTCCTCTGGTAAAAGCCGGCCTGCCTTGGTTATAGGCAGTGCTCTAAAACAGCAAAACATACAGAATTTCCATGGGGGTCATTTATAATGGCTGGATTTGGAAGTTGGTGTTACTTCCAGAAGGGAATTCTTTCTTCTCTTCTTTCCTTCACCTTTTCACTAACTTAAAAAAATCATCAGTATATTTTGCCTTAGAAAAGCTGTCCTGCATTACTGTCTTCAGCATCCTATCATGGAAGTACTCCTTCCTTCCAAGTTATGGGAATATACGTGAGAGCTTTCACTTTGTTCAAGCTTGTGCGTGTGCTTTTCACCCAAACATTGATCAATACCTAAGAGGCACCTCTCCCCAGTTGATCATGCCAATTAAGGCTCTTTAGTGCCTTAGACCAATTACAATATGGAGCAATTGCACCAAGCTCCCACCAGACTCTGGCCACCAGTTACACTCCAGTTATATAGCCAAGCTCTGCTCACAGTCATGAAGGCTAAAAGTTACTTTTATTAAAATAAAAAACTGAGAGTCTGACACACATGCATGACTCCAGACTTTGGGCACCCAAAATTTGGGATGGCTACAGTGCCTCCACCTTAAAACAATGCAGTGCAATCTGTCACCATTGCTACATACTTGCTTTTTCATACTGCTTTCAAAAAGAAACAGTATGATCTTCTTTCAGAGCTTCATTTCCCTATGAATTTATTTATTCTAAATGCTGTATCCAAGCTGGCTCAGAGATCTGTCTAAAAAGAGCTAGGAACACAATGCAAACCCAGTCATTTGCAAAGAGGCAATGAAACTGTTTTCATATCGATGGCAGGGCAGACCCCTCCTTGAAGAATATCCCATAGAGGCGAGACAGTGATTCCTATTACATTCCTATAGTATGTTCCTATCATGCATTTACCAATCATATCCAAATAAAATCAGATCCGGACATCAGCAGCAAATGATTCACACCCGTCCCGGATACCACAGGTTTCAGTCCCACTGCAAAGGGTGATGGATTTCATTCAGCCATGTTACGTCATTTGGGATGCCATTTTTTAAACACATCTTGTAAAATACTCAGCAAGAAATGAAAATTCTGAATGTATTAACGCAGTCTTTTGTTCAAAGCTTCACGTAAAGTGAGGCAACTAATGGAGGAGAAATTTTCACAGATTCTAGCAAAGGAAGCTCCTTGGACCTGGGCCTCCCCACTTCTTTCATTTAGAAGCCTTGAGGCAAACCAAGATTCTGTGTCAATTACAGAAAAATCAATGAAGATACTGTTCAGGACTCCTTTTCACCATTCAGTGCGGATGATATCCTTCACTTTCTAGCACTGATTCATTTACTTTCAGCCTCTCTAGGGGCTACTGACATATTGCTATCTCTGAAGAATCTGAAGCAAAAACTGCCTTTGTTTCCTACTGCAACTTGTTCGAATGCACAATGCATTCCCTGGATCTGGTCTGTGACTTTGTAAAGGCTGGGGGTGTATCAATGGATCGGAATGAAAGTGATTTTTGGTGCATCAGGCCTTATAAATATCTGTAACCACAACATCTCTGAACTGCCTTTTCCTCAAGACTCACATGCTGAGCAGGATTGATCCAGGTCAGTATTTCAGCAGAAAACTTCTAGTACTAATAATCAAAGTTGTTGCAAATACTAGGGTTGGTGAGTCAATGACACCTTTCCTTCCAAGTCAATACCAGATTCCTACCTTAGCTTTATGCAAAGTTCAAGGGCAAAAGAAGTGGGACTGAAAGATGGTTTTTATCTTGGAATGAGACAAAAAAATGAGCTTTTTCTTACTAGACATTGTTAAAGACATTGTGGTTTTTTTGCAAAATAAGTTATCAGCTCAAGGATCCTGATCAAATTTCAATATAAATAATTCTGCCTATATAAATGTCCTGTACAATTTACACCCTGGCACAGCATTCTACCTTCCCGGTTCCCGCTGACTTCAGATCAGGCCTGTGGTTCATGAAGCAAAGACCAATATTACACAGAAAGATTATGTTGGTGTGTGAAGACTGCATTTTCCTCATAAGCCCTGGCCTTGAAAACAATGTTCAGCCATGTTTCAACAATCCAGCAAACTCCAGATGTTTGGGTTTGGTGTCATTGTGCAATGGCTAAACTGATAATACAATATGGCCTTCTGATAATATCAAAAGTCATGGATAAATTCTAACCCAGTCCTAGGTTTACCAATTGTTAAAAAAGAATTTTGGAAGTGAAATGTTTGCCTGGTTACCAAAGGCCACCAAAATATTTTGAAAGGTATGTCACTTGTGCTTTTAAGAGCTCAAATTAATACGTACGCTTGCCTGTTGACATATTATTTGTATATAATTGGAAATGTAAGACATTTGCTTTATCTTTGCAGCTGTCATGTTTTTATGAACATAGGATATAATGATAAAACCTAAGTAAAAAGCTACGTTTTCCATGAGCAAGCATGGAAGGTGCATACAGAAGGAATGGAGGGCATACATGTGTATGACTCAATTAAAGTCACTTTGGTTGAGCCACAAATGCTACGTGCAGTCTTTTCATGTTTTCTACCTGACTTGTGATAAGCAACCTCTGATTCATTCATAGCTTTCACTGGAATTTCAAGGCTCATACATTTTAAGTGCACTGTTAAACCTGTTCTCAAGGGTTCGTGGTGGAGAGGGAAGGCTCCATACATCTAACAGGCTATGAAACACAGCCTGTGTTCATTCTTTATTATAGGGTCATCATTAATGTAAGCAGGAATTCTGTACAAGAAACTAAGGAAGATCCTGCTGTTTTCTATATGAAGCCCAAGTGCTGTACTAGAGAGGTGCCAAAATACATAATAGATGGTCTGGATGGTATTACTTTTGTGGGGTCCTACCCAACCCCCGGCCCATAAGATAGACTTTGTGCGGTGCAGGAGTTCCACAAAGGTTTCTCTCTGTCTCTGTGAATGAAGTTTCTTATACATCCCTCACTGCTACCGCATCTGAATGCATGAGCCAACTGTATACAAGGATTACCTATCATGGCAAATCTGGTTTGCCATGTATGGGTTTGGGAGAAAATAAGAGAGCTGACCAGGGAATGACAGTCTCATATAAATAAGACCTTATCAAACTCTCCTTTTTAAGCTTTTCCTTTTTGCACTAACGCCATGCAGATCCCACAAGCATTCCTATACCCCTCAGGGCCCACTGCTTTACTCAGGCAAAACAACTATTGAAGCCTGAAAGTCCATGCTGTGACCCAGTCCTTCAAGCCTCCCATGTTCAGAGCTGCCATTGACTTCAAAGAGAGCTCCACGCATGGCAGGCTGGCAGGATGTAGCCCAGAGCGAGGATGGTGCTACAAAGACTGTATTTATTATTTATAATACACTTCTGTGAACTTGGAGCTCAGAGGCAAAGTTGTCTATCAGGGGCAAGCTTTATAGTGAAGAATCGTATTAAGAAGAAACCTTGTAAATATGTTACAGAAATCAAAATTCATATTCGCAAAGTATTTTCTTCCACCTGAGAAACTCAAAGGTGGCTTCATATGACATGCGCTAAGTTTATGAAGCAGTTTAAGTCCACTTGAAATTTTTTTAAATATTGTGAATTAAATTCCACTTTTAATGCAATATGGCCAGATGCTACCTTTTAACATAGGATCTATTGCGTTAACATGTGTTTGCAATTGCCCAAATATATACCATGAAGTAGATGCTAATGGCTTGTTGAAAGCCCCTTTGGCATCTCTAAATGACGCGTCTAAATATTTGAAGATACACAAGCTTATTCATTCCAGAGAGCAGGTAAAGTCTCAAATGCAGGTGAGAAAGGATGTACATTAAAAACTGTATTTAAATGGTCACAAGTAGTTGTGCCAGGGCCAAAGCTGCAAGGCCTTTCTCTGGTAGCTACATTGAAATGAATGGGTCTACCCACGTCTGTAAGCACTGCTCATGTAGGAGGGTGGGTGGCAGCTAGAGCCCGCCCAGACAGCAACAGAGCAGGTTGGGGTGACAGACACTGGTCTTGAAGCCACTGTAAGTAAGAGGAAACACTTGTGCCTGCTTCACTGTGCATTGGGCCTAGCCAAAAATGAAAAGAAAACCACAATGGTGAAGAGAAAGTCAATAGGGATTTATTATTTACTCTCCCACATGATACAAGAAGTGGGGAACATAAAACAAAACCAGCAAGTTGAAAACTAACAGGAGGAAGTTTTTTCATACAGCCCCTCATGGACGTGTGGACTCCTTGCCAACAACTCTTGTGGGAGCGCAGCTCAGCCAGGGTCAAAAAAGAGATGGGACAAATTCTTGAAGAAAAGGGACCTCACTAGCTACTGAGCAGGGGAGTGAAGGGCACAGCCCCTGCCTCAGCCCCGCCTGGACTTGAAACGCTGGAGGCTGCAAGCAGTGGGGAAAAACTGGCCAGACCCAGTTTACCCTCCCTTCCAGGCTCCGGGGTCTGCCACGGACCGGGCAGGGTGGACCCGTGGTCCGACCCAGTCACGGCCAGTTCTGTTCAGACTGGCTCATGCACGCCCCTCTCCCAGCTCCCTCCACCCCAGTGCACACCGTGGCCCCCCGTGCCACGACACCCCGGTGCACCCGGCCCCTGCCCGCCCCCGGGGCAGCTCCTGAGACCCTGCTGGGGCTGCCTCCAGGTGCCGGGTGCTTGCCGGGTCTCAGGCCCCCAGCGGCTTCCCCCTGGCAAGCGCACAGAGCCCCCGGGGGAGGCTGATCTCGCCCCGCGCCTCCGATCTCAGCCCCTTCCCGGGGTCCCTCCCCGGCCGCCCCCTGCCCGCCGGGGCTGGAGCACGGGCGCAACCTGGCAGCGCAGCCAGCTGCCATTTCCACCCACGGCAGCCTCCATTTTAGCGTTAATTCCTCCCTGTCCGGGCTCTCGGCTCCCTTTGCCTTGGATTATCTCGTGC